>NC_091952.1:204919225-205244225 GCF_031021105.1 Erythrolamprus reginae
CCCTAAAGATAATAAAAGTTAATCAACAAAGAATTAGAGAAAGCTTGTATTGTGCAATAGTGGAATTTACTGGAATGTCAGGGACTGAAGATCTTTGCTTCTTAACTCCATGAATATCCTCCTCCTATCTTCTGTAGTGTTAAATAAATGACAAAAAAGTGTCCAGTAAAAGACAAAATAGACATAATGTCTTTTGAATGACAGACTAAGAACTGGTAACAATTAAGCAAATTGTTAAGTAAGTAAATTAACTAAATATTGGTTAGGCCCAGGGGAATGCCTAAGGGTCTTGTTTGATGCTACTCCCAATGTTTATTCATGCTTTGTGGTTGCCGTAAGAGGTAAAACTGAATTACTTGACATATATAGAAATTCCTGCTTCTCTTTACTTTGTGAAAAGTCACAAAGCAAAAACCATTCATGTGCTTCAGAAACATTTACAAGTGGGCACCAAAAATATAAATTAATCAAGTCACTTAAGAGAAACACTCACAAAATTATAGATATTAGATGCCTAAAGTTTCAAATGCAGAATAGCAAAAGGGACTGGATGCATTAGTAGCAAACAGCAATAAAGAGACTTTTGCTTTCTTGCTAATAACTGGCCTAGGTGGAAATTACACAAAATGGCTGTAATAATTATGAGGGTGACTGCTTTGGAAAAAGTAACTTGATAATTGCATTCATATATTCTCTTATTCTGACAATTTTATTATTTTGATTATTTGACTGTTGGACTGGACAGAGCATTTAAAAGCTAAATACTTAGAAATGAATGTAATTAAACTCTAACATTTATTTAACTGGAAAACACAGAAAGTGCTTTCATAAAAAGATGCAGTAGAAATTTGGATTGCTGGTTTTCTTCAGAGATACTTATATAAAAACATAGTTTTATTGAGCAATAATCAGTAGAAATAAGCTGATCACAGCTTCTAACTTCTTCATTTCTAGATCACAAGCTGCTAAGGCTGCTTTTCTTTAGACAATACAACAAAGGGTTTTGTGTGTGTGTGTGTGTGTGTGTGTGTGTTACATTCCTTGGAATGTAATATTGACACTTATTTGTGAAAAACTAGAGACTTTGTTACAAACCCAATAGTTTGTACAAGTGTGCTTTTATTTCTTTCCCATCATTTTGGTCGGGAGGGTGTATGAATGTGTATGTTACTTTTGCTGTTGAACAATGTAGCAACCAATAGACATACTTGCAATTAAAATATAAGCAGCAAAATAAAACTATATATTTATTCATATATTCCGCAAGTGTCTCTTTGATAATTTACATAGGATGTGGCTTTAATTTTTTGGCAGGCAGGGGAGAGTTAGTTTACTTTTCAATTGCCATTGCTATGAACAATTATGTTTATTTATATTTTGCTTTCTTATAAAATAAGGACATTGTTTACATTAAATTATATGAAGACGCCCTATTAAATCCAAGAAATAAAATTATACTTCTCTCTTTTCTTTGCTTTCTCTGGAGGGGAAAAAGGAATTTAGAAAGCAATTCACACCCATGCAGCATTCTTTCCTATTTAAAGAGAAAACAACCATTTCTCTTTTATCCTGTTATAGAATAGAATAGAATTTTATTGGCCAAGTGTGATTGGAAACACAAGGAATTTGTCTTGGTGCTTGGTACTGTTTTGTGCTGGTGATAAAGCTGATTCCATCATAGTGGCCTATGAGGATTTTATTTATTTTTATTTATTTATTTATTTTGTCCAATACACAATAATACATAATGAAGGTTATAGAGGATACACTCAAAGTAAAATATATCAAAGAAAGAATACAAGAGAAAATATAGGAATAAAATATATCAATGAGAGAATAGAAAAAAAAGATATAGGGATAAAAGAGAAGATATAGGAGGTATAGGAGAGACAACAGGACAGGGGAGAGAAGGCATGATAGTGCACTTGTACTCGCCTCTTACTGACCTCTTAGGAATCTGGAGAGGTCAACCGTGGATAGTCTAAGGGTAAAGTGTTGTGGGTTAGGGGAGTACACTACGGAGTCCGGTAATGAGTTCCACACTTCGACAACTCGATTACTAAAGTTTTTTTTAAAAAAGTTTTAAATAAAATATTTATTGGTGACCTTGATGAGACCAAAAGTAGCTGTGTATATTTCATCCTTATTTTTGATCCTCTGGTTTGTTTGTTTTGTTTTGTTTAAAAAAGGCAAGAGTTTGCTTATCTTTGTCACCGAGCCAATGCCCAGCGGTGCCTTATGGGACCTAGCTAAGAGAGTTCCACAAGGCCTTCCCACAGCATTATTAAAACAACTCCCGACAGAGTCTTTCTCGGTCCAGGCTGCTCCCCTGCCCATCCAGTCTGTGTGGGCCCAGAGGCCCCGATCCCACTTCACTCTGCAGTTTTGGAACCTGTGTTTTTTCCATCGCAGGCCACGATTTTGACTTTATCCACTTTCACCACTTCGGTGACCTCTCAGAACTCCACGTCGTTTAGTACGAAGGTCCAAACATTGTCGCAAAACCTGTACGTGTTTAGAGAGCCCCTGAAATTGACTCTGTTTCTGACCCGCTGAGCTAACGCAGCATTGATAGCTTTGTCAAACTGTAGGAGGACTTGGAGAGCGAGCTGAGGCGTAATCTGTTGAGACTGAATGAGCTCATCCAGGCTCTCCTGAAGGCTGTTTCCCAGGGTGGTGTTTCTGTATAAATGGTAAGCCATGGTCCAAAGAGTCACTGGCAGATGATTATCCATAAATCTCAAAGCACCCAGCTTTCACCAAAGTTGTATTTTTTACAGTCAACTTTGGAGAGGTTAATATTAAGCTTGAATCTGTTGTGTGCTTTTGTGTTGTTGTGGTTGAAGCTGAAGTAGTCATTGACAGGCAGGATGTTGTAGCATATGATTTTGTGGGCAATACTTAAATCATGTTTAAGGCTTCATACTGTAGTTCTAAGCTATCTAGACCCAGGATTGTAAGTCTAGTTTCGTAGGGTATTCTGTTTTGAGTGGAAGAGTGAAGGGCTCTTCTGGTGAAGTATCTTTGGACATTTTTGAGGGTGTTGATGTCTGAAATGCGGTATGGGTTCCAAATAGATGAGCTGTATTCGAGGATGGGTCTGGCAAAAGTTCTGTAAGATCTGGTAAGTAGTGTGAGATTGCCAGAGCAGAAGCTATGTAGGATTAGGTTAACAACTCTTGAAGCCTTCTTGGTGATGTTGTTACAGTGGGCTTTGGCACTTAGGCCTTTTGTTATTAGTACTCCGAGGTCCTTAACCGAGTGGGTTAAGGACCTCGATGTTTTAAAATGAAAATGTTGGTGTTTTAAAATGAAAATGTTGAAATATTTGCAGTTATACATTCCTTTGATTAAAAAAAATGTGGCTTTATAAGTCAGGATGAGAAAATGCAAGCTATAATATGATGAGATTGTAAATTCATTATAGACAGGACAGTTTAACATGATACCTAATTCTGGTTTGTGTGTGTGTGTGTCAGTTTTTAATTTGTAATGAGTGCTGGACTAATTCCTGCAGTTTTCTTAGAAATATATTTTTTTTCAGAAGTGATTTTTTTCTTTGTTGGATGGGAGAAAGCGATAGGTCCAGCGTCACCTAGCTGGTTTACACACAGAGAGAGAGAGACACACACACAAACAAACACACACCACATAAACACACACCACACATGCACACACAAAGAGAAAGAGAAAGAGAGACAAAAGAATGGAAGGACTAGAACTCACAAGCTCCTAATTTGTACCCTGATACCAAACTGACTCTGACCAAATTAAGAATTTGTGAATTCTCATAGTGCCTTGTAAATCTCCTTAAAAGGCATCATGTTTTGATATGACTATCAGCAGTAAGACCTTCTATATTAGGAAACAACATATAGGAAAACATTCTCAGAGTAAAGTTCTGGAATGTCTGTATGTCTAAATTGTGCATCAAGGCAACAAGCACATGAAAAGTGGCTAAACAACCAACAGTAAATATGTACATGATTGATTTGATTTTGAAGAATATCTGGCAATTTTTTTGCCATTTGTACTAAGTATGCAAAGCAGCCACCTCATAAAAATTTACAAGAACTATTTCCTTTTTTAATTCTAGGATGTAATGAACTAGGTTTTTAGCTTTTAGAAACAATGTGAGCAATAGAAACAAAGATATTCTGGTCTTCTCAAAAGGGCTAAATAAATTACAAAAGGGTGAGAAAAGAAAGATCAAAGTTAGGCTTTTGATGATGGAAATCAATCTTTGCATTTGTTATAGAAAGAATCATACGGCTCAGAAAAATTCAAGGAAAGTGTAGCCCAACAATGCAGTCATAAATGTGGAGCTGTAACACTGAGAAGAGTTCCAGTGAAAATCACTGCTAGTATGAAACGTGCATGATTGCTTTTAAAATGAATTGGGGTTTTAGAATATGATTCTTGTCAGATTTTTAACGTGATGTTAGATTTCATTTTTTTAGTATTTTAAATGTTAGATTTCTTGCATATTTTGTATTTGTTTTGTTGCAAGGCGCCCTGAGTTTCAGGAGAACGGTGGCATAGAAATTTAACAAACAAACCTTCACCTGCTAGGTAAACAAGACAAATGAAATGTGGTGATTACTTGCACTTAGTGTGATCTGATTTTAAATGTGTCAGGCTTATGGTCACATGACTTCCTTCATTTTCATTTCTCCCTTACATTTGGTGGTTGGGGTGTGGGAATGGACATCTTTGATGTTGAAAAATATTTTCAGGAGAAAATGGAAGACGTGATTTTTTATAACCTAGGGTGATTTGGGGTAGGGGCATTTTTGTAAATATGACAGCTGCTATAAGTTTTTCAGGCAAACATAAATATAGATATTTAAGTAAATTATTTTTCGGAATCTCAGGTTTAAGGAGCCCATCCTAACACTTTTTCATACCAGGACTGATCTTTTTTAAAACTGAAATACAGCTTCAAGAATAATGCAGAATAAAATTGTTCCAGTTATCTTTTTTTTAAAGGTAGCAGTTGGCATGCAGCAATTAAACTCATATAACGAGAATCCATTTTCAGATGATTAAAATATAAAGATTGGAGCATTTACTTGCACTGTTTTGTGTTTAATCCTTAGACTTTCCAAAGTCAGCAACAGACTGTTTGAGGATAAACAAACTGAAAATGTTTCTGATTATGATATGGTTCATTTTAAAATCAGTGTATAAGTTTGTCTTTCATAGAATTGAAACATCCATGATATTAACTTAATAGTATTCTTTGGCAAGCATGGGTGGCCAATGATAATCTTAACATCTTAAAACTAGAGAAATGTGCTCTGTCTGGACAGTTTGATTGAGGGCTTTATACTGATCTAGGATTTCTATTCCTTTGCAGTTGCATGTTTAGCATATTTGGCACCCCGAAGAGATCAGAGGACTGAGCAGCAGCTTCAGGCTGCCTAACTACACCATCAAAGCCTTTCTTGCTCCTGTCTGTTGCTGCACCAAATAATTCTCAACCAGCAGCTGAACCAACATCATCATCATCATCATTATTATTATGATGTCAGTACAACACAGCAAACGAGATCACTATGCTGGATTTCATATTTCATCACCAGTCGGGCGCTTCCCAAGCACCTAGGACTGCGTGATGTAGCGGCGAATTATGTTTGCCGATCCCAGTAAAGCAGCCTTTTGCAATTGACAGATGGAGATTTTGTCAATTCCGATGGTTTTCAAATGTCCGCTGAGCGTGTCAAGTACCACTGGGACCACTTTCACTGGCTTGTTGCAGCTCAATTTTTAGATCTTCGTATTTCACTAATTTCTCTAGCTGCTTCTCCTCAATTCTGCTGTCTCCTGGGATTGCGATGTCGATGATCTATACTTTCTTTTTCTCCACAATCACAATGTCTGGTGTGTTATGCTTCAGAATTTGGTCAGTCTGAAGTTGCAAGTCCCACAGTAGTTTTGATTGCTCATTTTCGACCACTTTTTTGGGCTTATGATCCCACCAGTTCTTTGCCACTGATAAATGGTAGTTTCGGCACAAGTTCCAGTGGATCATCTGTGCCACAGCATCATGTCTATGCTTGTAGTCAGTCTGTGCGATCTTTTTGCAGCAGCTGAGTATGTGATCGATTGTTTCATCTGTTTCTTTACAGAGTCTGCACTTTGGATCGTCTGTTGATTTTTCAATTCTGGCTTTGACAGCATTTGTTCTAATGGCCTGTTCTTGTGCCGCCAGTATTAGTCCTTCTGTCTCCTTTTTGAGTGCTCCACTTGTAAGCCATGACCAGGTATTTCTTTATCCACTTTGCCTTCAATCTTCTCCAAGAACTGGCCATGCAATGCTTTGTTCCGCCAACTATCCATACGAGATTGAGTTACAATTTTTCTGTATTACATTATATTAATAATAATAATAATAATAATAATAATAATAATAATAATAATAATAATAATAAAATTTGTATGCCGCCCCTCTCCGTAGACTCGGGGCGGCTGATGTTGTGTCTTGTTGATCTTGTTGATCTCCGTAGACACAGGGCGGCTGATGTTGTGTCTTGTTGATCTTCGGGATTGGTGTTCCTCAACCCAGCAACTTAAGATGGGTGGACTTCAATTCCCAGAATTCTGTAAGCATCAATTCTGGTAATTAAAATCCACACATCTTAAAGTTGCACAGTTGAGAAACATGGTCTGGACAATTGCCTCAGACCCAGTGTTCCCTCTAATATTTTTTTGGGGTGGGTGGAAAAGTATAGTGTCTGAGCGGCAGTCCCTTCGGGACTGGGCGGCACAGAAATATTAAATAAACAAACAAACAAACAAAAAACCCACCCTGTTTTGCCTCAGATAATTTCAAAATAAAGTACTGTACTGTGTGTCTATAACAGTGAGCTCATAATAGGGCAACTCTATCAATATCAAAATGCCACTTAAATAGTTGAGCTAGTTTCAAACTAGATTTTGATTTTCTTTCTCTCTTCCTTACTCCCATTCTTTTTCTTTCTCTTTTCCTTCCTCTCTTTTTTCTATGTTTCTCTCTCTTCCTCTCTCTCTCCTTCCCTCTCACTCTTTCCCTCTCGGCTTCTGGGCAGGTTTGAAAAACTCTGAGTTGATGATGATTTTTAAGTGAGCGATTGCTCACTGCTCAGCTTAGAGGGAACTATGCTCAGACCTGCAATTGTTTTCGTTTTTGTTGGCCTAAAATGCTGAGAAAACCATTGCTAACTGTTATTCTTTCTGGCTGACTAATAGGTGAATACACATCAGTCAGTCAGTTTCTTTCCTGGAGCTGGAACAGTTCTGTAGATTAAAATTAAAATGTTATTCTGCAATTGCTCCCACACTCCATGTTGTTAAGATGGGAAGCTATGAAGGACTTTATGAAAAATACCATTCAAACTACTTTGTTACCATCCCTATGCTGCACAGAAAAATCTTAGATGTAATCAAGAACATGAGAATAGCTTGATAAGTCAGTCAAGCTGTCTAGCAATCCATTTTACATTACACATCAAACACATCTAGGAAGCCCAAAAATAAAAGGCCCATCCTGTGCTCCTCTCTCATTGCTTTTTCTATGTACCTAGAGACTGATTGCCATCCTGGACATAGCACCCACCAATTCTGATAACTATTGTCCTTCATTTATTTGTATACTATACTGTAGTTCCTTTCTGAGATCCTTAAAATTAACGACCACAGTTCATTGCACCCTATTTCTCTAGTTGATTACATGTAAATAAATGTCTTTTCATATCTATGGGTGGTCTTCAAAAATTTTAGCAAGGGGTTCTCTGACTGTTTGTTGCGTGGGGGTGGCCATGTTGGGCATGGCCTAGTCAGCCTCCTCCATCACAGTGAGAAGGGTGGTTTTGGTCTCCCTGGGCTCCAATGTTTTTGCTTGAGTCATTCAGAGGCATTCTGGGGTCCAGAAACAGACCCATTTCTAGCCTTCCCAAACTTCTGGTAGGCCTTCCCTGAGCCTCCATGCATGCTCTGTCCATTCAAAGTGGCCCATGTGCAGCCCACCCCTGATATAATTTTAAAATTATGTCAGTTGAAAAATTTAGAGAGGCTCTTCAAATTCTGCTTTAAAATAACAAATTCCATCATATGCATCCACAACCCATTATGATGGAATAAAAATTGCTCTATTGGATTGGATTATTGGTTAGTTGCTTGAAGACATTTGTAACTGTTCTTGTGCTCACAGTAGAGCAGAGTTATAATAGATAAAAAGTACAGTATTTGCTTTCCTTTTTTCTTCTCTAGGCCATTATGTAAAAGATGGTTCGGCTTAAAAGATTCTTCTTAAATGAAAAAACCATCATTCTCTGGTCTCAAATAATCTAAAAGCAGGCAATATAACTGACTCCAGTCTCAAAATGGTCTTGTGTCATTCCATCATATGCATCCAGAACCCATGATAATAGAATACAAATTACGGGGAAAAATCAGCAAACAAAGGTCGAAGTCAGCAAGGCAGGCACAAAACACAATGAATAGATAATCCTCCACAATGGCCAAACCCACAGGCTGCTATTTATAGCAGCCTCACTAATTACCACAGCCCCACCCAACCACAGGTGGCCTCATTTTCTTTGATAATAATCTCTCAGTTGTTGCTGCCTATGCATCTCTCTCCGCATGCGTGGCTGTATCATTAACTCTTGTTCTGAATCCAAGGAGGAGCTACATAATTGATCTCCTTCTGAGCTGTCTTCCACACTCTCCTCCTCCCTGTCACTCATGTCTTCTTGGTCAGAGGAGCCTTCATCAGCAGATTCCACCGGGAGCAAAACAGGCCTGCGGCCTGTGGATGTCTCCCCCACATCCACAGTCCTTGGGGCAGGAGCTGGGTCAGAGCTAACCACAACACTTATTGGATTGGATTATTGTATACACAAGCTATATGGCCTGCTTTTGAAGAATATTTGGACCTTTGTTCCACACTGAATTGCAGCCAGCAACCTATATTCGATGAGGATACTGTAGACTTATTGGGCCATTCTGTTTTTCAAGTTTCATCCTCCCTCTCAATTCTATCCCATGCATTTCTGATGTAACTTAGAAAAACATCAATCTATCAGGCTAAATTAATTTCTACTAGAGGGTGAATTCAATTGGCTCTAAAAGCAATTTAAAATCTGTACAAATAGAGCATTAAGAAAAAGTGTTTAAAATAAGAGTATGCACCAGATGTAAGACAAAATTTGATTTGCAAAAGAACCTGTTTTATATTGGAATGAGTCAGAGGCTACCAACTGTTGTGATCTAAATTCAAAGTGATTTTCGGAAAATCAAACCTTTGCGACTCTCACTGAATAACATGAAAAATACACAAATGCCTTTTTTTAAAGCAAAAAAGTTAAAATTAGATGTAAAAAATGTAATAAAATGTGCATGTTCTAGGGAGAATTTTAAGAAAGCTCAAACAGAAGTTTAAAAAGAACTTTAAGGAGACTTCAAAAGAAAAATAGGAGTATTTGAAGATGAGAAAAGAAGAAATACTTAGTTTGGGTCTACAAAGACACACATACACTGATGAAAATGATAAGCCACATGGTAATACCACTATGAATTTATCATGTATTTACTGATAAATGACTTTGCAAATGGTTAAAACTCAAATATTTCTTTAATGTAAGAGCAGATGTATCTTTAATGACTTATTCTAGGAAAGCCACTGTGTATGTGTGTATGTATTTAAATAACACATCCAAATAGAATAGAATAGAATAGAATAGTGTCATTGGACACACAATGGATTTGTCTTTGGTGCATATGCTCTCAGTCTACATAAAAGAAAAGATACATTTGTAAAGAATCATAAGATACACTTAATAATTGCCATAAGGTACAAAAAAGCAATAAGCAATCAGGAAACAATCAAAATCATAAGATACAAGCAACAATTTACAGTCATACATTCATAAGTGGGAGGAGATGGATGATAAGAACGATGAGAAGACTAATAGTAATAGTAATGCAGCCTTACTGAATAATTTGACAGTGGTAAGGAAATTATTTGTTTAGCAGAGTGATGGCATTTGGGAAAAAACTGTTCTTGTGTCTAGTTGAATGGTGCTCTATAGCGTTGTTTTAAGGTAAGATTTGAAACAATTTATATTTACATATATACACATATGTGTCCGTATATACTGTATGAATGATACACAAGATAGTTGTACTATACTTAAAATATATATTACTTTATATTTATGGTTTCAATATTATTTTGGATCCTCCATTATTTCTTGAGTTTTTTTCCCTTTATGAAGTTAACATGCTAAAACCAGGTTCTAAACTCTAGGTAGAGTAGCAAGTACTTTTCAGATGGTTTAACTACAACAGCTGTAATCTCTGGCTAATATGACCTATTGCCAGCAGTTACAAAAATTGTAATCCTCCATACTAGCAGCCTGCAGTAGCTTTGTGACATTTTTTTTCTTGGTCATGGGATTAATCATTTTGCAATTTGCAATCGATCTGAGAACAGCTAAAAAAGTTCCTTCCAGGATGTCTCTGACCTGGAAAAAGATCTGGAATTTTTTTGAGCCCAAAAGAACAAACAGAGAGTCTAGAACTGATGAAGTCGAAGCCTGCCTACATTCAGCTCAGAGCAAAACAGAAACATTTTGAAGATTATGGAATGTGCAGAATTGGATATGATAACGAGACGGTTAAATAACCAAGTGGAAACTGAATTTTATAAAACTTGGGGAAAAGTTTATAACTGGTGGAACGTAAAAAAGGATGATTAAAGATAATAAAATAAAATATGGAATAGTTAAATATGGTATAAAGTGATATTTGATGAATAGGTTTATGTTTACTCATTGAGTTTAAGTACTTTAACAAAAACTATATAATGAGCTGAAAATATTTGAAAGTTTAGATTTTTATTTTAGTATTGTATACAAAGAGATATTTCATCGATAAGTTTACTTTTATGTATGGATCTAAAATAGAATTAGTTTTTCATTTCTGTATTAAGAAGACTTCTATAACCAGAGGAGCAATGGTAGCTCCTATATATGTTAAATGTTGTTTGTTTTGTTTGTCTTACATTTTAAAGAAAAATCAATAAAAATTATTTCAAAAAAAAAAGAAGCAACATTTTGTGGAATTAAGGTAATACAGTAATACCTCATGATACGAACTTAATTGGTGCAAGGAGGAGGTTCGTAAGACGAAAGACGTAATTGGTGCAAGGAGGAGGTTCGTAAGACGAAACATTGTTTCCCATAGGAAACAATGTAAAGTCAATTAATCCGTGCAACCAAACCCCCCCCCCCCCCGCAAAAAACCGGCTTTCGACGACTGCTGGGAAGCGGCACGGGTGTTTTAAAAGGTGACAGCCAGCCTGGGGGGCTTCCCAGCACCCCCCGAACCCGGGTTCGGGGTTCGGGGGTCTGCTGGCAAGCCCCCCAGGCTGGCTGCGACCTTTTAAAACACCCGCGCCGCTTCCCAGCTGTCTCCTGAAGCCGAAGGCTAAAGCCGAACTTCCGCGTTCGGCTTCGGGAGACAGCTGGGAAGCGGCGCGGCTGTTTTAAAAGGTCACAGCCGGCCTGGGGGGCTTCCCAGCAACCTCCCGAACCAAACAAAATTTTGCCTCTTCTTACAAACTTTGTTCGAGTTATGAACCGGCGTTCGGGAGGCTTCTGGGAAGCCCCGCCGCCTGGCTGTCACCTTTTAAAACAGCCGCGCGGCTTCCCAGCAGTCTCCGAATGCCGGTTCGTAACTCGAAAAAAGTTCGTAAGAAGAGGCAAAATTTTTCTGAACCCCGGGTTCGTATCACGAATTGTTCATAAGACGAGGGGTTCGTATCTTGAGGTACCACTGTACTGTTAAAATAAACTAGAACAGAAGAATGGCAAAGAAAATTCTGATTTAAATAACCTTGTCAATACTGAGTTGCTGGAATCATCACATATTGTGCCCCTTATCTTAGTCTCTTTGGCTTTTATTCTTCTACTTACTCTGCCTGCTGTGTCAGTTGATGACCTTGTGGGGCTTCTTTTATTAATGTTACTAGTTTCTGATTTCACCTGTTTGGTTTGTGAGACTTCCTGTCTTTGACTCCTGACAGAGTCCAGATTGCTCTTCTCTGATCAAACTTCATGACTGCAAACTCCAGCAGAGATTGTCAGCCTTGGGCTAGACAGCATGCGATCTTGCAGTAAATCTCACTGAACCTGAATAAATGCTTATGATTCAACTGGACAGACATGCTGATGAAATGATGCATATATAGGTAGCTCCCAAGTTTAAAACATGCCCATTCCCAACATCTGACCTTAAATCAAATTTGTATGTAATATTGAATAGCATTATTGCCTAATATTGTACAAATAAAACAATACGTCATTGTACAATATTGTACAAGTAAAACAATACGTACAAGTAAAACAACATGTCATTCAAGATGGCGATCCGTGCAGATGCTTAATTACATCGCTAGACAGTGAAAGTTAAAAAAGTTAAATCAACTATAGATTTAGCAAAATCAGCAAAAACAGCAAACCAGATTCAACTTAACAATAAGGAACCACGAGAGACAACAAGAAACTCAAAGCAGCAAACGGAGGTGAGTGAGGGAGGGAATGAAACAGAGAGCACCTTACCAGAGAGAAAGAGAAAAGAAAAACCACGCTGTCGTTTACTAAAGTGTAAAGTGAGAGAGACGGAACCAAAAAATACCTAATAGAGGGAGTACATCCCCAGCTGATTTAAATTACTTCCATGCTATAGAAACCTCCCAGCTGACCTCCCTGCCGAAGCAGCACCAAACAAGACAAACAAGGCACAGCCGATTCCCCACAGCCCTGCAATTTAAATTGGGGGAAAGGTGAACCTCCAAGAGTCCTATTTCCTAGCCAGCCCTACACAACTGACTCCAATTAAGCCCAACAAAGTTACCTGGGAGCTTGCAAAGAAAAGTCCCCAGTGAAGAGCCATCAGCCCCCTGCAGCTTATTACAACAGCGTTAGGAGCCAACTGACTCTGCAAATGCCTGAGCCTTCCCAACGATGATTTAGGATTAGGCACCGCCATTACCACGTGTTCCATCAATTTAACAAAGACCAAGAGACTTCCTGTGGGAAGTGAAAGCTTCTATCAATTTGAAAAGTCACCTAATCTGGCAGCAACGCTCCAGCTCCCCCTAGTGGTTGGGAGGGATCCTAGCAATCATATTCTCAGATATACCTACCAGCCAAGCTATCAACTAAGGCTTGAGACATCTGAAGCTTGTAAACCAGGGCTAGGGCCTTGTTCCTGACGCACAGCTGATGCAGGAGGTTCCCCTGAGCCCCTGACATCAGCGGAAGTAACCCAAGACTTCGCTCCGCAGCCTCCTCAAACCCCCAGCAGCAATCCCAATGCCCAGCTGACAGCGGAGCCTTGCACAGGCATACAGCTGACGTAGGAACGTCAGCAGAAGTAGCCCAAACCCGCTCCGGCTTTGTATCCACAGCCTCCTTTAACCCCCAACAACAATCCCAACGTCCAGCTGACATCGGTGCTTCGCACTAGCATACAGCTGACAGTAGGAACCCCAGCGGAAGAAGCCTTAATCTCCCAGACGTCAGTGTACGAAGAAGCCCCAGCCCGGCTAGAACGTAATAATCTGAGCTTCAGGGGATAATTTGCATACTCCTGGTGCATGCTGGGAAGAAGCTAAAAGCTCACCGCGAGGCAAAAGAACACCGGGTTTGCTGACCAGGGAAGCAGAGGAAATCACCAACCCAGCAACAAGTGCAGACATGTCACCTCTGCACTCTCCCGCACCCACCCTGCAACCTACCACACACATAAAGAACAACACACAGAGAGAGAGAGAAGATACACCAACCATGCACACAGAAGTCACTCCCCTAA
Organism: Erythrolamprus reginae; assembly: GCF_031021105.1. NCBI lineage: Eukaryota > Metazoa > Chordata > Lepidosauria > Squamata > Dipsadidae > Erythrolamprus > Erythrolamprus reginae. The sequence continues at coordinate 204,933,086 of NC_091952.1, forward strand.
CAAGCATAGATGAAGACGGAACTGAATCCATGGTGTGCCGCAGTTTGTGCTCCATGTACTCACTCCTCCCCTCAAACCTCCAAAACTTTACCTGTAACAAATGCAAACTCATCCAGCTACTTGAGGAAAAAATCAAAAACCTAAAGAAAAACCTAACAACCCTGAAGCACCAACATCACAATAAGAAAATCCATCAGACTCCCAACAAAACCAACACCCCAGAGGAGCTAAGCCGAATCCATGCCCCAGAAGCAGTAAATAGCTGGACATACATCACCCTAAGATGAAAAAACAAGCCTCCACCAACTCCAACCCTCCTCCTCCCAACCCCACTGCCTACAAGCAACAAATATTCAGTACTCTCGGAACAAGAAAACCTGCAAACATCTGACAAAGAACCACCAAGAACCAAGCACAACACAACTCCACCAAAAGCCTCAACAACAGAAGCTAACCTCCCTCACCCCAAGCCAGCCAAAAAGAAAAGGAGAGTACTGGTAATTGGAGACTCAATCCTCAGGGGAACTGAGCCTCCCATCTGCAGACCATACAACCAATCTAGAGAGGTGTGCTGCCTCCCTGGAGCTAAAATCTCTGACATAACTGAAAACCTCACCAAAATACTCAAACCCATGGACTACTACCCACTATTGGTGATTCATGCGGGAATCAACGACACAGGGAAGGACATGAACCAAATTATGAAAGACTATGACCACTTGGGCAACACAATCAGAAAAAACAGGTGCTCAGGTTGTTTTCTCTTCCATCCTCCCCACTAGAGGACGACACCCCACCAGAGAACGCAAAATCCCGCAGATAAACCACTGGCTTAAAGGATGGTGTCGCCACAAGAACTTTGGCTTCCTCGACCATGGCCTGCACTATCTCCAAGAAGGGCTTCTAGCAAGTGACGGGCTACACCTCACTAGAGCGGGGAAGAACCTCCTAGGCAACCGACTAGCCCAACTCATCAGGAGGGCTTTAAACTAGCTCTGAGAGGGGAGGGTGACCAAACTATATGACAAAACACTGAACAAAACAAGGAAGGGGAACGGGACAAACCTACAAACAAACCTGAGAATAAAAAATTTCTACCTGCAAACAAACACAAACATCTAAAATGCCTGTACACAAATGCACAAAGCTTGGGAAACAAACAGGATGAACTGGAATTATTAATACACGAGGGCCAATACGATCTAATTGGAATCACAGAAACCTGGTGGGACGAAACACACGCCTGGAACACACAGATAATGGGTTACAACCTCTTCAAGAAGAACAGGTCAAACAAGAAAGGAGGAGGTGTTGCACTATACATCAAAGACCACTACACTGCCACAGAACTACATCCAACCAAAGATGATAACCCCCTAGAAATCATATGGGTCAACATAAAAGAAAAAAAGAGCAACACCACAATTGGAGTATACTACAGACCACCCAATCAAACAGACACAATGGACGACCTCTTCACATGCCAACTAACAGACATATGCAACAAACACAGCACGACAATAATGGGGGACTTCAACTACCCAGACATCAACTGGAAAACTAACTCAGCACCAAGCGGAAAGTCTGCCAAATTTCTTTCCAGTCTAGCTGACAACTTTCTAACCCAAAAAGTTGAAACAGGAACCAGAGGGAATGCTATATTAGACCTAATACTAACAAACAGGGAAGAAACAATAGAGGGAACAGAAGAAGAAGGGAAACTGGGAGAGAGCGACCACGTCATCCTCAAATTCAACATAGTGCAATCACTAGCTACTATACCCAACACCACTACAGTCCCAGACTTCAGAAAAGCGGACTTTAACACGCTCAGAGCGAACCTTGAACAATGCCCCTGGAACAAACTCTTAGAAGGAAAAACCACTCAGGAAGCCTGGGCGATCCTTAAAAACAGCATCATAGACGCCCAAAACAACGCAATCCCCATGAAAAGGAAAAATAGGAAAACCAAAACTAAACCCACATGGCTAAACAAAGCCCTCGCAGACGACATAAAAGGAAAAAAAGCTAAGTACAAACAATGGAAAGAAGGACTCATAACCAAAGCGGAATATCAGCAAACAGCCAGTTCCTGCAAACAAAAAATAAAAACAGCAAAGGCACAATATGAACAACATCTTGCAGCGGAAGTCAAAGAAAACAAAAAAAGATTCTTCCAACACATCAACAATGAGAAGAAAATCAAAGAAACAATCGTCACACTAAAAAACAAAGAGGGTAGAGAAATCACAGACAGGAACGACCAAGCACAGCTACTCAACGCCTACTTTGCATCAGTCTTCACACAAAAGGGAACCTCCCTCCAACCAATCTGCAATTTAACTGCAACAAACTGCCCCAGAACCGAACTCAACATAGACAAAAGCACAGTGAGGGACTACCTGAGGGAACTCAACGAATACAAATCACCAGGGCCAGACGGACTTCACCCCAAAATCCTAAAAGAATTGGCAGACACCATAGCGGAACCACTCCTCCTCATCTACCAAATGTCCTGGATCACTGGAGACCTACCGGAAGACTGGAAGCGAGCTGACATAGTCCCCATCCACAAAAAAGGCAAAAAGACTGACCCAGGCAACTACAGACCAATCAGTCTGACCTCTATACCTGGAAAAATACTGGAGAAAATAATCAATAAACAACTTACCCACTTCCTAGAAACAAACAAGATCATATCCAATAGCCAGCACGGATTCATCAGAAACAAATCATGCCAAACCAACCTCATATCATTTTTCAACATCATAACCAAGTCAGTTGACCAACGCAACTCAGTGGACCTCATATACTTGGACTTCAGTAAGGCTTTTGATAAAGTCGACCACAATCTCCTAATCCACAAACTAGAAAAAAATGGAGTAGACACATGTAGATGGATAAACAGTTGGCTGACCAACTGCACCCAACGAGTTGTCCTCAACGGCACCAAATCCACATGGAAAAAAGTAGACAGTGGAGTACCACAGGGCTCTGTCCTGGGTCCTGTACTCTTTAACATCTTCATCAATGACCTGGACGAGGGAATAAAAGGGGAACTAATAAAATTTGCAGATGACACCAAGCTGGCGGGGGTAGCCAACACCCTTGAGGACAGGCTCAGAGTACAAGAAGACCTAGACAGACTATCACAGTGGGCCCATACCAACAAAATGAGGTTCAACACCGACAAATGCAGAGTCCTCCACCTCGGCAAAAAGAACCCTAGACATACATACAGCCTGGGAGATACCCCACTCAGCAGTAGTGACTGCGAAAAAGATCTTGGAGTCTTGGTGGACAATCAACTAAACATGAGTCAGCAATGTGCAGCAGCAGCCAAAAAAGCCAACTCAATCCTAAGCTGCATCAACAGAGGAATACGCTCCAAGACCAGGGAAGTACTAATACCACTCTACTATGCCCTGGTCAGACCCCACCTGGAGTACTGCATCCAATTTTGGTCACTTCACTACAAAAAAGACATCGAAACTCTGGAGAAGGTGCAAAAAAGAGCAACCAAAATGATTAGGGGACTCGAAACCAAGACTTACGAAGAGATATGGAGAGAACTGGGTATGGACAGCCTAGAAAAAAGAAGGTCTAGAGGGGACATGATAGCAGTTTACAGATACTTGAGGGGTTGCCACGGTGAGGAGGGGGTCTCTTTATTCCCCAGGGCACCAGAGGGCCGGACGAGGAACAATGGTTGGAAGCTGACCAAGGAGAGATTCAACCTGGAAATAAGGAAGAATTTCCTGACGGTCAGAGCGATCAACCAATGGAACTGCCTGCCTGGGGAGGTGGTGAACTCCCCAACTCTGGACACCTTCAAGAGGAGATTGGACTTCCATTTGGCTGGGGTGCTGTAGGGTTTCCTGCTCAGGCAGGGGGTTGGACTTGATGACCTAATGGTCCCTTTCAACTCTATTAATAAATAAATAAATAAATACAGAAGTAGTATTGTGCATTGAACTCAGACCATTATGCAGTGTAGAGCAATGTAATAAAGTACAGAACCTGTTATATGTGTCTTAAATGCATAATGGTTTCAGTATTACATATACTAACTAAGGGATTATCCTTAAACTAGAGACTTGACATACTGCAATGTAATAAAATTATGGAGATCAAGACTGGGTCCAAATAGCTTTGCGGCCCAGTACCAGAGACAAAGTGGTATTGCTCCCTATTCTATGTACATAATGTGCTGGGCTGGCAGAAGGCTTTTATTTCAATGAGAAAGAAGTCTAAGTGGCAACACACTAACATTCTTTAAAGGTCTTATTCTGGAACTGGTAACGTTTTATATTTTTAAAAAACGATTTTATTTGTGAGCCACCCAGTGTTGTTGGGATTTAATAATAAAAGCTTTGAAGAATTAAATGAGACAATCAAATTAATTGAAATAACCAAGAAAGAAACTAAAAGATAAAAAAGTGAAACATCATGTGTCTCTGTATTCAGGAAAAATGGTACTTATTTTGCAGCTGTAACAACTCACTTGATTTTTTTTTTAGATATAGTTCCATTTCTTTCTATAGAAATTTGCATCTGCCTTGTCCTTACATAACCTACTTTATCAATTCATCTGCTTTATTTCTTTGGGGGAAAAAAACCCAGGCAAAAGGAAAAGAGAAATTCTATCAGCACCTAAAATGCTTCAGGCATAACTTCATTGGGAAAAATTATGTTAAAAAAGAGGGAATGTGCAAGTGAATGCCTTGAAATAATGGAAAAAAATGCCAGCAAAAAGGAAGACATTCAAATTTTTTCTGATTCATTTAGAACAATCATAGCAAAGCAAATTAGTCAAAAAGCCCACAGCATTTTTAACTTGGAGAAAGCTGTGGAGAGTTTCATCCTTTATCAAGACTAGGATCAATATTAATCTAGCCATGTTTGCCTTTTAAATAGGAGCCACCGAATGACAGAAAACCATGTAACAGGATATTGTTTGCCACGTTGTTGTAATCATGTTCGTTCAAAACCATCATCAAAAGAAATGTGCTGAACTGCTCTTAAGAACTATCAACATGGGGTAAAAAACAACAACAGAGGCCTCTTTTGTAGGAATATACATTGTTTGGAAATTAGAAGACAGATGTTGACACTGTATTAGTTACAATCCCTGTCTAGACTGTCCTTAACTGAGTAGGTAATGTGTTTATAATACACAAGTAGACTAATCTTTCCCCTAGTCTCTCAGAAGTTGCATAGAGACAAAACAGGAACAAATACTAGCAAAATATCACAAGATCCTTTTGAAGAATAATTACAGAACTTATTCATTAACAGTGTTCAGAAGACCCTTATATGTTATATTAGTTTAGGGACTGTTAAAACTCTTTCACTCCAGTGGTTTAAAGCAGAACAACTTTTCCAACTGGCACATTCCAAGCATGCTTGTAATATTCAGATTATGGGAAAGGGATGATTAAAAGCCAGGAAAAAAGCCTTCAGTATATGACTTGGAAGTCATATATGGATAAAACACTGCAAAATCATTGTATCAGTAAAGAATATGTGTAGATAAACGGACAAATCTTTTAAACAGAACACTTGTGGGAGTGTTACCAAGGGTGACTTTGCGTAAAGAAAGAAGAAAGATATTTTTAAAGAGTCTTGTTAAACATTGTAAGGAAGCAACAGTGGGAAAGACGCAATCAGATTTTCTGGCTTAGACTAAAGTTTGCTTATCAGCTTATTATACCGCACTGTTGTTTCTGGACGAAGTAGAAGCTGCTGATTACTGATCTGATTGTAAATAACCATTTCTTTTAATCAGGCATCCAGCATCCCAAGCTGTGCATTCAGATGGTAGGCATGACTGACATACACTTTTATGAAAATAACATTAACCAATATCAGTACACATTGATCAAAGGCAAGACAAATTTGGTCTGAATGTAAGCATCATGTATTAATGAGTTAAAAAGACAGAACAATTCCCTAAAACAGGAATTTCATCCAGTGGTTTTGAACTATCAGCCCCAGCTAGCAAAGACCATTGAAAAGGGTTATAGGAAATCTAGGAAGTCATGAGATGAATACAATTTTCTCTACCACTACCTTAAAAATACACACAAATGTGCACACACTGTTTAAGAGCAAAGACAAGAGGGTAGGGAGAGATGGAGGCGGGGAGAGAAGGAGGGAGGATGGGAAGAAGGGATAGGGATAGGGAGATACTCTAGAAATAGAACTGATACTGATTTTTTAAAATAACTTTTTGTGTTGAATTAAAGACAGCCCTTCAATTGTTGAGGTCTGCAGCCCATTTTGATCTTTACATTTTATATCCCATTTAAAAAATATCAGAAGAAAAACAGAAATTTGATCTCCAATTGCAATATGCCAGTAAGCAAAATGAAGCAAAACAGTTTTAGTGAAATGAACTAAATCTTATACATTCCATCAGTGAAAACAGTACCTAATTTCACAATGCTCAATAATTTCAATGCTTTGTGTCATTTGTTACTTCCGTTTTTCTATGCATAGAAATTTTATTTTGCAGCAGCAAACTTATAACACTTATTAGTATTACTTAGTATTAATATTAATTAATATTAATTAATTAGTACTTAATATTAATTAGTATTAGTATTGCTATTTAAAACCATCCGCAATGCTGCTACCCTTCAAAAAGACCTTGACTTTGTATCAGAATGGTCAAACAATTGGCAATCCAAATCTCAGCCAACAAATGTTCTATCTTACACATTGGCAAAAAAAGAATAAGAACACACAATACAAGCTGAGTGGACATGACTTTGTAGATGATTCTTACTCTGTCAAGGACCTAGGAGTATTCATATCTAATCATCGAAGTTCCAAACCTCACTGTAACAACACCACCAAAAAGGCATGAAGAGTTGTTAACCAAATCTTACATACACTAGCTACTTCTCCAGTAATATTGAAATACAACTAGAACATACAAAAATTGCTAGACCAATTCTTGTATACAATTCATTTATCTGGGATCCATACTGCCTATCAGACATTAATACAATCAAACAAGTCTAGAGATATTCCACTAAAGGAGTCCTCCATTGCTCTGCTCACAACTGAATACCTTATACCATCATATTAAAATTTTGAGCTTAGACAACTTATAACTTCACTGTCTTCAATCCAACCTAAACATAGTGTTCTGCCGGTGTGTTTCAACCGCCCGTAATTACAGGGTAATTAGTCCAGGAAGACACACACCACGCAATAAAAGGAAAACCCAAAAGTTTTTATAAACAGAAAAACAGAAACAGCTCCCCTTTTAAATGTCAAAGGGATTTTCTGGTACACACAAGGCACAGGTTAAATGCAATCCAATTGCTCACCCAATAACTGGAAAATTGAGTCCAATTCTAAAGTCCAGAGAGTCTACACACAATCTTGAACAGCACAAAACCCACGATCTTGACGAAAAAATGAATCAGATAAACTGCCACAAGGCTACAGCATGCTGTTCTTTTTATCTGTAGCACTAATTACAGCAGCCCCACCCAACCACAGGTGGCCTCATTTTCTCTTGTAATAATCCTTTAGTTGTTGTCTCCTATGCATCACTCTACCCATGCATGGATGTGTCATTAATTCTTGTTCAGAATCCAAAGATGATACAGATGATTGATCTCCTCCTGGGCTGTCTGCCAAACTCCCATCTTCCCTGTCACTCATGCTTCCTTGATCAGAGGAGGCTTTGTCGGCAGATTCCATCGGGAGCAAAATAGGCCTGCGGCATGTGGATGTTTCCCCCCACATCCACCTGAACATTCCTTGGGGCAGGAGCTGGGCCAGAGCTAACCACAACACATAGTACATAAAATTATCTGCTACAATGTCTTACCAGTCAATGACTACTTCAGCTTCAACTACAACAATACACAAGCACACAATAGATACAAACTTAAAATGAACTGCTTCAAACTTGATTGCAGAAAATCGGCAACAGTCAATGCCTGGAAGACACTATTCAATTCTATGGTTTCATTCCCAAACCCAAAAAATGTTAAACTTAGACTGTCTACTGTAGACCTCATTCCTTTCCTAAGAGCTCTCTAAGGAGTATGCATAAGTGCATGAGTCTACCTACAATCCCTGTCCTAATGTACCCTTTTATTTATATTTGTACATATTTCATGTATTCATATTTATACTCTTATCTAATCTAATACTTTTTTCATTTCAGTCTCCATTGCAATTATTTTAGCATTGATCACCCTTGCTTTTAATTAAATGCTTTCATTTCCTGTCTCTAGAAAGGAAAATGGCAAAATATTTCTGAAACAGAGATCAATCACTCCACATTGTTTTCTTGAAAAGAGTAGGAATTATTTCGCTTTTATTATAGTATAAACTTCTTTAATGTGATAATGAAGGAAAAATGTACACCTTGGTAAGATGTACATGGAATATGACCCTAACAGAGGAGTATCAAGTATAAATCTATACATGGTTGGAGAAGTGAATAATGAAAAAGAAATCAGAGTAAAATGAAACATGGGAGGAGAGACTATAAGAATTTGTCATTCATAATGACTATTTACACAGTGAAAAGCTGACATTGATCAGCACATTAAATGTGAAGTCAATCCTTAATTTCTGAATTAATCTTGCTTAATTAATTTACAATTTTGTGAATTCTATCTCAGGTTTTGACCACCCTAAGGTCAGTGAACTATAATGTTATCACTGTAGTTGTTGGCTATTGTAATTTCTGATGTCAGATTTGTGTCTATTTCTTCTTTCGTGCAGGGATTGGCCAATAAGATGTATTGGTATATTTCTGAGATAATAACATGGAACTGAGAAGTTTTGTTAGTAACCTTGCTACTTAGTCTAATCTTATGAATTTCTGCTGTGATTTCCCAAGTCAGTTCTTTGATCTCTAAAGATTACATACAGATCTCTTTCTTCTTCTGAGAAATTATGGGACTATACATGTATTCTCAGTTGGAAAGGATAGTTGAAAAAAAAAGATAACTGTAATGAAAGGAGTAAATCTTTATACTTAAATGTTTGCCTCAAAAAGAAGGATGTTTACCTAGCCCCTACAAAGTGGGACTACCCCTTGATATGAGAACAAAGACTTCTGACCTCTTCATCCTTTAAAAAGTGCTTTGAAGTTTCTCAAATACAATCATGCTAAGTAGAAAGGAGGCAAATAAAAAGGACTGGAAAAAAATAGAATTTGTTTTAAGGGTGCTGTTACGCATTAACCACTTAATATTGATGCCTAGTAATGAACAGAAAAGGAAATACATTAGCAGTTATCCAGATTTTCAGCAATGGGTGGGAAAATATAAATATCCTGGAAGAATGTAACAACAATAACAGAGAAGTTATGTACTCACAACTGAATATTAACAAGACAGCCTTGATATATTTACAGATCCTTTCCTTCCTTCCTTCTCAGCTTTATGTCTTCTGTATCTTAACACTCCAAGGAACCATGAGTCATCATTCACCAACAATTATTGTTCCACGGTTTAGATTTAATTTCTTCAGTATCATATTAGTGTCATATTTTATGAAAAAATTAGGCATAGACAAAAGTAACTGAAAAAAAATAAATAAATGACTTTTTTTTTTAAAAAATGAACTTTTCTATGATTTTTGAAACACAAATAATTTACTTGTAATGTTGTAACTTGGGCTGAGAATACAGAGTAGAATCCAGATAGCCTTATTAATGTTGCCTTTTGCCCTGAAACTCCCTGTCGCGCCCCCAAGTATACCAATCTTGAAAACCTTTGTGTACTTTAGTTACCTGGCTCACTTCTAATTGTTCTCAATATTTACTCCCTATTTGGGAATGTCCACTTAAGATAAGAAGAAACTCTTATTCTAGTATGTCATTCCTTTGTTATCTCAGCAGAAGAAACTGGATTCCAACTAAGGTTAGTTAATCATTTTGCAAGCTGATTACTTAGGATACTTCCAGTAGTTTCAATGAAAGCTTAATCATTGTCTTTTACATTCTTTGATGCAAATTCCCAATATTTTATTATAGATCATATTGTGATGATCTTGTTTTTTAGATATGATTGTACCAAATCTGTGCAATATGTGTTTTTAACCACATTTTAAAATAAAACTATTTAAGCATTAATGATTAAGTACAACCACAATGATTGAAGTTCAAAGCAATTTACCTGGTTCTTAAATCCACATTCTATTATCAAAACATCTATGTGAAATAGACTGAAAGAGCTTGACTGATGCATAGGTAGTTGGGATCGAGTTTTGATCAGAGACAGCCTGTAAAGTCCAGTGTAATGAGTAATGGGAGTTGTGGCTATAATTCACCCAATCCTTGATGTACAGTTTAGTTTAGTTTAGTTTATTAGATTTGTAGGCCGCCCATGCATACATATATGTATGCTATGCAAGATTTATGACTTAGAAGAAAAACTATTTTTTAATGGAAATAAGAATATATTTGCTTACTATGACTACATTATTAACTGAATATTCCCTAACATCCATAGAAACAATATATCTTGCACGCAACAGGAATATATCAGAACATGAATTTTCCAAACTGTTCAAAATCTGAAGATCTGTATAATTTATTAAAGGATCAGCAACAAAATAACCTGAGTTCCCTGTTCCACCTCAAGCAACCCATTGAATATTGAAGGAATTCAAAGGACAAGGTGTCCTGAGAAGATTCGAAGATTCTATGCTTGGCTAATTAAACTCCTGAATAGGAATTATTTGACATATTTTGGGAGATATTTGGCCACCTGGTTTCTCACCACCTTATGAAGAACTGAAACATAAATGCCATGAAAACCTTAATTTAGCAGATCTCAATTAAATGGACCTCATATGCAACACTCCAGCTTTCTATGTAAATTTATGTAATGATGTCATGTGAGGGGGTGAGGTATCATCAATATGCCGATGATAACCAATTATACATCTCCATGTCCAGTCAACGAAGCAGTGGAAGTGATGTGCCGGTGCCTGGAGGCTGTTGGGGCCTGGATGGGTATCAACAAACTCAAACTCAACCCAGACAAGACGGAGTGGCTGGTGGGTCCTGCCTCCCAAGGACAATTCCATCTGTCCGTCCATTACACTTGGTGGAGAATCATTGAACCCCTCAGAGAGGGTTCGCAACTTGGGCGTCCTCCTCGAACCACAGCTCACATTAGAGAAACACCTTTCAGCTGTGGCGAGGGGGGCGTTCGCCCAGGTTCGCCTGGTGCACCAGTTGCGACCCTATTTGGACCGGGAGTCACTACTCACAGTCACTCATGCCCTCATCACGAGGCTTGACTACTGTAACGCTCTCTACATGGGGCTACCTTTGACAAGTGTTCGGAAACTTCAGATCGTGCAGAATGCAGCTGCGAGAGCAATCATGGACTTTCCCAAATATGCCCATGTTACACCAACACTCTGCAGTCTGCATTGGTTGCCAATCAGTTTCCGGTCACAATTCAAAGTGTTGGTTATGACCTATAAAGCCCTTCATGGCACCGGGCCAGAATATCTCAGGGACAGCCTTCTGCCACACAAATCCCAGTGACCAGTTAGGTCCCACAGAGTGGGTCTTCTCCGGGTCCCATCAACCAAGCAATGTCACTTGGTGGGACCCAGAGGAAGAGTCTTCTCTGTGGCAGCCCTGACCCTCTGGAACCAACTCCCCCCAGAGATTAGAATTGCCCCCACCCTCCTTGCCTTTCGTAAGCTGCTTAAAACCCACCTCTGCCGCCAGGCATGGGGGAACTAAGATACACTTCCCCCCTAGGCCTTCACAATTTTATGTATGGTATGTTTGTATGTATGATTGGTTTTTATATAATGGGTTTTTAACTGTTTTTTTAGTATTGGATTTTGTTGTACTGTTTTACTGCTGTTGTTAGCCGCCCCGAGTCTGCGGAGAGGGGCGGCATACAAATCCAATAAATAATAATAATAATAATAATAATAATAATAATAATAATAATGTGTAATTGATGAAAAGTGTTTTAATGACACACACACACAATATTTCAATGCTTTTAGGTATAAGGGATTGCTTTTTTAGCTAGAAAACCTGGATTATTTATTTATTATAGGTATTAGTTATCTATCAGCCACAAATTATTCACAAAAACAAACAAAAAGAAGAAAAGATACATGCACCACAACATTACAATACATTTAATATTTGTTTTCCAACAATGAATGCAAGCTGTCAGTTTCTCCCCCCTCCTGCTTTCATGGATTCCACTTTTTTAATGTTGTATGGGTGTGTCTGAAAAATTTCTTCCTGCCATTTGTTTTTCAGAAATGTGTATTTTCAGAAATCTTATCAAAATTCTCTCTCCTGTTCCTGTTTCTCTGATCTGTGTAGCTAATTATAACTCCACCTAATGAATATCTTAAAGTTCAAACTGATTTCAGAACATTATCACCCACTCCCTGATTAACAAATGGACAGCTAAGTACAGTAAAATGTGTTACATATTATGTAATAGTAGTTAAAGACTTAACAGCTCCTTATAAGTTTCAATAAATCTTCCAACATTTTGCATTAGAAAGATTATAGGTATCTGTATTTAAACATTTACAAATGGATGACAAATGTGCTTTGTAAGTTTAAATCCCAGCAGTTAATTTTCTTCTTGAAATTGAGGAAGAAGCAAAACCACCACAAAATTGATCATAATTGATTGAATTCTGCACTGTGAGGGCATGGAGTATTCAGCTGATTGCTTCAGACCATGGATGTCTCCCCCAAAAATCCTCAACTGGTTTATATTAAGTCATTTCTATACTACTGTTTGCTGAAAGCCGTTAAGGGATCTTCCAATTAAAATTACTAAAATAAATGGCTATACTTTTATGGGGCTTTTTAGATCGTAACAATTTATTTATTTATTGGATTGGATTGGATTTGTATGCCACCCCTCTCCGCAGACTCGGGGCGGCTAACAACAGTAATAAAACAGTATATGACAATAATCCAATACTAAAAACAGTTAATAACCCATTATATAAAAACCAATCATACATACAGACATACCATGCATAAAATTGTAAAGGCCTAGGGGGAAAGTGTATCTCAATTCCCCCATGCCTGGCGGCAGAGGTGGGTTTTAAGCAGCTTACGAAAGGTAAGGAGTGTGGGGGCAATTCTAATCTCTGGGGGGAGTTGGTTCCAGAGGGCCGGGGCCGCCACAGAGAAGGCTCTTCCCTGGGGTCCCGCCAAGCAACATTGTTTGGTTAACGGGACCCGGAGAAGACCCACTCTGTGGGACCTAACTGGTCGCTGGGATTCGTGCAGCAGAAGGCAGTCCCTGGGGTAATCTGGTCCGGTGCCATGAAGGGCTTTATAGGTCATAACCAACACTTTGAATTGTGACCGGAAACTGATCGGCAACCAATGCAGACTGCGGAGTGTTGGTGTAACATGGGCATATTTGGGAAAGTCCATGATTGCTCTCGCAGCTGCATTCTGCACGATCTGAAGTTTCCGAACACTTTTCAAAGGTAGCCCCATGTAGAGAGCGTTACAGTAGTCAAACCTTGAGGTGATGAGGGCATGAGTGACTGTGAGCAGTGACTCCCGGTCCAAATAGGGTCGCAACTGATGCACCAGGCGAACCTGGGCGAACGCCCCGCTCGCCACAGCTGAAAGGTATAAATATAACAATATAAACCTTCCTTCCTTATTGCCAATTTTGTTTGTCATTTTGGTATAAAAGTTTATAAAGTGGGTTCTTCTATACAATCATAAGCCACGTAGGATAATGTTTCCCCAACTGTGTGGATAAATTGCAACAAGTCCTTAGATTTTCTTCTATTTTGGGTTGATCCAATGCACATGTATTCTAGAGACACCGAGACACATATACAACAAAACATTGAAACAGAAAGCATAACTGAATAAAAAGAAAAACTAAAAGGAACAAAAAACCCAGATAGTGTTGTGATTGGCTTACAGTCAGGTTCTCTGGCCATGGACTTTAAACCTGATAAGCTGGGGCCATGTGGGCATGGCCAGCCTGTGTGGCTGCGGAGGAATCAGAGAGGGAGCTAGAGGAAAAGGGATAGTCTAGGGGGTGAGGAGCCTAAAGAGGTCATAGATCCCCCAGCTGGGGATGTGCAGCCCCCAACTGGGGCTTTGGCAAGGTCTGAGGATGAGGAGATCAGGAACCTGATCCTAAATGCTCAGGTGTGAAGGATGAGGAGCAGACAGAAGCAGTTGAGAAAGATGGGAAAGAAGAAGTGAGCACAGCTGTGCACAGTCAGCAGTATTTAAGGGGAGAGTATTTAAGGGGAAGAGCTTAGAGGGTACTCTTTACAAGAAGTCATTATACGTGCCTCTGGAGGAGAAAAGCCTGTAAGAGTATTTTGCCTGACAAACCTGGATTCAGTGCTGGACATTTATAAGGTTAACCTTGTGAGTAGACTTTTGGCTGGGAAGCAAATGTGTATGCTGTTCTCCTATCAATTTGGCCTCACTCCAGGATCTTGGCAAAGGAAGAGAAGTTGCTTTAATTTAGTGTTTGTGAAGTAACAAACCTCTAGTAAAAAGAACTCTTATTTTATTTTGAAATCTCTGTGTGCATTTTCATTTTCATTTGGGGCTAATTACCATCCGGCTGCTGGCCAAAACAGAACAAGTTTGCTGAAGTATCCCCAAATCTTAGAACATGGTTACATACAATTATTAAAATTAAAATTAAAATCATTAATTTTAAACAGAAATAGCATTTTCTCAAATGTAATTTGTAACATTGGATGGTATCAGAGTGTAATATAAAATATAAATATGGCAATAAGAAAAATAGAAGTTATGATGCCTAAACATCTAAATACCTGGCCGGTGACTTCATCCCTGGCCCGTTTTGCAGCAGGGCCAGGGAGACACAGCCCTCGGCGCAGCTGCCATTTTGTTTTCGGTCGAGATCTCGCGAGATCTCGCGAGATCTCCGCCAGCTCCTGGGAGGCTTCTGCCTTCCCAGTGTCATCATCCAGGGACGGAGCCTGCAGCCCTATAAAAGGGCTGATCAGGCTCCAGGGCCTCCTTTTCGCCCTGGATGACGACGAAGCGAACACCCACCCACCCTCCCTATCTTTCAGTGTGCCAATGGGGTTACCCTTAGGGGGGCTGAATAGGAATTTTTGGCGGTTGCAGTATTTTCTGCGACCGTTTTTTTGCCTATTCCACACTGCGGTGACGGATAGGCGGTTAGGGGGTGTTTCACCCCGTTTAGGCTAATTGGCTTACCTTTGGTCATTTGGGTAGGCAGGTTAGGGGCGGAAAACTGGGTGGTGGTTAGCAACTGCATGTTCTCCGTTGGGCATCTTTGGGGATGATTGACAGGTTCTCTCCAAAGGCTTATGGTGGAAACGACCTGAGCAATTGGGGGGAACCTGTCTTTGGGTCCCACCCATTTCTTTCCCCTTGTATGGGATAGACGGCGGGACCTCCCACATGCAGGTGCATGGCAGTGAGTCAGGTGAGGGCGTGGCCGCTCACCTGGATCAGTATGGAGCTACGCCCATAAGTTGCCCTGGAAGTTTTTCTGACATCATTTTCCGCCCCGGAAGTTATTGTTTGACCATGCTGGTCCTTGTTTAGGGTTATAGTCAATTTATGCTAATTTATTTAAATAAATTATGCAAATTTAATTCATAAAAATGACGCGTTTTAAATCCAGCTCTTGTGTCTGTGTCGTTACTCTGCCTCTGCTGCAAAAATCAGAGCATGCTAAAATCTTTACAACCCTGGTTCACAGATGTTACCAACCCTGCTTCATATCTGAGGTCTTCTCTCAAAGACTTGGATACGTTACATAAAATGGAAGGTTCCATTTAAATACCAGTAAATACAAATGCTTGTGTCCTCAACCATACACAGCATGAATATCCTTTTCCAGCTGTGGTTATGTATAATTTCCACTAATTACAACTGTTGCTAGTACTTCGCATCAGTGATGATATTATTTTTATTAGGCTATCTTTCCCTTGCATGTCCTTCTCAACAATTAGACACTTGCATTAGCTGGTTAGTCAGGCCACCGAACTTTTGTCTATTTAAAGCTGGTTACATGAGCTTGATTTTTTTTTTAAAAAACCCAATTAAAAAAAAACCCAGTTTCTTGAGGTGAGAATATGTATGTGAACACATATAATTTATAAACCTTTCTTTAACAGTTTATTTTAAGGCACAAAGTTTTAGGAGAGTATTGGATATAGAGTTTAGTGTTGGGTTTCCCTTTCCCTAAAAGTTCCAATGAGAAAGAATTTCTGAAATTCTTTCAGGGAAGAAATCAAACTTTTTCCTGCTTATATTTAGAGAAAAGCAACTAAATTGTTTATGAGTGTGTCTCTGTATGTGTGTGTGTATCATTGTCTTTCATGTAAGGTGCTATTTCCCCAATATTTTGCAGTTCTTCTGGCTGCCAACGAAATTCCCTTGAGAAATAATTTCTCAATTCTCCAGAGAAATTTAAATACATCAGCCACCCAATTTCCCTATCCTCAGATCAGCGTAGAATTTTGACAGGCAATTTTTATCCTAGTTGTAGTTTTTTTTTTTTAAAAAAAATCATTTTGAGTACTCCTATGAAATGCTAGCAAAATAGAAGGAAGAGGGAATTGTCTGTTAAGATTCTTTTGCCTCCTCAGTAGTATAAAAGTCTCTTGGGGACAATCTGAAAAGTCAGTTTCCTCACAGGAAATTTTTGGCAACAAGAAGTCACAATATTTCAAATGTTTTGAATGCATACAGCAGACTATGGAACAAATGCAATAATGCCAAAATGATGACATGGATATGGGAGCATCATAATGCTACAATTGTATATTTTTATATTTATTAATACCTGGCGGAGATATTGTATATTGGGATATTTTGTATAAAGAAGTTGTCACAAGTTTGTCATGAATTCAATTTCTCACACCCTGATTAATATTTCCCCTCACTGCAGGTAGTGGTATATATACAAGCAACCTCTCCCTTCCTCAAAACAAACAAAACAAACAAATAGTCACAATATAATTGAGCAAACTAGCACAAGGGTTGGCAAAGTTGGCTCGTCTATTACATGTGGACTTCAACTCCCAGAATTTCTGAGCTAGCATGATTGGTTAAGGAATTCTGGGAGTTGAAGTCCACAAGTCATAGAACACAGAAACATAGAAACATAGAAGATTGACGGCAGAAAGAGACCTCATGGTCCATCTAGTCTGCCCTTATACTATTTCTGTATTTTATCTTAGGATGCATATATGTTTATCCCAGGCATGTTTAAATTCAGTTACTGTGGATTTACCAACCACGTCTGCTGGAAGTTTGTTCCAAGCATCTACTACTCTTTCAGTAAAATAATATTTTCTCACGTTGCCTCTGATCTTTCCCCCAATTAACTTCAGATTGTGCCCCCTTGTTCTTGTGTTCACTTTTCTATTAAAAACACTTCCCTCCTGAACCTCATTTAATCCTTTAACATATTTAAATGTTAGAAGAGCTAACTTTGCCTACCCCTGAACTAGAGCATATTATAATACAAATTTCAATTGATGGAAAGACTTGGAGGTCTTCTAGTCCAATCCCCTGCTATAGCAGGATACCCTATAACAATTCAGATAAGTGGCTGTCCTGGTTCTTCTTAAAATCTTCCAGTGAAGTAGCACCCACAATTTCTGAAGACAAGCTGTTCCACTGGTTATTTGTTCTCACTGTTAGGAAATTTCTCCTTAATTCCAGGTTGCTTCTCTCCTTGTTTTGTTTCCATCAATTTTTTCTGGTCTTGCCCTTTGGTTCTTTGGAAAATACTGTAAGTTGGCCCATTCTTCTTTGTGGCAGCCCCTCAAATGATGGAATTCATCTATTATGTCACCCTAATCTTAGATAAATCATATGGTGTGATAAATCATATCAGGGTGAGGTCTTTCAAAGTTTTAGCCCAGTGCCTGAGGACAAATTTTAAGGACCTTAGAGAAGGCCAGTATTTGTTCTACTATGTATCATTATTTAATGTCTCACTGCTCTTTATTTATTATTTTGCTTATTCCACTAGCGGTTTCCAAACATGTTGGTTTTGGCACTATGCATTTAAGGAACACAAGGAATACATTCACATTTATTGATTTCAGAGAAGTGGCTGTTTGATGCAGACAAATGAATTTCTCATGATTCATTTCAGGTTCAGTTATTTTATCTGTGTATCTTTTGTGCCAAGTTGGAACATTAGGCCTCTTTAAACAATTATGGGGTACAATAAGTGCTCTTGGCATTTGCTTTGCTGAAGTGAAGTGAAGGTGGAGAAAGCTATGTAAAAATATTTGTAATTATTTTTCAACAATGTTTTCCTTCTTTATTTTCTGTTTAATGTTTTTAAGCCAGTATATATGAGCCCAATCACATTGCACATTTCCTGACACAAGTACTTAAGGGTTTGCAGTTTAGGATTATATGTTAGCAGAGCTTTGCAGTAGCAATTGCAGAACTTTGTTTACAGTGCTTTCAAGAGTTCAAAGAAGGTGTTGTTTTAAAGTGCACAGTTATCACGTTGGTTAGCTCAGTTTTCTTTTTGTTCTATTTTGGTTTTTGCATACACAGCAGGAAATGTAGTGCTGTTAAAGTAGACTAAGCAAAAGGGAATCCCACTGGGTTTCTCAGAAGGTATCTTCTCTTTTGTGTCTTTAGCCCTACCTCCTTTCCTTTTACCTTCCCTGCCCTATGCAGAACAAGCTTAGCTGACAGCTAAGAAGATATACTCAACAGAATGAAACAGACATTTAAATACCTTCTAGGTCATAAAGACTGCCCATGATAAACTAGGGTTTTATGTTCTACCATGCCATCATGTTGACCAGCCACATAGTGAACACAATAAGAGGATACATGTCTGGAGCTTTAGCTATAATAGTAGTTCTGTAGCATCATTTATAATATGCAGCTATTGGGCAGGGTAACTGAGTGGCAGAACATATATTTCCCCCATAGAACATGTCAGATGAAAGTCTGAGAATGTTTTCACTTTAAAGGTTCAGGGAGAAGGAGATGTATAGAACGTCAGAATTCTAGTCAGGATTTCTCTTGCTTCGTGTGCTAGAATGACATTCATAAAACAGAGCTATAAGGGTCTTTGCAGTTCTAACATCACAGATCACAGTTGTGTCTTAAATCAGCAAAGGAGTGTGAAATTCTTGAGTTGTTGTAGGCAAAGAAATCCAAGCAGTTTTCATACAGGGAGATCTGGGAAGTCATCAAGCTGTTTTTCCTCTTTTATTTTCCTGGACCTATGAGCATTCAGAAGTGAGGAACCCATCCAATGTGTAAAGAGACTGCCTATAACCTTTGCAGAGCTTTATTACTATAAACCAGTGGATCATAACCTTTTCTTCACCATGGACCCCTTTAAATACCTTTTGTGAACACAGGTCAGGACCATGAACCTCCATGACTTAACTCAATATTGAAACTATAACATTTCTTCAAGATTTTGTGGGCATCAGGTGATGATATTGCTCCCCCCACCCAGTAGTCCTCAGAGCACAGGTTGAGAACCATTGCTTTAAAACAGATTTTGACTGATTGATCAATTTTGCTGTTTTGGATTGCCACAGCTGAGCCACAAATAAATCAGCAAAATAACTACAGATGACAAACACATGATCTGTTACTTCATTTGGAACACTCCAAAGACTGTGTGGAAGTATCCTAAGAACAAAGTGCTGCCACTCTCAGTTTTCTACTTGAAAGAACAAATACCAATGCAATAAATAGGGTTATGAAAGCAGTAGTATATCACCATCTCTCCTTTATATAGTCTCTACAGATTCCTCTTCTGAGCAAATGACCAATTGAAATGATTTTTCCAGATCTCAGTAGCATTGTTTGATAAAAGACATATGTGACAAAACAAATAAATAAAATAAAATAAGGAGCTTGCAAATGTTGCAGGACTGGTATCCTAGCATATTTTCAGTTGTGTGGCAATGCACCATCTAAAGATCTCACACTGTTCATAAAACCTATGAGACCAGAATCTAAATATATCTAACTGAGAGGACTATTTTTCCAGAGTTATTGTTATGTATGAAATAATGAAATTAGGCAGTAACACACAGCTTTCTAATAATTTTGAGGCTGTTTCATCTTATTTTTTTACATTATATATTAATGAACTGGCAAATATCATTGGATTATGAAAAATCTAGCAAAAGTATTGCTAACACTGAGACAAAAATAGCATTTTTTGTCCCATAAGCACACAGGCTGAAGAAATTGATCCTGTCTAATTAAACTGACCTCTTGTTCAATATTTTTTTAAAATAATAATAACCAAATTCATCACATTGAATATTATATTTCATAGGTTTCTGCTGCATTTCAGTGTGGTTCTACATATTAACCCAATGTTTCTCAATGTTAATTTTAAGATGGACTTCAACCTTCAAGGTTGGCTGGCTAGGGAATTCTGGGAGCTGAAATCGGCACATCTTTAAAGTTTCTTGTACTTTGACCAGAGTAACTTATTTCTAACATGGTTGGTTATATAAAACTTAATAAGTGATTGGTAGATGATGGATGATAGATTTAATTTAATTTAATTTAATTTATATGCCGCCCAATCCCATAAGACTAGATGGCCGGCTGGCCGGATAATTAATTAAGTAAATAAATAATCAACTTGTGTAAGCTTTGGGAGGAAGTTCCAGGTCAAAATGCTTTACACAAAACAAGTAACAAAGGGTTGTGTTTCCTTTTGCATTCTGCTGCATGCAAATAAGCTTGTAATGCAAATAAGTGGCTGTTTGAGTAATTTCAGAAAGGAAACAACCTTCTATTGTCGAGCCCAATAAAATGTATCAAAGCACCTGATGAAAAGAAAGATAATTATACATATTGGTGTCATCTTCTTGATACTCTGTAGAAATTAAATCTTCTTTTAAATATATATCTGGCTTTTTTTTAAAAAAAAGATAAAAAATACATTTGTCTGAAATGGAGAAAAATAATGTCTTAGTATCGCATTTATTGTTTAAATTTTCTGGCAGGTTCTTTCTCCATCACAAGTAAATGGCTCATTATTCCAGGTAATGAAAGGGCATAGTTTGTCTTTAATTGTTAGTTCAGATTGGTATTTTAACCCTACTATTAAAAGCAAAGCAAATTTAATAATAGAGCTGTCTTAGTAAAAATGAACAACTTTTCAATATTAAAAAATAACACTCTATACTACTTCTTGAGTAATTGAGATACTTTACAATACTAAGTATTTATCAACAGAACAAAACTTTAAAATTGAGAAAGAAATACAGAGATGATTCCACTAGGAACAAGTTCTTATTTAGTTTCTTGCGGTGCATTATAAAAGAATGTAGCCAAACCTATATGCCTATCCTTCATATTTTTCACTAAGAATCTGTGTGGGAGAGCTGTTAATTACTTGAATAATTAAAAAAAAGGCTGGGGGAATGAGATTTAAGACTCTTTTTCTTTAAGGTATAGATTCTGCCTGCTAGATAACATTTTACTAATATACATCCATGTTTTTAATAGCAGTTTTCATTATATCTTAAAACTATAATTAGCAACACACTCTACTTTTTCTTTTTTTAAAAAAGAGAGCTATAGATATCTGTTATTTTACCTGTACTATGTTATGACCAGATGAAATACATTCTAGTCCAGGTATGATAAATATGAACCCTCATAGTTGGTGAAGTGCAATCTTGGAAGAGCTGTGGTGGTGCAGTGGTTAGAATCAGTACTGCAGGTTACTTCTGCTGACTATTAGCTATCTGCAATTTGTCAGTTGGAATCTTACCAGGATCAAAGTTGACTCAGCCTTACATCCTTCTGAGGTCAGTAAAATGAGGGCCTAGATTGTTGGGGCAAATATGCTGACTCTAAATTACTTAAAAAGGGCTATAAAGTACCGTGAAGTGGTATATAAGTAAGTACTATTGCTATAATATCTGACACTATTTCTATAGTTCTAAATATACTTTTTACTACTTGGAAACATGAATATATTTACATTTTTATTTAAATATATTGGTTTTATGTTTGCCTATTTTGACCAAAATGGACCAAAACATGCATATATAAAACTATAAAATTATTTGTTTTGTACAGATTTTACAATGTAGATAAAATTAATATTTGTTTGGCTGACATTTAGTCATGAGTCTGGAACAGGAAGTATATGTCAACAGAAGCTTGTGTCAGCCATTTTGATTGCTTTTCTTGATTTTAGGATTGAAGCAAAAAACGTATTCTTTAAGTACTGGCGGATTTGAAAAAAAAAGTTTAACAAAACTTTGCTATTAAATGGCATATCTAAAAACGATCTTTGATGATAAATGATAAGTCAGAGTAATCTCATATAAACTGTCATGCATTAATCCAGTACAAGTACCAGATAAACCAAGAGGTTAATCTTTTATTGAGCTAGATGGATCACCTAACCAAATTTTTGATTTTGCATAAACTACTGTACATACTTGTAGCTTTCTTTGCAATACTGCAAAAAGTGCTTTCCGCTGCCTTTCTCTATGCATAGCAAAAACAATTCTGATTAAAGATGCAACACCCCAATTAAAATTAAAAAAAAATTGATCTTATTCTAGACTAATACGCATTAATTTGGAACCCTACAAAAGTCTAAGTGAAATTCTCCTCCCAACTTATTATGGCTAGATTGACAGCTCAATGAAATGGTTAATTCTAGGCATTTAGAACTGCCTAGATGCAAAAACATAGCAAAACATTGTAAATAGGCTGCTTTATTATTTTTATTCAATTTTAAATATGTTTACATCTATATAAACATAAACTCATATCCACAGGCAGCCTGGTCTACAATACCCAAATGATAACACCTACAGGTATAGAAACAGAGAAACATAGAAGTCTGATGGCAGAAAAGGACCTCATGGTCCATCTAGTCTGCCCTTATACTATTTTCTGTATTTTATCTTAGGATGGATATATGTTTATCCCAGGCATGTTTAAATTCAGTTACTGTGGATTTATCTACCACATCTGCTGGAAGTTTGTTCCAAGGATCTACTACACTTTCAGTGAAATAATATTTTCTCATGTTGCTTTTGATCTTTCCCCCAACTAACTTCAGATTGTGTATCCTTGTTCTTGTGTTCACTTTCCTATTAAAAACACTTCCCTCCTGGACCTTATTTAACCCTTTAACATATTTAAATGTTTCGATCATATCACCCCTTTTCCTTCTGTCCTCCAGACTATACAGATTGAGTTCATTAAGTCTTTCCTGATACATTTTATGCTTAAGACCTTCCACCATTCTTGTAGCTCGTTTTTGGACCCATTCAATTTTGTCAATATCTTTTTGTAGGTGAGGTCTCCAGAACTGAACACAGTATTCCAAATATGGTCTCACCAGCACTCTATATAGCTGGATCATAATCTCCCTCTTCCTGCTTGTTATACCTCTAGCTATGCAGCCAAACATCCTACTTGCTTTCCCTACCACCTGACTGCACTGTTTACTCATTTTGAAACTGTCAGAAATCACTACCTTTAAATCCTTTTCTTCTGATGTTTTTGCTAACACAGAACTGCCAATACAATACTCAGATTGAGGATTCCTTTTCCCCAAGTGCATTATTTTACATTTGGTAACATTAAACTGCAGTTTCCATTGCTTTGACCATTTATCTAGTAAAGCTAAACCATTTATCATATTACAGATGCCTCCAGGAATATCAACCCTATTGCACACTTTAGAGTAATCGGCAAATAGGCAAACCTTCCCTACCAAACCTTCCCCTATGTCACAAACATATTAAAAAGAATAGGACCCAGAATATGATCCAGTATGAGAAGTGCTCCACAAATACCTCAAACTCTAGGCCAGGTGAGGGAAGGTGACAAGAGCTTCATGGAATGCCAAGAAAGGGGAAATCCTTTGTGAGAATCACTTAATGAACCAATCACAATAACCATATCCTCTTGGCTGTCCGAAAGATGCTTTTTGAAAAGGCATCTGGATTTTGTTGTTCTTTGAAGACATTTTGCTTCTCATCCCAGAAAGCTTCTTCAGTTCTGAAGAAGAAGATGGAACTGAAGAAGCTTCTTAGATGAGAAGTAAAATATCTTCTTGGAAAAACCAATGTTCAGTTGTCTTTTGAAAAAGAACCTTTGGGACAATCATTACCTGGATGACTCAGAATCTCCATAGTTAGGCATAAAAAAATTAATAAAAAATACTTATATTTGTAACATTGTTTTACAAAAGCATATTCAAGAGCAAAATCAAGAAAAACAAAAAAATGCAGTCTAATAAAAATGTATAAAATCAAACAGCATACATAAACTAATTTTAAAAAACAACTCAATTTCCATAGTTTCGATGTGAAAGACTGAATATTCTGTTTATTAATAAAATTCATGCATCTCTGATCTCACCATGTAAATGACTGGGTGATTTTAAAGTAAAAAAAAAGATGGAATAAACATAAAAATTTATGCAGAAATGGACAGAGAAGTTGCATCAAAATACCAGCTACCCCAGGGTTGCATGTCACTTTAAAATCTCAGTACTCATGTCACTTTAAAATCTCAGTACTCAATAGTCCATATTAGAGCCATATCTTCATGCTCTTTCAGAAAATGAGTGGAATGGGGGCCAACTTCACTTAGGGAGTAATATATTTCATAGGATGAGGTTAATGGCAAAAAAGCCTTTTCTCTCAGATTCTGCCCATTAAAATGCTTTAACTGACTGAGCCTGCATCATATCCTTCCCATCTGAAGTATCATTTGTAATGCACAAATTAAACAACCGAAATAAAGAAAAAAAGAGAATTTTTGTGAAAGAAAGATGTCTAGGGAATAGCTTTCTGAAATAAAGGACTGTGCTTTATAATAATAAAGTATGTATGGTCCAGGGTTGGGTTCTAACTCACTGCCACTTCACTTCCTCTCATGCCGCATCGGTGTGTGTATACTCTGTGCTCACGTACATATGCAGTGCCCAATCCCCCCCAAGATAAAAAGGTGACCACATGCACAATGCCGGAAACTCAGCTTCTGCACATGCTCAGAAGAAAAAAATAAATTAAAAGAATCAAAAAAAAAAGATGGCGGACCAGGAGCAACTGAACTGAGTCAGTGATGTCATCATAACATCATTAGCAGGTCGCTATTGGTTCGGGCAAACCAGTCCAAACTAGGAGGAATCCACTCCTGGTAGGGTCACTATATTCAAATCATAATGTCTGAAATAGCTTGAATTCATCTCTTTATTTCATACAATACCATATGCTTATGCAATAATTGTTCTGTCTGGGTCCCTCCAGAAGCCAACACCAAACCAAAAAGAGAATCCAGACACACTGGTAAAAAGCAAAGGCAGTTTATATAATTCAAAGCAAACACAGGTAACAGAAACTGTTCTTACAGACAGGAACACGCTGGAACTTCACAGAGGTTTCACGAAGGCCATGAAAGAAAACAGGATCCTTGCTGTCAAAAACAACACTGAAGATAACAAACCCACGCCTCCCCCCAAGTCTTCCAGACTTCTAGGCCACAAGCCAAGATCAGAGACGTCGAGAAGCAAAGCAGGGTCACAGAACTTCCAGTTGATAACGCTCCACAAGGCTGCAAGGGCGGGCCTGCCTTTTAAACCCTGCTGAGGAGAACCACACCCAAACCCAGCTGTTGCCAATTCAGTGATGCAAATACCTTTCTAATTGTTCCCGTCTCTGAGCTGCACGTCGCTGTCTCATGTCAATTATAGCCTGTGCTTCTTCATCCAATGAGTCCAGGCTACTAGCTGGGGAGAGCCCCCCCCCCGGGGTTCTCAGGCTGCTCTCCCTTCTCCTCTTCCTGACTTTCCTCTCCCCCGTCTGCCTGGTCCTCCCCCTCCTGTTCACTGTCCTCCTCCTCTGGGCATGGATCCAGCAGAGACGCAGCCGGTCCCTGAGGAGCCTCAGGCTGAATCACAACAATAATATTGGAAACAATGCCTAAATCTACTATTGAAAATATCATGGGCTAAAAATACATGCAAGTAGTAATTCAGTTTACTAATTTTTTTACGGCCACCCAGTTTGGGCAATTTACAAATCTTAAAAAAAAATGTTTAAACACACATAAATAGGCAACCTGGATTAAAATAACAAGAATAATAAACAGTACACGTATGACAAGGGCTCCACAAATATATTCAGAAACTCCAGGACTGGGAACAGAGCCAGATGTTGAGGGCTTTCCAGAACACCAGGAAACTGGGCGTCATCCATATCTCAAAGGCAGGAGATGCTGTTCCAAGGTGTGGGTGGAAAGATAGAGAAATCAGAAGTGTATTTTCAAAATAAAAAAGATATTTAAGCCTAAAAGCTTTCATGAATCTCTAAAACCGGAAATATTTCCTTTTCTGACTTCTTGAAAACACAGTCTTTATAACTGCAGCTTCATTAGCCACTTACATAGACACAGAATAAAGAACATGAGCCCTAAATATAGAAATAGAGGAAATATTCCCCAGTGAAAAATATAAGAGATGATTCATAATTGTTAATTGTCTGTAATTATGTTATTTTACTTTGACTTGGTGTCATGTATTTTTCATTTCTCTTTATCCAAGGTGCTGTTAACTTAATATGCATTGAAAGCCGGCTGATGACAGGTTTTACCTCTTCAAAGGCCTTTTCTTAGCAGGAAGCACCTCACTGTTTTAATTAAAAGTCTTCTTCATAACAAGGAGGATCCAGTTATCATCAAATACTACTGTTGTGAATTGCCATTGTTCTAATGTGGTATATATTGAAACTTGGCTCAAAAATGTAACAGACAATAAGTTCTGTACATGAGTTACTGAATGAACTGAAGATGGCATTTGATGCACTTGACAAAATAATCTCTGATTACTCTGAGCTACAAAAACTCTCTAGTTTGAGTTAACTTTGGCCCCTGACCTGGAATGTTCTGCCAGTTGAAAGCCAGAGTAATACAGTAATACAACGAAAATAATACAGAAAGCAGAATGTGGTTTTCTATCCCTTTGTTTTCTTTTGAAAAGATGTTTCCATTCCATTGGAAGCAATGAAAGAGAAACTATTTAGACTATCCAAACAGGATAAAAAGAAGGGGAAGATGAGATAAAGTCCGTATCATAAGAGAATTCAACACTGCTATAACACTGCTACTCTATAACTGTCTGGTTTGGTGCTGCAACCCAACAGGACCGACACAGACTTCAGAGGACAATCAGAACTGCAGAAAAAGCAATTGCTGCCAACCTGCCTTCCATTGAGGACCTGTATACTGCACGAGTCAAAAAGAGGGCGGGGAAAATATTTACTGACCCCTCACATCCTGGACACAAACTGTTTCAACTCCTACCCTCAAAACGTCGCTACAGAGCACTGCACACCAAGACAACTAGACACAAGAACAGTTTTTTTCCAAACGCCATCACTCTACTAAACAAATAATTCTCTCAACACTGTCAGACTTTCTACTAAATCTGCACTTCTATTCTACTAGTTTTTCTCATCATTCCTATCACCCATTTCCTCCCATGTTGACTGTATGACTGTATCTTGTTGCTTATATCCTAAGATTTTTATTAATATTGCTTCTTCATTGCTTATTTGACCTCTATGACAATCATTAAGTGTCGTACCACATGATTCTTGACAAATGTATATTTTATTTTATGTACGCTGAGAGCATATGCACCAAGACATTCCTTGTGTGTCCAATCACACTTGGCCAATAAAATTCTATTCTATTCTATTCTATTCTATTCTATTCTATTCTATTCTACGGCTTCAGATTCTTAGCTATTTGTATATTACAAAGCTACTCTACCCTTTTCACCACCCTTTTCTAATTAATTACAGAGGTGCATAAGATAATTTTGAAAATTGGTGTGGGCATTATTTAATATTGTTAACTTACAAGCAATTGTAACTGTGTGCTATTTCCTGGGGGTGGGGGGATCTCCCATTAGCTGGAAATACTTTTTGTCCTGAATTTGCTGGTCCACAATTTTTAAGTTGGAAATCTTGAATGAGACTAAGCAATGTCCATATTCTTGCATGTATAATTTCTTTTGTAGTAGGGTGTTATAGCTGGTCAAAACATGTTCATTTATTAATAGCAATTATTTATCTTAATTTTTATTCAATTGTACACACATGGCATTTCTCAAAATAATAGAAATTGGTATTTTGAACTACAGAAATGTTCCTTTTTGGCTCTTGAAATTTCACATTCAGGGTAATGTTAAAATCATAGTAGGATTGGTCTGTACAATAAGATTATCAGTTTATTAAACTGAATATTTTCCAATCTGTTCTATCTCCCTATCCCTTACTCAATTTATTGGGATCTATAATTACAAACATTGATAATTTTTCAACTTCACATGCAAATTAGGGGGGAAAAATGATTCTCTCTCTTCCCAATGTTCTGTAGGTATTCAAGCATTCCAATATGTTAGAAGTGGAGATTTGATGCTTTTGCTGGCTTACTGGATGATTGAAATATTAATTGCCTTAAATATAGCATGGAAAACAGGATAATAGCATTCCTGAACACTGATGTAAAGCTAAGCAGAAAGTGGTTTTAAAAGCATCCGTCATCAGTATGCTATGTCTTTATCTGAATGATTAGGCTTCAGGTCAATAGGTCAACACAAATTTATAAAAGAGAATCGTTTATGATTTAATGAGTGAAGATGGTTCATTTCTTCTAACAGATGACAATGAAGATGAATCATTAAGCTGTCCAGACAACCTTTTATTTTTACTAAAATACTTTCTGGGGAAGAGACTCTGCTTATATATATATAATGTCGTTGTTTCTTTTAACTCTTCTGCATGTTTATTTTTATCATTCTGCAGATTTAGATATTCTGCAATAATTAACCCCTTAGGAAATAGTTAAAATTATTATTTCAGAAGCAAACAAACAAAAATGTGGAAAGAAGTGCAAACTAAGTAGAACATGTTGTATCACAGGAATATTGAAGCATAATCGTTTTGAAATTCAGGAAAAACTGAACAAAGTCTCTACAACCCAGGAGCCTTTGAAGAATTAGCAACTTCTTCCATAAAACTGTTCTGAATAAATCTGTGTGAAATGTTGAAATTATTGATGATTATCTCAAAGGCATTGCAAACAGGACTTGATGTCTAACAACTATGGTTTATTTTGCTGATTTATTTGAATATAAAAAACTTAAAGCTCAAATTTTCAGAGGCTTTCAAACTAAAAGAGAGAGTACAGTTGTAGTTAACACTTGATAAATTTAGAAGTAAAGACATAATACTAGAAACCATAGTTTGCAAATGATCATTTTGATAATAAAAGTATGGTAATACATGTAATTGTAATTACAAATTGCAGTTAGGTAAGCATTAGTTAGGCTTTCTCAGTCATATCCTGAAACACTTTGAATTGATTTATTATATGAGATGTTGGACACATATTTCTTTCTTTCTTTCTTTCTTTCTTTCTTTCTTTCTTTCTTTCTTTCTTTCTTTCTTTCTTTCTTTCTTAGGAAATATGTTGTTATTTCATCAATGAAATTAATTCTCCATTACATTTGGTCTTAGGAAGTAAAAGCCAATCTATGGGGGGTATTTTGTCCCTCAAATGTGTAAAAATCATTGTGTTTTCACACTTCAGCATAACACCATTACAAGATAGATTAAATATCTTAATAGTGAGAGTTTCTGGCTTTCATTGCCACATCATTAAACACGCTCCCTAAAGCATCTGTATGACAAATCCTTACCCAAATCAAAATTTTGCATTCATGAATTGCAGGCTTCTTTCTTTTCTTTTCTTCCTTACATTTCAAACTTTTCCAAAGTTTTCTTCCAGCAACAAAGATGACAGAATGCACATAGCAGTTGATCAGACTGACGTTACCCAAAGCAGATAAAAACTCACAAGGTAAGTGACTGTACATTGGCCAATTTTAATGTGATTGAGAGTTGTTCTCCCTTTTCTGCATTGAGAGCTTGATAGTCCCTTGGGTCCAAATTAATTCCCAAAGTGTAAGAAAATAACATCCCAAAATATTACATAGCTTTGAAGCTTTGTCTGACACCTTTGGAGCCTAACTACAGAGGTGGCCAGAATATGTCCTTTTGTGAAATTAACTGTGAGTTACAGTGAACACAAAGTGCTATATTCCTCCTTCTCCTGGGATTTGGGTCAACTGCACACACATATCAGGGAAGACATCATGCTCCATACTTAACTGATTATTTCTGTTTTAATGAAATAAAATGCCCAGAGCTGTGTGTGCAAATTCTACAAGCAAAAAGCTTCTTCTATTATTATATCAGTATGGTCCATTTAATCAGAGTACCAGGTTGGTATATAGGGGTCTTTCTCCACTAACTTGCAGCTATTATTAAGTAATGTACTGTATGTGCTATGAAGAATTTTGAGCTCAATACTCAAGTGCTTTTCACCTGTACATGGATAACACCCTAATATGCTTCTTCTCCCCCTCCCTCTCTTCTCTAGAATCATGACGTGCTATTGTTTTGGTACCAAAATATCTTATGCTTCATTTAGTATTCCTGCTTCTTTACATCAGAAGTCTGAGATGAATGGAGACCTTGTACATGAAAACATAGCCTCTGTTTTTATTGGCCATAGTCAGTATGTCAAAGTAGTTGCTACAGAATTTATAAATCTATTGATCTTCCATATAAAGAAAAAATCTTAGGAAATAGTTGTGGTCACAAAATTATGCCACTCTAAAAAGTTCCTTTGATGACCAGTGTCCGATACTTGAGACTGAAAATTTTGATATTTTTCTACAAGGGAAAGCATGTGTTTTATATCTGGAATGTCTCAGTTTTAATTCTAGACAATCCTGAAGAGCTAAACGAAATTGTCAGAAATCCTGGATGTCAGTTGCTAGTCCATGTTGTGTCAATATTACTGTAATGGATAGATGAGTAGTAGAAACATCTTCTGATATTCATCGGTGGAGAAAATTAAAAAAAAATTGAAGATAAAAAAGACAACACTTCAATAACATCCTAAATTAAACTTCAGTTAGGGTTTTGTTCTTTATTTATTATTTATTAATTGGATTTGTATGATGCCCCTCTCTGAGGACTATGTTCAAAGCAGTCAGTTCTTACATTCCTCTTCATTTCTATTGGCCTAGATCACTATATGGTCTACCTTTAAGTTTGCTTCTTGAAATAAAAAAAATGCTCAACAGACCTTGCAAGTCTAACTTTTGGAGTCCTATAGCTGTTTCTTATCTCTACGATCCCTCAGTTCCCAATATATTCAGTTGAATATCTATAGGATGAAAGGAAATATAGAAAAGAAAAAGAAAAAAGAGGGATCCTCCTGCCCATAGCCCTGTCAAGAAAATCTCAAATATTTAAATTCAAAACTGCCTTTGTCCAATTAAATTTTTGTTTGTTTGATTGATTGTGCTCAATTTAAATTATTTATGTTTATTACATATTTTCTCAAACTCTATATATTGATTAACATGCTATGTATGTGTGTGATAAGTTGACATCAGCTGGAACGCCGGGATTTAACAGGATGGTATATACAGTAAATACAAAAGAAATATATTGTGATTTCATGTTTAGAAAGAATGACCAAGGATCAACTTGCAAAGAAGAATGAGAGGGCAGAAGAGATTGCAAATCATAGTTATGTTAAGTTGATGAGATGCTACAAAGGAGACCTTTATGAAGTTTAAAGAATAAAAAGCAATGTGTGAAAGGGAGAGAGGGTTTTTTAAAATATTGATGTGAATTAGTTGTATAGTTGTACCTCTACTTAAGAACTTAATTCGTTCCGTGACCAGGTTCTTAAGTAGAAACGTTCTTAAGGAGAAGCAATTTTTCCCATAGTAATCAATGGAAAAGCAAATAATGTGTACAAACCCATTAGGAAAGAAATAAAAGCTCAGAATTTGGGTGGGAGGAGGAGGAGGAAGAAGAGGAGGAGGATAGTCACTGCCAAAGGAAGAAAGTGAAGTGAGGGGAATAAAAAAAATCCAAAACTTTACTGCTTAAAAAAAAAAGAGGGACTCTGAGGCGGCGAGGAGAAGCACGTGCCTGCAATACACCCGGCACGAGGCTGCCTCCCATACACTGCTTCCCATACACTGGCTGCTTCTGCTGCTACCTGCTGCCTCTTCCTTCCCATGCTGAAGGGCTTCCCTCTCCTATCCCTCGCTTTGTAGCTGGTGCCTTTCCTTCACTGTGGTGACTCCTCGGCTGCCCAGAGCGAAGGGAGTGTTTCTTTTCTCTGGGCGCTGGCAGAGGTTTATTCCCTCTCCAAGCGCCCAGAGAAAGGAAAATGCTTCGTTCACTCTGGACTGCCAAACCCCCCTTAAGCGCCACCGAAAGGCTCAGCCCAGAAAAGCCCAAGATGATTAAAGCAGGAACCCGTTCTTATCTCGAAAAGTTCTTAAGTAGAGGCATTCTTAAGTAGAGGTACCACTGTACTCTATTTCCTTTTCTTTTCTCATGCCTTTATTTAGCTCATGATTTCTTATTCCCTTTCTGTGCTTTGCATAACACTTATCTATTTTAGCTTCTCCCAAGCTTTAAGGACATGAATAATCTCACAGTTCCTAACAGTTTGATTTCAAAGAAATCAAAACTAGGATGATTCAATCAAAACAATTTTTAAAAGAATAACTTGAACTAGCAATCTAAGAAGCCAAAATTTGTAGAGGAGCATTGAAGCAAAAGCTGATAAAGCAGCAGGAAGAGAAAGAGAAGAAATAAAAGCTGCCTAGAATCAGCTTAGGGTTTTTTTGAAAAAAAGTCACAAATTAGGTGATTAGGAACAAAATAAGGTACAAAACCCATGTGCCATATCGTGCAAAATATGGCTATATACAGTAAGGTGTTGAATATGAAGAATGGAACAGACTAGCTGAATACGATATGGCACATGGGTTTTGCACCTTATTTTGGCCATGTTTGTTGCAGAATATTTTTTGCAGAATGTTTTTTGCAGAATATTTTTCTACAGACCAAATGGACATAAAAACAATATCCAGACTACTGTTAAGTAAAAGTTGTTAATTGTTGAAGAGGTCAGGATGGCTGCCAACAGCAATTCTCTGCCTCCTTGGATTTTCAGATATTTCACACAGAGGTCATTTTAGCAACTCTCAATGCTGAATATTGATTTAAACTGTTTCATTATTTTAAATGTATCCCACTGATTCAATTCAAAGGAGCACAGATAAACCCTGGTTTTTGTCTCTTAACAATTGTGTGTGTGCAAGCACTAAGGACTTCATATATAAGCAGAGCTGGTATAAAAGTCAAATAAAACTGACTCTGTTCTTAAACTTTTGCACTAAATCACCAATAGAAAAGAATATGTGAGGTTCAGGGTTGAATTCTGGAGTCTTTAGTGCTCTCTGAGCTTGGAGATTTGGACAAAATGTATTGCTGAGCACATTTGGTTTTTTGCAACCAGGGACCAAGGAAATGGCTGTGTGACAGGTAGAACTGCTTGGGTTTTATGACTCGTGAAGCCTCAATGCTCAACTCTGGAGCTTCATGATTCTAGAACTCTGGTGCTACCAGAATACACAAACACAGAATCTAGACGGGGATGTCCAAAGTCAGTAATGTCTCACTTACTATGGCTGTTTTTAACCTGGCCTTTAGAGGTACCAGCAAGTGCTCAGATGGATCTGGTAGACATTTATCGACCTTGCAAAATATGGCTATATCAGTAAGGTGTTGAATATGAAGAATGGAACAGACTAGCTGAATACGATATAGCACATGGGTTTGCAAAAATACATTCATTTTTTTCTGGCTGATAACAGAAGTTGACATTAGGTGAGATAGCCAACATTCTCACAGGGAGTATTTAAAAAAAATAGGAAAAGAGAGTCTGTTGTTTTGTTGGCAATGGTAAGGAAAGAATTGGAGATTTCTGGGAAGAAGAATGGAAACGGCTCATTCCTTGTTTGGCAAACCAAACTGGATTCTAGGCAGTGATACAGGTATGTTGGTTCCAAGAGGTTCCGTTAACAACTAGGTGAAGAACTAGATAAAGAAGATCAGCAGAATAAGGAAGAGGAACAATGAGGGAAAGGATTTGGTAGGAAGCTAAGGAAGACCAAGAAATAAAACCACTTCTTGGCAGCCCAAGAAAGAGAATGCCAGGGAGTAGTAATTAATACCTTTCTTAACTTTCTATAGATTAACTTTACATAATGGCAATGCACATTTTAAAAATGTTTGGCAAGCTATCAATATATTAAGAGTCTGCTTTTATTCTGCTGTTTCTTGAAAGAAAAGTAGGTGAGTAATTTGACATATGAAATTGCTGTTAAGGAAACACAGCTTAGTTGGATGGTTTGAGATTAATTTACAGACAGTAATATGGGTTTAGGCCTGAGTGTAATGCTATTACAGTACATAAGGTTACTATGGAGAGGGTGCAATGGTTCAGTTGTTAAAATGTTGAGCATGTCAGTTAGAAAGCTGAACACTTGAGTTCGAGACCTAAGAGCTTATGAGATGGGATGAAGTCCTATTACTTGCCCCAGCGCTTGTCTACCCAGTAGTTTGAAAAGCATGCAAATTCAAGTAGATAGATAGGTACCATTTTGGTGTGAAGATAACAGCATTCTGTGAATCTTGGCATATAATCATGCTGGCCACATCACCACAGAAGTATCTTCAGACAACACTGGCTCCCTTAGCTAAGAAATGTAATTAAGCACCAACCTTCAGAGTCTGACACAACTGGACAATGGAAACTCTAACCTAACCCTAGCCCTAACCTTTTACATTAATGCCACCAGAGTCTTTCTGGGGCTTTTTCTAGATAACAGTTGGTGGCTGGTTTGATACATGACTTCTGAAAAACTTTTGAAAACTATTTTCAATCAAAACTGTAAGGCCAGGTCTGTAATTATGCAATCTATAAGTATATGTGATTGTACAAGAAAAAGGTATCTATGTCTACTATGCTGTCCACAATCTTAGTTTAATTCTGATTGATGCAATGTCAGTTTTTTCCAATAATAAATTTTTTCTTAAGAGTTGTAGAATGTCTTTATAGTTAGTTTGTACACAATATAAGTCCAAAATTATGCTGAACTCACTTTATGCAACAAGAGGGTCCTTGTGTTGTGAAATTTATACCCATTTGTTCCTGCTTCAGTGATACAGACAAGGTGCTGACTGATTCTCCTGGGAGGGAAAAAGTCAAGTTAACAGAAGTTTCAGTTCTGAAATCCCAATGGATTCTCAGTTTTTCATTTTGACTGTACTGCTGGCAAAATTTTGAAAACTATCAATTACATTTCAACCACAAATTAAAGCAAAGCTACAGGGTTCTCTAGACTTCTTTAAAATTTTGCAAGATGCCAGTAGTAAACATGATATTATACTTGACAGCATAGGTCGAGCCTTGGAATATAGCTCAGAAATTTCAAGACTGATATGTGCCATGGGAGAAGCAGTTTCATGGTGACCTTTGCCAGATTCAATATCTGCATGGGATCAAATCAAGAGAGGAAGCATTCTTTTATGCCCTAGATGTAGCAGCCCTTCACATGGAATATAAATTTGGAAACTCAAATAAAGCAGTTTTCACACCATATGCCCTGCTAATGTTAACCCTGATGCAACAATTGTTAAAGATTCATAGACCAATATATAACTTCCAATTAATAAGCATCATAGCAACTTGCCAGACAAACTTCCTTAGCAACTGCTCTTATTCAGATAATTACTAAAAGTGACAAAATAACAGAATAAAAGAATTGGAAGGGACCTTGGAGGTCTTCTAGCCCAACCCTCATCTCAAGCGGGAAATCCTATACTATTTCAGACAGATGATTCTCCAATCTCTTCTTAAAACAATGTCTTATTAATCACATTGCTAAAAAAATAATTCAAGGAAATTGTTGCATAGGTTGATTATCAATAATTGGCAAGAACGCGAAATGCCTGTCTGATTTATATGACTAAGCAACTTACTTATTTAATCAGCTTAAGGAAATGATTATTTACTCAGCTTCTGTTTAAGTTAATTAAAACTCTTCTGTTTGTTTAGGGTAAAAGTTAATTAGACATTCTTCTGTTTAGTTAACAATCACACCTTGACATGATCTGTCTGTATACTGTATGTTATGTATTAACCATTTATTAATTGTAACTAAATTAGTAAAGTTAATCATTTATACTTGTATACATAAGAAAATTTGTTATAAAAATTAAACACAAGTCTGGGAAGATCAGAGCTTCTGAACACAGAGGCTGCTCAGCTTGGAGAGAGTTATTTATTTATTTATTTATTTATTTATTTATTTATTTATTTATTTATTTATTTATTTATTTATTTATTTATTTATTTATTTATTTATTTATTTATTTATTTATTTAAATAAGAACTTTTTCCATTAATTAATTAATATATAGGCTACCCAACTCCTTTCAGATTCTGGCCAGTGGACAACATCTAAAATAATGTAAAAACAATAAAAATCTCATGGCTTTCTGGAAGGCCAGTAGGGGTGGGGACAGTATGGACCTCTGTAGGTAGCTAGTTCCAGAGAGCTGGTGCCACCACAGACAAGGCCCTCCCACATGGCCCCACCAATTGATATTGTCCAGTCGATGGGACCCAGAGGAGACTGACCCCGTGGGCCCTTACCGAGTTTTGTGGATGTGACTTGGAGATCAGGTGAGTGTGGCTTCAGATAGGCATGTCTTGATGGTCAGGTGACTGGGTGGGCATGACCAACTTGTAAAATGTGATGAAACTCACTTAACAATTCTCTTGCTTAACAACCAAAATTTTGGGCTCATTTGGGGTGATTCCTTCCTTCTTTCCTTCCTTCCTTCCTTCCTTCCTTCCTTCCTTCCTTCCTTCCTTCCTCCTCCTCCCTCCCTCCCTTCTTTCCTTGGCGGTGCCCACGGACCGGCAACAACTGATCTGGTTTGGTGACATCATTGTGACATTACCATCACCAGTTCAGGCAAACCGGTTCATACTGGGAGGAAACCAGTCCTGATCATACAATACTGTTATCTAAATATTGTAGTCCCTTCAATTTGTAAAGCTGAAAAATCTTTCTATATAAAAATGAGAACATGAAAGGTGAAATTTAAACTCTGGAGTTGCCAAGCATATAAGCTAAATTCCTAGATTCCTCCAGTAGCCGATCAATTTTTTAAAAAAAGAACATATTTCACATCAGCAGTAAAAGCAGCACTTCTGAGGGTGTCCTTGAGTCTTCCACCACTATGTTCTTGAGTGTATGTGTTTGTATTGTTATGGAGAATTTATTACCACTCTCAGGGCAAATCACTAACATTAAGGCTCAGTCCTGTGAATGTGCTTGTTTAGCAGCACAAATGAAATACAGCACATCTTTGGTACAACACTTTGTCAGTAGCTAGAAAGATCCAATTACAAGAATGTTAAAGGAAC
Organism: Erythrolamprus reginae; assembly: GCF_031021105.1. Lineage (NCBI taxonomy): Eukaryota > Metazoa > Chordata > Lepidosauria > Squamata > Dipsadidae > Erythrolamprus > Erythrolamprus reginae. The sequence goes on from NC_091952.1 coordinate 204,970,530, forward strand.
CCTTTACAGCACATATTCCTTCCCCCTAACATTTGAATTATTTTTGCATCTATGCTTATGGAACTTTGCAATGAAAAGGATGGAGGATTAAGCTATATTTTGAGTTTTCACAACACTAGAACAGTGTTGGGTTGCTCCTGGTTCAGCCCAGTTCTTAGAACTGGTGGCGGCGAAAGGCTCCATCCACCCAGGGTGCTTCTACGTATGCACAGAAGCATTGTGAGTATGCAAGCACATATATGAACTGGTAGTAATAGGTTTTAGGACCCACTATTGCACTAGACTAGACTAAAATGGATTGGCAATTTGTAGAAATCTGGGCAGCATTTGTAGAATGACGGCGCTGGACTTACCCGGCAGGCAGGCTTTGCTGGAGGGACCGGGAGACATCGGACCCTCTGGCGGCCGCCATTTTGGATCCCGAGTGAAGTCTCGCGAGGCGAGACTTCGCTCGGGATTTCGGGCCTGTTTGGCCCGGCTGCTGATTGGTCCGGGCGGGGCCTGCTTGCCCTATATAAGGGCGAGCAGGCCCGAGGCTCAGCCTTCTCGCCCGGACAGCAGCCCGAGCAGACACATGGCTGTCTGCTCGTGGAGTCCTTCGGCGGCCGCGTGGTGCGGCCGCCGCTTTTGGAAGCCTCGTCGGAGGCTTGAAGAGGCTGCAGCTCATCGTGAGCAGCTGGAGCCCTTCCGAGGCCTGCGGTCTTCTCCTCGGGATCGTAAAAGGCGGCCGCGTGTTGCGGCCGCCATCTTGAGAGCCTCATCGGAGGCTCGTGGAGCGGCCGGGGCTTCGGGTCCGGCGGTGAGGCTGGGCCTGTGCCGTCTTCGGCTGTTGGCCCCTCTATTGGATCGTTCCGGTCGCCCCCTCGGGAATGGGGGATCGGGCGGAGGGCTCACGTGTGCGCCTCCCCACCCATTCGTGGCCCCTGTTGGAGGGCAGTTAGGCCCTTGGCGGCAGCTTTTTGCTGCTGCGCTGCCCGTGTGGGCTGCGGCCATTTGCTGCCCTCTTTTGGGGCCTGGGTGGCCCCGGTTTCCTTACTGTTAAAAAAAAGAGAACTATGGTGTTAAACAAAACATACACAATAATGATAATATTGATAATTGCGGTTAATATTATTTAATATATTTATATAGACACACAGAAGGCAGGAAAAGACCTATTGGTCCCTCTAGTCTGCCCTTATAATATTGACTGTATTTTCTCTCAGGATGGATATATGTTTATCTCAAATATGTTTAAATTCTGTTACTGGGGATTTATATACCAAGTCTGCTGGAAGTTTGTTCCAAGGATCTACTACTTTTTCAGTAAAGTCGTAGTCAAACTTCAGTACAGCAGTCATAGCCAAACATTAATTATTTAAATATTTGGTAGCCTAGGAAGGTGATGAGGCCCTTGGCCAGGGTAGCTAGGAAGCCCCTCCCCCCGGTGGGTCCTGCTAGGGGGATTACGGTTGGTGGCCACCTGGTCCTGGTTTTCGGGGGGGGGGGCACCTGTAATCGGGTTTGGCCCCCCGCTGGCCCCTACTGCGGGGGCACGGGCCCCTGGGGCAGCTTTTTGCTATGGCCTGGTGTCGGGCGGGGGGTTCAGACCCCGCCAACGCAGGCTGTAGTGCCTCCGCCCCTTTTGCCCGCCCCTAAAAGGGGACGGTTGCGAGGGGAGGGGGTCCAGGGAACAGACCCCATATACTGGGGGAAAATGGGCCCTGCCCAAGTATGTAAGCACGCTCGAGGGTTGGCTGAGGGACTACCACCCTCGCTCGAGAGCGGCTGCTCTCTTGCTAGGTTTCTTACAGGGATTCAGGATCCCTTGCATGGGAGGGGTCCCCTTTAGGGGTGGTCCCCTGAAAGGCGAGTGGTGAATTTAGGTTGATTCACCACTTGTCTTTTTCTAAGGGGGAGTCAGTGAATGATTTCATTCCTGACGAACTTTGTTCGGTGCGGTACGCATCCTTTGATGCGACTGTGACCATGGTTAGGAAGTGTGGGGTTGGAGCCCTTATGGGAAAATGCGACATTGAGTCGGCATTCCGGCTCCTCCCCATACACCCAGACAGATTCGGGCTTCTGGGCTTCCATTGCGAAGGTGGGTTTTTTGTGGACAGGGCACTGCCAATGGGCTGCTCTGTCTCATGCTCTCTTTTTGAGAGTTTTAGCACCTTCTGGGAGTGGTCGCTCAGGAGGCGCAGCGGTCTGGGATCGGTCGTTCACTACCTTGATGGATTCTTGTTGGCGGGGCCTGCGCATTCAGAGCAATGCTTTGCTCTAATGCTGGTCTTCGGAGCCCTTTGCGCTCTGTTGGGGGGGGCCTTTAGCCTCCGAGGGGACCGAGGGCCCCGCCACCAAGATTACCTTCCTCGGTATTGAATTGGACTCGGAGGTGCAATCTTCCAGATTGCCACTAGAGAAGTTGCTTAAGAGCAGGAGAAAGCTGATGAGGTGCTGGGCTGCCGGAAGGTTACCCTATGGCAGCTTCAGGAATTGGCAGGCATTCTTAATTTTGCCTGTCGGATGGCTGTTCCTGGTAGGGTTCTTTCCAGGAGGTTGTACGACGCGATGAAGGGGCTCCGTTTGCCCCATCATCGTACCCGCCTTTGCGCGGGGGTCAGGGTGACCTCGGCGTGTGGTGGGATTTCTTGGTCAGGTTTAATGGTTTGTCTCTTTGGAGGCACGAGCTTCTTTTGGAAGCCGCGTTGCAGCTCTGTTCTGATGCCGCGGGGACTTGTGGTTTCGGGGTAGTTTTAGGTGACCAGTGGTGCTGGTCGGCATGGCCTCCGGAATGGAGTGCCTTTTCGTTGGTTCTGGACCTTACGTTTTTAGAGCTCTTCCCCTTAGTAGTGGCCTTAGAGCTTTGGGGGGAGCAGTTTAGGGGCAAGACCATGCACTTTTGGTGACAACCTAGCGGTTGTCCATATGGTGAATGCCCTGTCCTCTGAGAGCAATAGGGTCATGCGGCTTGTCCGCCATTGTGTGCACAGGTCCTTGTCCCTGAACGCGTTGTTTTTGGCTAGGCATGTCCCCGGGGTGGATAACGGGGTCATTGATGCCTTGTCCCGTGGTCAGTTGTCCAGGTTTCGGACCCTGGCCCCGTGGGCCCGGGAGTCGCCAGAGGCGTTCCCCGGCCACCTTTGGAGTCTGGGGGGGCTCCCGGGCGTAGGAGAGTAAGGGTCTGCTGGGCTATGGCCCTCTCTGTGGTGCCTGGCACTCTGGGGGATTCGCAGCAGACGGGTGCAGAGTTCGGGGAGTTCAGGCAGGATACGGGTTACCCCTATAGCTGGCCTGCCCCAGTTGTGTACCTGGCCATATTTGTGTCCAGTTTAGGCAGTGTGGCCTTTCAGTTAGGACTTTGAGGTCCAGGTGGCCGGCCTCGCCTTTTGTCTAAGGCAGGGCTGGTTTGTGGATTTATGGTGAGTTCCGCATAGTGAAGATGCGGGACGGCTGGCCAGGGCCTTATCGCTGGTTGCTAGGTCCTTTTGGCCTTCCATCTCATTGCCTTAGTCGGGCGGGTTTTGGAGTACAGGGTTTGGCTAGGCCAAGCGTGGATCCCGCAGCTTGTGGGAACGCTCGTTCCGCAGTGGCGCCGCCTCTAGTGCGGTGACGGCGTTCTCGATACTGAGGATTCGGGGATGCCGACCGCTGGTGGTCGACGGCCTGTTTTAGGCTACGAACGGCCAGTTGAGGGTCCGGGGTAAGATCTTAGGCCAGGGCTCCCTTTGGTCCCCTTCTATTCAACCCCGCCAGGACAGACCGACGGTGTTGCTTTGGGTCATGAGCACTCCGAGACCACTCAGCAAAACGGTACCGTCGGGGGTGGGGACCCTTCCGTCGTGGCGGCTGGGTCCTTGTTGTCTGGCGGGGGAGATGGGGTGTGCGGTGGGACGGGCGTTTCTACCGCTATGCTGGGTGGGCGGCATCCCATTGCTGCGCCCAGGTGGTCCTGGGAGGGCGGCATCCCATTGCTGCGCCCAGGAGTTGCTGGGAGGGCGGCATCCCATTGCTGCGCCCGGATTGGTCCTGGGAGGGCGGCATCCCATTGCTGCGCCCAGGTGGTGCTGGGAGGGCGGCATCCCATTGCTGCGCCCAGTTGGTCCTGGGAGGGCAGCATCCCATTGCTGCGCCCAGTTGGTCCTGGGAGGGCGGCATCCCATTGCTGCGCCCAGTTGGTCCTGGGAGGGCGGCATCCCATTGCTGTGCCCAGGTGGTCCTGGGAGGGCGGCATCCCATTGCTGCGCCCAGTTGGTCCTGGGAGGGCGGCATCCCATTGCTGCGCCCAGTTGGTCCTCGGGGGGCGGCATCCCATTGCTGCGCCCAGTTGGTCCTGGGAGGGCGGCATCCCATTGCTGCGCCCAGGTGGTGCTGGGAGGGCGGCATCCCATTGCTGCGCCCAGTTGGTCCTGGGAGGGCGGCATCCCATTGCTGCGCCCAGTTGGTCCTGGGAGGGTGGCATCCCATTGCTGCGCCCAGTTGGTCCTGGGAGGGCGGCATCCCATTGCTGCGCCCAGGTGGTGCTGGGAGGGCGGCATCCCATTGCTGCGCCCAGTTGGTGCCAGGGGCGGCATTCCATTGCTGCGCCCAGTTGGTCCTGGGAGGGCGGCATCCCATTGCTGCGCCCAGTTGGTCCTGGGAGGGCGGCATCCCATTGCTGCGCCCAGTTGGTCCTGGGAGGGCGGCATCCCATTACTGCGCCCAGTTGGTGCCGGGGCAGCATTCCATTGCTGCGCCTGGATGTGTGCTGGGAGGGCGGCATCCCATTGCTGCGCCCAGTTGGTGCCAGGGGCGGCATTCCATTGCTGCGCCTGGATGTGTGCTGGGAGGGCGGCATCCCATTGCTGCGCCCGGGTGGTGCTGGGGGGGCGGCATCCTGTTGCTGCGCCCAGTTGGTCCTGGGAGGGCGGCACCCCATTGCTGCGCCCAGTTGGTCCTGGGAGGGTGGCATCCCATTGCTGCGCCCAGTTGGTCCTGGGAGGGCGGCATCCCATTGCTGCGCCCAGGTGGTGCTGGGAGGGCGGCATCCCATTGCTGCACCCAGTTGGTCCTGGGAGGGCGGCATCCCATTGCTGCGCCCAGTTGGTCCTGGGAGGGCGGCATCCCATTGCTGCGCCCAGTTGGTCCTGGGAGGGCGGCATCCCATTGCTGCGCCCAGTTGGTGCCGGGGCAGCATTCCATTGCTGCGCCTGGATGTGTGCTGGGAGGGCGGCATCCCATTGCTGCGCCCAGTTGGTGCCAGGGGCGGCATTCCATTGCTGCGCCTGGATGTGTGCTGGGAGGGCGGCATCCCATTGCTGCGCCCGGGTGGTGCTGGGGGGGGCGGCATCCTGTTGCTGCGCCCAGGTGGTGCTGGGAGGGCGGCATGCCATTGCTGCGCCCCGGCGGTGCTGGGCGGGTGGCATCCCATGGCTACGCCCAGTTGTTCGGGGAGGGCGGCATCCCATTGCTGCGCCCCGGTCGCTGGTCTTGCTCTTGGGGCAAGGACCGGTACGGCTTGGGGGTCGGTTGGGGACCCGCCAGGCTTGCGGAAGCCTGCGGTGGCTTCACGCTGTGTGGCCCGCCACGTATGTGGTGCGGTCTTCGATCCCCTGGGGATCTTTGTGGGTCGCCCTTTCCCTTAGGGCCATTCACCGGGTCAGGTGTAGAGGCAATAAGGCACTGGGAAGGGTAGTCAGGGAATTTAGGGGGGGTGGTAGTGGCCCATCCCCTCATCACTGTAGATCGGCCGTGGCTTTACCGGGTCGATGGCGTTCACCTGTCAGTACAGGGGAACGCCATTTTCTTACAGGACCTGCAGCGGTCTCTGCGTGAGCTGGCGCAGCTAGAGGGGGGAGTCGGGGGGCCAAGATAGAGATCTGACCCCCGCTCCGTGGCAGGTTAGGGGCGGAAAATTGGGGGGTGGTTTAGCAACCGCGCGTTCTCCCTTGGGCATCTTTGGGGATGATTGACAGGTTCTCTGCAAGCTCATGGAGGGAGCGACTGCCTGAGCGGCTGGGGGGAACCTGTCTTTGGGTCCTGCACCTTTAAATTCCCGGATTCGGGTTAGCCGGTGGGACCCCCCTCATGCAAAGCATGGCAGGGTCGCAGGTGATGGAGTGGTCCCTCACCTGGACTTGCATCGAGATACGCCCATGAGTTGCCCAGGAAGTTTTGCCCTAACGTCATTTCCGCCCCGGAAGTGTTTGTTTGACCCTGCAGGTCCATTTCCGGGTCATAGTTGATTATGCTAATATATGCAAATTTAATGAATAAATTATGCAAATTTATGTTAATAAAAATGACCCATTTTAAATCCAGCTCTTGTGTCCGTGTCGTTACTCCGTCTCTCCAGCAATGACGGCGCTGGACTTACCCGGCAGGCAGGCTTTGCTGGAGGGACCGGGAGACATCGGACCCTCTGGCGGCCGCCATTTTGGATCCCGAGTGAAGTCTCGCGAGGCGAGACTTCGCTCGGGATTTCGGGCCTGTTTGGCCCGGCTGCTGATTGGTCCGGGCGGGGCCTGCTTGCCCTATGTAAGGGCGAGCAGGCCCGAGGCTCAGCCTTCTCGCCCGGACAGCAGCCCGAGCAGACACCCGCCCGCCCTCCCTATTTTGCAGTGTGCTTAGGGGTCGCCCTTAGGGGGCCGAATGGGAATTTTTTTGCAGTTCTGCCTCTTAGCCGGGCTGTTTTTTCGCCCATTCCACACTGAGGAGATGGATGTGCGGTTAGGGGGTGCCTGTATTTATATTAGATTAATTGGCTTACCTTTGGTCATTTGGGTAGGCATGTTAGGGGCGGAAAATTGGGGGGTGGTTTAGCAACCGCGCGTTCTCCCTTGGGCATCTTTGGGGATGATTGACAGGTTCTCTGCAAGCTCATGGAGGGAGCGACTGCCTGAGCAGCTGGGGGGAACCTGTCTTTGGGTCCTGCACCTTTAAATTCCCGGATTCGGGTTAGCTGGTGGGACCCCCCTCATGCAAAGCATGGCAGGGTCGCAGGTGATGGAGTGGTCCCTCACCTGGACTTGCATCGAGATACGCCCATGAGTTGCCCAGGAAGTTTTGCCCTAACGTCATTTCCGCCCCGGAAGTGTTTGTTTGACCCTGCAGGTCCATTTCCGGGTCATAGTTGATTATGCTAATATATGCAAATTTAATGAATAAATTATGCAAATTTATGTTAATAAAAATGACCCATTTTAAATCCAGCTCTTGTGTCCGTGTCGTTACTCCGTCTCTCCAGCAAATCCGGGCATTGTATTAAAACTGTGTGTACTAGACCATGCTAAATTCTTAGTTTATTTAGGTAGAGCAAGCTATAAGGATAGCAGCAGTGGCTTATTAAATTTCATTTAGGATTTAGCGTGCTGTATGAACCCAGTCATTATTTAATATTGGATTTCTGTATATTTGCATCCTCCTGCTACTGATTTTCAAGTACTCTAAGGACATTTAATAAAACGATCAGTATCCCTAAAACCTTTCTTACTTTGAATGAATAGAAAGAGTTGGATAAGGACCCTGGAGATTTTCCAGTCCAATCCCCTGCTTAGGCAGGAAATCCTACACTGCTTCAGACAATAGTTATCCAACATCTTCTTAAAAACTTCCAGTATTAAAGCAATCCCAACTTCTGGAGGCAAGTTGCTCCACTGATCAATTGTTCTAACTGTCAGGAAATTTCTCCTTAGTTCTAAATTGCTTCTCTCCTTGATTAATTTCCACCCATTGCTTCTTGTTCTATACTCAGGTGCTTTGGAGAACAACCTGACTTCCTCTTCTTCATGTTAACTCCTGAAATATTGAAATACTGCTATCATCTCTGCCTTAGTCCTTCTTTTCATTAAACTAGACATACCTAGTTCCTGCAACCACTCTTCATATGTTTTAGCCTCCAGTCCCTAGTAAATAAATGTATCATTCTCCAGGCTTTGGTTTTTCCAAATAAATTGGTCAAGTCTCGCTATTACCTGTATTGAGACCCCTGTTTTGGATATGTTTTAGTCTTATAAAAATTATCAGGGGGAAAAAACTACAGATATAGATAGTCCTTTTTTAGGAACCATTTGTTAAGGGAAGAAGTCACTAAGTGTAATCACAACTGTGCTTATGATCTTACCTCAGCTTTCCTTTGCTTTACAGACATGCAAAGGAAAGGGGAAAAAAGGAGGATTGATTAAAATTGATTACCTTTTCATCACTATTGTAATTGTGAACAGTTGCTAAATGAGTTGGTTACTAAACAAGGAGCACCTGCAAATGAAAACAATGCTAAAGAGATCTTGGTTGAGTTGTTCTGCAAAGACATTTATTCCCAATTCAAGTAAGAATTTTCATATATTCATTGTCCATATGCTGTGGTGAGACAGAAAAGGGGATTTCAAAAATGACAAGCCCGAACTTGATCTAATCTAATAACTGATTTCACACAGATATGACTATTATATAGCTCTCTCCAGACCTTTATATGAAGTTTCATTGGAGAGAAGCCACACTTATGCAAAAAGAGAAATATCCTATGCTGGATTCTCTGTAGGCCAACCTACTTATCTTGCTAGCTTTCTTCGTTTGATAAAGAACTACATGCTCCACCATATCCATCATAAATAAACAGTCACTTAAGGTATAATAATGAGCATTAAAAAAAACCATAGCACTTTTCGTAGTGCTGACACAAAATGATCTGCTTCTTGATAGCATATTCTGTGATTAGTTTTATTTTTGTTTTTTCTCTCTGTTTTTTCTCTTACACTGAAATGAAAAATGTATGGTAGAGTACATAAGCTTTTATGATTATACTTTACTATAAAAAGAATGTGGCCGTAGATGTAGGTTTTATGGTGTGAGATAAATTTGGAGTAACTGTTTTAAAGCTTGCCTGCCATTGTCCTGAACCCCTTAATACATCACAGACAACAATTTCAGGCAAAACTGATTAGATTTCCTGTTTCAAAATGAACATGCAAATTCTTCATGCTGCAAGCTGGTAGATAGATGATTTAGACAACATAATTTGTTTATGTGTTTGTTCTAGCCCCATGGGATTGGGTGGCATATAAATCAAATAAATTAAATTAGTTTAAATTTTTATAAATTAATAATACCAATAATACCTATGAATTTCAGATAGACAGATTGACCCACTCTTATAACAGGCATATACTGAAAAACCCCATCCCTGACAAGATATGCAAGATCTTTTCTATGGAAAAATTGCAACTGGAAGAATTCTGTGCCTATCACACAACATGCATTGGGAGCTGCCACATGTGTGAGAAAGACACTTATGATTTATTAGTTAATTTATTTAAAGAAATGTACATATCTTCCCAGATCAAACAATTGTAAGTCCAGATGGCGTGCAACCAATAAACAGGTAAACAATAACAAAACAGTACATTAAAAACAACCACAAAATTATCAATTGTGAAGCAATTTCATATTGGTAAGTTTTCTATGTAGGAATTCAACTCCAACATCTAAGAAAAGAATCAAACATTTAGAGTCTTTCTAATGGCCAATGAGAGATAGTGGCAATAGAAAAGGCAAGTCTGCTGGGTCCTACCGAATGAATACATCAAGAAGAGACCTGAATTCTCCCCATCCTTCTAGAGCAAGTGGGACTTGCTGATACGATTAGGGACAGACAGTCCTACAAGTGTTGTGGTTAGCTCTGGCCCAGCTTCTGCCCCAAGGACTGTGGATGTGGGGAAGACATCCACATGCTGCAGGCCTGTTTTGCCCCTGGTGGAATCTGCTGATGAAGGCTCCTCTGACCAAGAAGACATGAGTGACAGGGAGGAGGAGAGTGTGGCAGACAGCTCAGAAGGAGATCAATTATCTAGCTCCTCCTTGGATTCAGAACAAGAGTTAATGATACAGCCACGCATGAGGAGAGCGATGCATAGGCAACAACAACTGAGAGATTATTATCAAAGAAAATGAGGCCACCTGTGGTTGGGTGGGGCTGTGGTAATTAGTGAGGCTGCTATAAATAGCAGCCTGTGGGTTTGGCCATTGTGGAGGATTATCTGATCATTGTGTTCCGTGCCTGCTTTGCTGACTTTGACCTTTTGTGTGCTGCTTTGAAACTAAACCAGAGCAAAGTGTGTTTCACTTTGTGAAAGAAGAAGGACTGTGAATTGCCTCACAGCTGCAAGCTAAGTATCACAGAACTGATAAGGGACTTGTACAAATTACCAGTTTGTTTGGAGATGAGTGCTCTTTGCTATACCAAAAGAGGGCTTAGTGAATTTTCATTATAAAGAACATTGTTTTGAATTTTCAAACGTGTGTGTGTCTGAAATTTGTACCTGTGAATTTTTGGGATGAGTCTACCAGAGAGCCCGACAGAACAACAAGTAAGGGGGTAAGTGAGCCTCCTGGATTAGAGTATTACCAGTAGTTTTTCCTAGATATTAATGATGCTTCACTGCAATAACAGAGACGTGGAAGCTTCTCTCTTTTATGTTTAGAATGACCTCTATCTTTTTGTTGCTTGGGAGACTTTATTCTTCTGCTGAGTCATTGGGATGATCTAGACTAGGCTTGGTTATATGTTGCTCAGGGGCTTTATGGGATTATTGATTTGATGAGTGATTGTACATTTCAACTGTCGTATGTTTATAATTTCTATCTTTTAGTTTGTGCAGAACTATTTTACTGCATTTCTTATTGTATTGTAAACAGCCTTAATTAAAAATTAGCTAATTAAAAATTTCATACCCCTCCAACAACTAGATATCATATAATCAAATAATAATTGTTAAATGCTCTACCCATAAAAGGCCTTTGGTTAGGGTTATGTTTGCTTTGTTTAGCTTTGTTTTAAAGGCAAAATGATAGATTCTCAGTCCGAGCGGTATATCTCATAGAAATAACAGAGGAAGAAATAAAAGAAAGGGGAAATTTGGAACACTTGAAAGAGAAAATGTCATGTATATTTGTGTGTTTACTATCTTTAAAAAAAAGTTAACTTAGATTGTTATTCATACATTCCCGCAACGGGCAATTCCCACTCAATGTGGAAAAGGTAATAGTGGGTGTTAAGAAGACACATTGCCTAATTAAAGGTATTCAGCTACATAGCTTGCTGTGAATAGGGTTCATTGGAAGAATAGGGTTTTCTGGAAGAAAAAAAAAAGAAAGCCCATTTTATACACACATCAGTGAAGAAAAAGAATAATAGATGCTTAAGTACAAAATCCTGCATTACTCTGATAAAAATCTGCATTTAATCAAGTTATTTTAGCAGACAAATATACTGGTGCTTCCACTCATGCATTATCTTTTCATATATACTTTTTCTCATAAGACACATTCCTTGTTCGTTGTGAATTGTGCTCTATTTAAGAAATGCTTTCTAAAAGCAGAATGGAGCTGTCGAAGGAAGGTAGAAAGAACAGACAGTTCACAACTGGTTTGAGTAGTGAAAAACAAACGCATCGCATTCCCAGCCAAGCACAGTCGATCTACTATCCATGCCCTACAGAGACATACTGCACCCACAATGTTTCTAGTGGTTTCTGCATGTCTTAAACTTATAATGTGGTTTATTGGATTTTGATTTAACATAATGTGGAAGCCCAGAGATTATGATTTTTAAACCACAGCATATGGATTTATGGTATGTCAGAACTAAATCGCTATGACTTGTACAACAAACCTTCATTAAAACAAACCATGAATCCCTGTGGTGTACAGATTTAATATGTGTCCATCCAGGGCAGCTTTGTCTGCTTTAGCTGACGTTAGCTTGCCAGAAAATCTGCAGAAATCTTTTGCATTTCTGGGCTTTGCTTTTTTTTTTGGGGGGGGGGAGTTGCTTATTGAACTGGAATGCCAAACTTGCAGACCACAACTCTGCTGTGGTCACAGACTCTCTGAAGAACTTCTCCACTTAATCCTGCTAATTTTAGAATTCCAGACAGTGAAGAATATCAGCTTATCTGTGGCCTTCTGATAGACATTAATAAGTGCACGTAATATAAAAAGTATGCTTTGTACAAGATGTTATGGTCAGTTTCCCCAACCTTATTTATTTATTTATTTGTCCAATACACAATACATATTGAAGAGAATAGACATGTAGTAATATATATAAAGAAAAGGATAGAAAAAAAGATATAAAAAGAGAGAAGATATATGAAAGGAAGAAAAGATATATGAGATAAAGGAAAGACAATTGGACAGGGGACGAAAGGCACACTGGTGCACTTATTTATCTATCTATCTATCTATCTATCTATCTATCTATCTATCTATCTATCTATCTATCTATCTATCTATCTATCTATCTATCTATCTATGATTTGATTTGATTTGATTTGCTTTGATTTGTATGCTGCCCCTCTCCGCAGACTCGGGGCGGCTAACAACAGTAATAAACAGCACATGACAAATCTAATGTTTAAAATAATTTTAAAAACCCTTATTTAAAAAACAAACATACACACAAACATACCATGCATAAATTGTATAGGCCTAGGGGGAAAAGGGTAGTTCAGTTCTCCCAAGCCTGACGACAGAGGTGGGTTTTAAGGAGCTTACGAAAGGCAAGGAGGGTGGGGGCAATTCTGATCTCTGGGGGGAGCTGCTACCAGAGGGTCCGGGCCACCACAGAGAAGGCTCTTCCCCTGGGTCCCGCTTATGTACTTATATACGCCCCATACATGGAGGATACCTGGTATCCTCCATATATGATAGGAGTATAAATTCCCATATTTCAAATCAGAAATATTCATTGGCTGGGAATTTTAGGAATTATACTCTGTTGGAAAAGCTTTACACTAAGGTGTGAATCTGATTCTTCATTGCTCTAATTACCTTTTTGTCCATTGCTTCATTCTGCTTTTTCTTTTTCCTGCTTTTAAACTTGAAATCAGAACTTCACAAGAAAAAACATAGATAAACTAAAAGATCCACATAGCAAATAATCAAACAGACTGGATTCACCATGTGACTTGCAATATACTAAATTTGGATGTATTTTATTTTATTATATAAACCCATTGCATTGTATAAACCAAGATGATTTTTTTAATCATAATGTATTATTTAGCTTTATGTGTAACTTCAGATGATAGCATTTTGCTTAACAAACTATATTTAAACCAAATGAGAACTCACAACTCTGTATGGACAAAACCATTGTCTTTATGTATCTTTTTATTGACTATTATTTCATGGATTTAAAGAACACCTTGTTCCAACCAACTCTGAATGCTTGGACTAAAATTGAAAAAAATAACAAAACAAAAACAGGAAATAAATATGCCTTAATTAATATCAATAACATATTAAATATTATGAAAAAAAATGAAGCGATATGGACATCTCAAAAGGGCTCACAGCCAACCCACACTCAGTAAAAGGCCTTGGAATACTAATATCAAATGACCTAAGTGCTAAAGCCCATTGCAACAATATAGCCAAAAAGGCTTCTAGAGTTGTTAACCTGATCCTACGTAGCTTCTCCTCTGGCAATCTCACACTACTCACCAGAGCTTACAAAACTTTTGCCAGACCCATCCTTGAATACAGTTCATCTGTCTGGAATCCATACCACATCTTGGACATCAACACCCTTGAAAACATCCAAAGATACTTCACCAGAAGAGCCCTTCATTCCTTCTCTCAAAACAGAATACCCTACGAAAATAGACTAACAATCCTGGATCTAGAAAGCTTAGAACTTCGATGCCTAAAACACGATTTAAGTATTGCCCATAAGATCATATGCTGCAACATCCTGCCTGTCAATGACTACTTCAGCTTCAACCGCAACAACACAAGAGCACGCAACAGATTCAAACTTAATATTAATCGCTCCAAACTTGACTGTAAAATATATGACTTTAGCAATTGAGTTGTTAAAGCTTGGAACTCATTACCGGACTCAGTAGTGTCAACCCCTAACCCCCAAAATTTCTCCCTTAGACTATCCACGGTTGACCTCTCCAGGTTCCTAAGAGGTCAGTAAGGGGCGTACATAAGTGCACTAGTGTGCCTTTCATCCCCTGTCCAATTGTCTCTCCTTATCTTATATATCATATATCTTTTATTCCTTTCATATATCTTCTCCTCTATTTTTATATCTTTTCTTTTATCCTTTTCTTTATATACAATACTTCATGTCTATTCTCTTCAATATGTATTGTGTATTGGACAAAATAAATAAATAAATATTCCAACCTGCCTTCAATTGTAACTGGACTACACATCACACAATTTATTTTTATTGACAGTTGTTGCCAATAATGGGAGTGGAATTCCAACATGATTGGCAAATCGGTCAATAAATGCCAAACGTGGCTACTTAAAAAAATGCTTGAGAACTTTTTGCTGTTACATAATTAGAAACAAGAAAATAATGTTTTATTCACTCATCAGTAACTTAACAAGCTTGCTTTACCTTTGATACCTCTGAAAACATTTAGGCAATCTAGCTCTGAGTCACACTGTTTGATGTTAGGAAATAGACTATTTCCCTATTCTGGATATGCTTTTTCTGTTTATAATGAAAATGAACAATAGTGCAGTTCTATTCATCATCAGCTGTAAACAGTGAAATCGGTTACCTTCTAGCAATGCCCTATTTAATCTGAGCTTTGAAACCTGGAGATCAAGCTGAGCAGTTTTGTTTCAATTAAGTAGAATAGGTATGTATAGCTTTGGAAGAAAAGAAAGAGGGTTTATGGCAAGGAAGGAGGGACATAACATTGGGGAGGGAGTCCCTGGAAACCGAAAAGGAAGTTATTTCACCAATTACCTTGTTCACAGGATTTTTTTTTAAAGGTCATGATTTATCTGTTTGAACACTCAACAGCCCAAAGAACAATGTTAAATTCCTGCAGATGTGTCTTGAAAGCTCTCCCTGTAGTATAAGACAGCCATCAACCCAATTAGGGTAGATTTACTGTTGTTTTGCATTGCTGAAACAGCAAAGTAGCAGGAACTTTTTCCCATGACAGTCAAGGCAATTCATAAAAATATGAGTTCTGAATATTTATTTCAACTCCTATAATACCTGGGCACGGGTTGCTTGGCTCTTTTGCAGTTTTGGAGTTTGTTTGCAGGACATGGCTGCCTAAAGTTGGTTGGTATTTCATTTGAAGCCAAAATATTTTACACAGTCATATATATCTTGATAGGGTATTGTTTAATATTATAGAAGACAGTGCTTGATATATAGCAAAGTTGATAACAAGCTAGCCATGCCTATGCATTTGTGCAAAAAATTAACTGTTGTCCCTTTTCTGCTTAAGCCAATGTATCTGTTTTATCTTGATTTTACAGGTGAGCAGGTTTTGGATTAATGATTCTCAACCACATTTTTTTCAATAGCCCTGGGAGAAACCAAAGCTCTCCAGCAAGACCTTCAGATAGCAATACATTTCTTTTGACTTGTTTTGTTGCTCTTTAGTTACAAGAATCTTAAAGAAACCTACATTTCACTTTGGTTTTGGCTCTTGTTTGCTCATACTCATGACATCAATAATAGTCTCTACCCACCTTGTCTTCTAATTCTTCAATTCTCTAGAGCAGTGATGGTGAACCTTTTTTTCTTGGGTGACGAAAGTGCACACCTGCATGTGTCCACACCCATAATTCAATGTCCCTCCTGCACCCCACACCATGTACATGCATGAATGGAGGGCCATATGCTGCCCGCCCCATACATGCATGAATGACCCCCCTTGCCCTGTTTCCCAACTTCTGATGGGCCCAGCAGGCCCATTTTCTGTTCTGCCCAAGCTCTAGAGGCTTTCTTAGAGCCTGGGAAGGCCCTCTGGAGGCCGAAAAGGCCCTCCTAGACCCTCTGCACGAGCTGAAAATCAACTGAGCTAGGGCAATGGCTTGTGTGTCAGCAGATGTGGCTCTACATGCCACTTGTGGCACACGTGTCATAGATTACCATGGCTCTAGGAACATGTTAGGTGTTACGTCTCCGCCCACACAAAGGAAGTGCCTGGAGACAAGCCGGATTGGGAGAGCACGGCTCCCTCCTATTGGCTATGACCAGCGGGGTGTGTCAGCCGGGAGCGGGAAGTTTTAGGTTAATCTGATTGGTCCTTACCTCAGCATGCTGCCGATATATAAGGGATTGTTTGTTGTTGTATTTTGCCGGTTATTACTTGTGTTAAATAAAGAGTTGATTCCGACTGGCTGGTGCTTGACTTTTCATTAGGTATCAATAATATCTAAATATTAGCTTTATTATTAGTGCTCCTAGTGAACAGCCAGGTTTTACTTCATCAAATCTAAAAGTATTTGTTGTTTGTCTAGTACAAAATATTCTCAGCATTTTTGTCCAGCACCATTTGCAAAGGAATCAAACATTCTTTGTTCAACCTTTCTGAATATCCACCACTCACAACTAGGTGTTACAACTAAGAAATCATGGCCCTGAGAATGCATACTTTTGTTACCGATGTGATGTTCCTGCACTTCAATATTTTGTCTAGATCTATTGCAGTCTTTCTTCCAAATAACAGATGTCTCTTTCTTTCACAGTCACTGTTCCTGTGAATTTGTGATCCTAGACAGACATAGCCTGTTACTACTTTTGCATCTAAGAACTTGCAAATTGAATGCTCATTCCCCAGCTTGTGTAGTTAAAAAGCTGCAAATTGGCTTCTAGCCTGCAAGGTGGTGGGGAAAAAATCAAGTGTGAGAGATAGGCATTAAGTGTCAAAGAGAAATGGAGAGCTGAGTCTTAAGGTGTCTGCAAAAGGTTTGCTGCCTACCTCAAAGAGTTTTGGTCCCGGGTTCTTTATCAATGATGCTGAAAACTCTTCTCCTTCTGCCTTTTACAAAGTTCATTTCTCAGGAACCTTGAGGATTAATCAGTTCTATTATAAGGAGGCAGCACTGTAACTTTTTGTTATAAAATGACAAAAACAAAAACCACCAGTATTATTCGTATTGTGGCAGGGAAGCACTTGGCTGAATTAGTAAAAGACAGCTTATTTAAGGCTTGTATGGAGTTGCTTACAGTTGTGATTCAGCCTGAGGCTCCTCAGGGAACGGCTGGAACTCTGCCGGATCCATGCTCAGAGGGGGAGGACGATGAACAGGAGGGGGAGGACCAGGCAGAAGAGGAAGAGGAGGAGGGAGAGCAGCCTGAGATCCCCCGGGGGGGCTCTCCCCAGCGAGTAGCCTGGATTCATTAGATGAAGACGCCCAGGCTATCATAGATATGAGGCAGAGACGGGCAGCCCAAAGAAGGGGCCAATTAGCAAGGTATTTCCATCCCTGAATTGGTAACAGCTGGGTTTGGGTGTGGTTCTCCTCAGCAGGGTTGAAAAGGCAGGCCCGCCCTTACTGTATTGTGGAGAGTTATCTATTGGGAGTCCTGTGACCTTCCTTCGATTCTTGGCGTCTCTGATCCTGGCTTGTGGCTTCGAAGGCTGAAGACTTGGGGGAGGTGTGGGTTTTATTACCTCCAGTGTTGTTTTTGCCAGCAAGAATCCTGTTTTATAGCCTGGCCGTCATGAAACCTCTGTGAAGCTTCATAACGTTCCTCTCTGTAAGAACAGTTTTTGTTACCTGTGTTTGCTTTCAAATATATAAACTGCCTTTGCTTTTTACCAGTGTGTCTGGATACTCTTTTTAGTTGGTGTTGGAGTCTGGGGGGACCCAGACAGAACACTTACAAAGCAATTATCATGGATACAGATAGAAGAGAATATTTATAGCTAGGGTTGAACCAGGGTCTTGGGTGCCCTCTGAGCTCGATTTTTTAATGCAGATGTTTTATTATTAAAAGTAATGTCAGCAATGCAAGTAAGAAGTGGGGATTGCTCTCAGGGCAACCCCACATTTACTAGCACTGATGATGTTACTTAGTTTGATAATGAAACATCTGCAAGAAAAAAAAACAAGCTCTGGAGCACCAAAGATTCAGCAATTAACAAGGGTGTTAAGCAATTACTTTGGAAGTTAGGAAAAAACCTTGGCTTTGTTTATTCTTCTTTGTTTGACTACTATCACTTCCTCACCTATACACTACAGGTAGTTCTTTACCTATGGCCATTTGTTAAGCAATAATCTGACATTATAACAACACTTAATCTACAGGGGTTATTTCCAGTTCTCAAAGCTCTGGCCATCCACATATCCTGGTGATCACATGATTGTAATCTGAGCACTTGGCAAACTATTTGCACTTACGACTGATTGTAACCCTCCATGATTACTATTTACAGCTTTCCCAGATGGCTCCCCCCATATATTAATGGCAGGAAAAGTCGCAAGTCACAGGAATCTTTCTAGCTCCTATTTCTTCTCTTAGCACCTTGTTATGTATTGAATATATATGGGTGTGTTAAGCTCTGCTAAAGTGAACCTAACCTTTAGATGACCCTACTTTAGATATCTACAACTCTTCTGGGAGAGAAACTTAGAACATTCATGTTTGGGTGGGATTTTCAAGTTTGGTTGGGACCCTGTGGGCCTAGAGTATAAATTACAGGAATTTTGCTGTTCTTCAATTCTAATAAATGCTGTTGCAGCTATGCTGGTCTGCATCTTGCCCCTCTCATTCCACCTCAGTCATTTGCAGCCCCATGTATAACTTTTCCATCTCCTGCCTTACTCTTGAGCACAGAAGTTGGGAGAAGGTTGCCTTAGGAAGTTGCCTAATGACTATGAGATTTGGTTAAAAAATGGGAATTGGGTCTGCCTTCATGAGGCCTCGGAGAGGGGCAGCATACAAATCCAATTAAACTTAAACTTCAGTTTATATGATCAAACTGTGTGATGGCCGCCTCTGGAAGAGGCACATAGATCATATACGTGGGAGACTGGAAGCAGCCAGTATAAGGGAAAATGAGGCTAATGGGGTCTCTACTCCTTCACGCCCCACAGGGAGTTATACCAGACCTAGCAGAAACCAGGAACAAATAGACTGGGACTTACCTGGGTTCAGTGACCACTCCAGCGCTGCCCCAGCTCTGCCATGTTCCAGCCGTGGAAACTCTGCGCCAACAGGACCCGAGGAACCATCCTCTTCTGTGGACACCCAGGTCCTGAACGAGCCTCGCCGGTCGGAACGAACACCAAGGAGGCCTGCCCGTTTGGACGATTTTATTACTTGTTTGTCTGAATAAACATCTGTAAAAAAACCAGCCAGAAGGGGGAGGGGTGTTATGTCCAGAAGTTTCCCCAATATTCTGTAATGGGGTAAAGTTTAAAACATGAGTTGTTAAGCAGGATTCACTATTTATAATAAGAGTTGTTTACCTGCCTCTCATTGGCTGTTGTGTTTTGGCGCCAATCTTAGAGAACTGTCAGGTGTCGCTTGTTGCCGGGCGAAACTGTATTAGTAGAAGTGTATTAGTACGCGTCTTCTGCCGAGCACGCGTCAGAGTGAAAGTGTTTCCGCGGCTTGTTAGTCTCCTGCTGAGAATAAAGAATTGAAGTTAGAAACCGTGTTTCTCGGTCATTTCACCTAATGACTATGAGATTTGGTTAAAAAATGGGAATTGGGTCTGCCTTCATGAGGCCTCGGAGAGGGGCAGCATACAAATCCAATTAAACTTAAACTTAAACTTCAGTTGTGCTTTACATTTTAGGGCCCGAAATTCCGATACCAATTGCTGTCATAGTTTATTGTAGTTGAAGTTTATTGTAATTTATTTATTTTATTTATTTTATTTATTGGATTTGTATGCCATCCCTCTCCATAGACTCGGGGCGGCTAACAACAGTAACAAAAAACAGCATGTAAATCCAATACTAAAACAACTAAAAAATCCTTATTGTAAAACCAAGCATCCATACATACAAACATACATGAATTGTAAGGGCCTAGGGGGAAAGAATATCTCAGTTCCCCCATGCCTGACAGCAGAGGTGGGTTTTAAGGAGCTTACGAAAGGCAAGGAGGGTGAGGACAATTCTAATCTCCGGGGGGAGTTGGTTCCAGAGGGCCGGGGCCACCACAGAGAAGGCTTTTCCCCTGGACCCTGCCAAACGACATTGTTTTGTTGACGGGACCCGGAGGAGGCCCACTCTGTGGGACCTAACTGGTCGCTGGGATTCGTACGGCAGAAGGCAGTCTTGTCTCGTAATGCTCCAGTGATTGAAAATAAGTTATGACCATGGTATTTATTCTTTTTTCAGTGAACTCCATGAATGGCTTACTTTCCAACTCCCAATGAATATGCCTGAATCTGATTCATCCAAAAGTCTTTATTTGGGATTGTGCTGTTACAACCATGATTAACTAAATTAGAGATTGTTTCATTCCTGATCAAGTAGATCAGTTTTGCCTTTTCTGCTAATTCTGTCATCTTTACAATCTACTCCTCATTGTGGGTATTTCAATATTTCTCCATCTTTGAACATATAATAGTCTTGCTGCAGTTATGCCATTAATAAAATTGATCTTCTATAAGCCTTTTCTAATTGAGTATCCATAATTTATTATTTATTTATTTTTTTGACTTCTATGCCACCCAGTCCCAATGGAACTCAGGGGGGCTTACAGCAATATATAAAAAAATACAGTACAATAATAAAAAGAAGTCAAATATTAAACATTTAACAATAAAAACCCCATATAAAATCCACAAAGCAAGCCATCCAATCAACACACATGCAAGATGTATTTTTATATATCCTAGATATTTCCTCTGGTGTCATATACCAATGGCACATCATATAAAATAAAATTCTCTCTTATTTTATAACACAGCACAAATATTCATCCTTTTATGAACATTCCTTCCCATGGATCCATTTACCGGTATATGTTATAGCAAAGTTCTTAGCTCATTTTATAATGCAATCTTTAGCTAGTTCTTCTTCCACTTCACATCACAGCAAAAGTTTATACGTTTTTGCCTTCCTATGATCATCTTTTATACATAATGATTTATGTACCCTTCTTTTGGAACCAGGGTTGTACTTTGTTTCATATAGCATCTTTAAAAGATGCTTCATTTGAACCTTTAATAAAACAAAGCATCATTTCTAAAATGCAAAGAATAAGGGCAGGGAAATGATGCCTTGATCAGTCCAATTAACATTTAGAATTTAGAAATGGCAGAAGTCAGAAAACTAATGCTACATTATTTAATTTTTTTTAAAGCTATCACTATTTCGTATGGCTTTTATTCATATTAAGGGACCCTCCAACTGGAATTTGAAGAAGGTTGCATTAAGATAAGAGAGTCGAAGCTTGGTAGTCATGATATCCTTGGAATCTGTCTGGGTTCCTGACTTTTGAGGCTTAAAAAATTATTCTTTTTATCTGAATGCTTCCAATATTGATTCTCTGTTTCCATTAGAAGCAGCCACTATGATTATTGGGTCTTATTAAATCAAAGATCCATATGAAGAATTTGAGTGATGGTGGAATATCACAAGAGCAGAAACAAATTAAATTCTCTTCTTTAGTTAGCATAGCATAGTGTTGGTTATGACCTATAAAGCCCTTCATGGCATTGGACCAGAATATCTCCGAGACCGCCTTCTGCCGCACGAATCCCAGCGACCGGTTATCTCGCACAGAGTTGGCCTTCTCTGGGTCCCGTTGATGAAACAATGTCATCTGGCGGGAACCAGGGGAAGAGCCTTCTTTGTGGCGGCCCTGACTCTCTGGAATCAACTCCACCTGGAGATTAGGATTGCCCCCACCCTCCTTGCCTTTCGCAAACTCCTTAAAACCCACCTCTGTTGTCAGGCTTGAGGAAATTGATTCCCCTGGACCATTTCCATTTTATGCATGAACTGTATGACATGTATGATTTCTTTTTATATTAAGGGTTTTTAAATTGTTTTAATCATTGCATTTGTACTGCTTTGTTGCTGTGAGCCACTCCGAGTCTCAGGAGTGGGGCGGCATAGAAATCTAATAAATAATAATAATAATAATAATAATAATAATAATAATAATAATAATAATGTTTATTGTATTTTGAGGCAAGGGTGCAATCTGTGCTTGATGGCCATTTTTTGTTTTAAAAAGTATTAATGTGCAGTTCTATGAGATTTTATGCTTTCTTCCATGCAAAAGAAATGCTGGGGCCCTTTAATATCAGCATAAACATATTAGCATTCCTAAATTAATTATCCATGTAGCAGATGGCCTTCATTCTCTATACATCTTAGCTTTAACACAAATGTTGTGGATTGTATAGGACAGCTTATCACCTGAAATTTGGACCACCTTGGTCCATGTGGCCTCTTGGCAGGTACTGAAGTCCTAGTTGTGGGGGGAGGGGGGGATGAGAGGCACTGAGTGAATCTGACCATGAGAGTTGTTTTATAGGGATTAATGTTGGTGCTCAATTGCTATGTGTTATCTTTTGAGATTGATGTATTGGAATGGATTTTAAATTTGTTATAAATCAGTAGCATTGTTTTGATTTGGGAGGCTATGTAAATTGAATAAACAAACAAGTGTGTTTTCTTCTCACCTCATATTTACATTTCCATGTTTTCCCTTCTGCACATGCAAATATCCACACACATGATGTAAGTAAGCATATCATTTTATGCATCTGATGAAACCAATTCCAAATGAAGAAAATTCATAACATCATATAAAGGTACCTACTTCAACCCTATTTTCCCCTTCAAAATGGAAACATTAAGTACTTTTGCAAAATGCATTATTTCTCGTTATCTGTCATTTGTCTTGCACTGTTTTTTTTTTTTCTGTATGCATTGAAGATACCCCTCCCCTCTTTCTTCAATTTATTGGCTTGCATGCCACTAAAATGCTTTTGGTACTGCAGAAGTCATCTGCATTATTTTGACTCTTCTCTGTCTCTCTGCCACGTTCCCCATTTCAAAAGTTGGCATATTTCTTTGCTGTAGGTAAAAATAATGGTGTTTTTGAGTCTGAAATCATCTGTTTTTCAGAGGTTGAGCAAAAGATAGGCAAAAGATCAAGGTATAATAAAGAGAATGAGACTTGTATAGAGGTTCTTTTTCATTGAGCATAGTTGTTGGGTGAACTCACAGCAAAAGTACTTAGTATTAAGATAAGATGATCCTTAGAAGTAGCTCCCTGTCCACATCTTCTTGCATTTCCAAAATTCCAATCACATACCTATCATTTGTTTTTATTTGGGGGCAGAAATAGTGTCTAGAAATGGTTTTGGGTGTTATCCTGGAATGGGGATAATAAAATCAAAATCAGAACCCGAGAACTAAGTCCATTATAACAACATTCGTCAGGTGTCAGTTCCCTTCAGACAGAAAAATATAAGTTCACCTAATTGGAAAAAAATCCTAAATTTCTCTCCAGGACTCTGCTTCAACGAGAAAGGATGAGTGGATGAGTGATGGAGTTAAACAGAGAGGGATAAGCTTTTAGGCAATGGTTTGAATTATGATTTGTTTAGTATTTGTAATCAAAGTAGCTTGTCAAAAGTGGTATCTTGAATTTATTCCTGCTTGTCTTTTTATATGAATAACAGACTGTCTGAAACCCAACAGTAAAACAAGAGACTTCTATATCTACAGTTATAGGAAGAAAAATAATGTTCAGTTCCTGGACCCAGACCTTAACAACCAGCATATTTGCAGCTTTGTTGACTGAGGACCAAGTCACCAGCATCTTTTTACAGTATTCCAGCATCCAAGTGGCTCAGATGGACTAATTATTCCAAGCAGCAAACCCATTAACAAAGCAGATGAGCCAGAATAAGCGCCTGTCTGCTACTGCAGCATCACTTCTTGGTCAAGAGCATGATACCATAGCAACCACAATTGTAGCTACTCACCCAGGCCTTGCCTGACAAGTATGATCGAAATTCTGGAGTGTTTATGTCTTTCATCACTCAATGCAAATTATATATCTCCTTAAGTCTGGGCAATTTTTTTATAAATAGCTCCAGGGTAGAATTCATGGTTGGTCATTTGACCAAAGGAGCTGTATCACTTTACATTGGTCCCTGCTCTGCAACTGAACAGCTAAGGCACAGATAATTACACAAATTTCATAGCCAGTCTGAGGGCTGCTTGTTGACGATTTTGCCAAGCGGATGACAGATAATCATGAGATCCAACATTTACAACACTGTAAACACTGGGACAGCATATGTGGCTATCATTTGGAAAGGATATGAGCTAAAACAAATTAACCCTACCCAGTTTAAAAAGGACCCTTCTCCTGAAATACTGGACAAACTAATTGAACAGGATGGAAGATTTGAGGAAGTATAACAGCATACATTCTCCTAACCATGGTTATTCATCAGAGACTTGAATGTTAAGTCCTTCGACTTAAGAGCCAGCAAAGTTCTGTTGCTGACCAGAAGATGCAAACACTATTTATTATTTTATTTTATTTATTTGCCAAGTATGTATGGGTAATATACATAGGTGTAACATACTTTATATACATAAGATGGGTACTGGTAGACAGGGATGGTCCCACAGAGTTGGCCTTCTCCGGGTCCCATCGACCAAACAATGTTGTTTGGCGGGCCCCAGGGGAAGAGCCTTCTATGTGGTGGCCCCGGCCCTCTGGAATCAACTCCCCCCAGAGATTAGAACGGCCCCCACCCTCCTTGTCTTTCGCAAATTACTCAAGACCCACCTTTCTCGCCAGGCATGGGGGAGTTAGGATATTTCTTCCCCTAGGCCATTATAAGTTATGTATGGTATGTTTGTGTGTATGTTTGGTTTTTATAATAAGGGTTTTTAGTTGTTTTATTAAATTGGATTGTTACATGTTGTTTTTTAATCATTGCTGTTAGCCGCCCCGAGTCTGCGGAGAGGGGCGGCATACAAATCCAATAAATAAATAAAATAAATAAATGGTAGGCACGCGGCTGCACTTATGCAGACCTCTTAGGAATCGAGTGAGGTCAACATATCATATTTATATCATAGAGCAGTGATGGCGAACCTCTGGCATGTGTGGCACCATGCAGCCATATCAGAGGGCACACAAGGTATTGCCCTATGTCAGCTCCAGTGGCGTATGCACATTCTCACCAGCTGATTTTCAGCCTTGGGGAAGGCTGTTTACCCTATGGAGGCTTCAGGGAAACTTCCCTGAAGCCCCGGAGTGCTAAATACACTACAATGGGAAAACCATAAGTCTATTTTTCCGAACTTCTGGTTAGCCCATTGTGCCATTTTTTTCACTGTCCCAGGCTTCAAAGAGGTCTGTGCATATGAGCAGAAGCAGAAAAAGTTATGCACATGTGTAGAGTGTAGTGCAGTGTGTGTATGACCATGCATGGAAGGAATTGGTATGGACACATATCCTTTTGAAATGGATGTCCATGAGCTGCCTCTATGTTGGTTGAGGCAGGCAGGATTCCGTTGAGTACCATTTGCTGGGGATCAGGGGAAAGGGAGGGTTTTGCCTTCTCTTTCTGCTCAAGATCCCCAAGGACAATTGGTGGGCCACTGTGTGACACAGAGTGCTGGACTCGATGGGCTTTGGCCTGATTCAGCATGGTTCTTCTTATGTGCTTATGTTCTTTTGGCACACAAACCAAAAAAGGTTTGCCTTCACTGTCATAGAGAGTTCAGTGATTTCCCCCCCAGGATTGCCTTATTACCTTCCATCTCAAGCAATTGCTTACTGCTGTCATTTTGAAAAATTGAGGCATTTTCCCAAACTGCAGCTCTAAATGTCCTAGAACCATCTTGTTGGGGAATGAGATAATTTTTCTTCCCCATTCTAAAAAAAATGAGTTTGGATGGAAGCACCTGAAAATTAAGAGGGGTTATAATGCTAACTAAGCACAGACATTTGGTCAGTCCAGTTATTCTTCACATCTGGGTTCATTTTATAAGGTACTTTAAGGCATTTATTTACTGTATTGATTTTATCATTTTATATAACTGTCCATCTCAGCAAGTGGCTTTGGCCGGCAAACAAAATTAAAATTAAAGCAAATTACAACTAACAATATAAAAATTAAACTAACTAGCAGTATAGGGAGATACATGTTTTTTAATATTGGATTTGTTTTACTGCTATATTGTTTTATTATTGTTGTGAGCCGCCCCGAGTCTTCGGAGAGGGGCGGCATACAAGTCCAATAAATTATTATTATTATTATTATTATTATTATTATTATTATTATTATTATTATTATCAAAGCAACAGTCACCAAAAACTAGGAGAGAAGCTTCACACACCTGGAGCTCCAGGTCTAGGCTTTTAGTATCTTACAAAAGACCAGCAGTCATCTTAATCTCCAAAGGGAGAATATTTTTCAGGGTGCTACTCAGTAGTGAGTTCTAAACATTTTACTATGGGTTCATGCATGTTTGTGTGTGTGCCACTCTTCTGCGCATGCACAAAAGTATCACAGGTGAGTGGGTAGAGCCTCCCACCCCCAGCGCTACCGGTTCTTAGAACCGGCCTGAACCAGGAGCAAACCATAACTGGTGCTACTGCAAAAAATACATACCTACTATCCCAATGGACTCTTCATAGATTCTTCCCTATGAATTCCAGGTTCAAACAGCCTGGAAAGCCCCACTAAGAGTTAAAAACACAGATAGCAAGTTTCCGTGATCTATGCCAATTTCTGACTACAGTTCCTCTTCTCACCCCCTGTGACCATCAACAATCTTTGCTACTTTTTATAATTTCCTGTTTGCATTTTTCTATACTATTGGGGGCAGATTGGGTTGAGATCCAGGGACCAGTTTGACACACTGCTTACAAAACAAAACGATTTATAGGCTGCCCTGAGTCCATCAGGAGAGGAGCGGCCTATAAATCGAAGTAAATAAAATAAATAAACCTGACAATGTCTCCCAATTTCCTTGAAGTTCAGAAGGCCAAATGTCTGAACCTATCAAATATCAACGTTCCCCAGCTTCTGTAGTCACACACACTTGAACAGCCTGATATTGACCATCATAATTCCCTTTTCTCTATTCCTTCACTTTTTTGAATTGGAAAATTTGTTCAACAGGATGCACCTGTATTGGAGTTTTGCTTTCTTGGGGAAAGAAATTGGGATTTCTTGTCCCACTTTATTTTTTTGGAATGGAAGGAGAGAGGAAATAATCACAAGCCTACACAGATATAGAAACCCATGCCCTGAGAATATGAGAAATCTAAAGTTTCTGGCATTTTCATGGCCAAGAGAGAGAGAGGTATAAGGAGGTATTATAGTAAGAGAATGTGAATGATAGAAGGCATGGTCAGATTCAAAGGGCAAAAGTCAGACAGTTGCAATACTATAATGATGCATGTGTAAATTACCCTTCTCTCTTCTCTTCATAGTTTTTTAACATGCATAAATAGGAGAAAGAATAATAAGATCTGAACCTTAGGACTATGTATGTATGCTTATTTTATTGTTGAACTATTATTTTTTTTGTGATTCTTACATCTTTTATGATACCCATAATAAAACTAGCTTCCCTAAGAACAGTATCCTTTATCCTTATTAGACTTGATTTCAGAATAAAATTATTGGTGTTTTAAGTATATGACATCATGATTTCACAGAATACTCTTAGGTTCCAAAGGAACTTAACTATTTTCTTAATTTTTGTAGTCTTTCTTTCTTCTCTTTCTTCTCTTCCTTCTTTTACTCTTTATTAGTTCATGTTAGTTTTTACATTTTTGTGTATATAAAATGTAAAATGAGAAGGGGGAGAGAGGGAAAGGGGGAGAGAGAGAGAGAAAGAGAAAGCCTTACATGGCATTGGACCAGATTACCTCCGGAACCGCCTGCTACCGCACGAATCCCAGCGACCAATAAGGTCCCACAGAGTTGGCCTTCTCAGGGTCCTGTCGACTAAACAATGTCGTTTGGTGGGCCCCAGGGGAAGAGCCTTCTCTGTGGCAGCCCCGGCTCTCTGGAACCAACTCCCCTGGAGATTAGAACTGCCTCCACCCTCCCTGTCTTTCATAAACTACTCAAGACTCACTTATACCGCCAGGCATGGGGGAGTTGAGATATTCCTTCCCCCTAGGCCATTACAAGTTATGCATGGTATGTTTGTGTTTATGTTTGGTTTTATAATAAGGGTTTTTAGTTGTTTTATTATTGGATTGTTACATGCTGTTTTTATCATTGTTGTTAGCCGCCTGGAGTCTGCAGAGAGGGGCGGCATACAAATCCTATAAATATTAATAATAAAAGAGAAAGAGAGAGGGGGGGAGAGAGCACACTAACTGGATAACTGGTGACAACTGGGAAAGAGTGTGAGTGCTGCAACATTGTGTTTATACTATCAATAAGCTTAAGGATCTTGTGATTGCATTCACACAAATACTAAGTTTTCAGTTTTATCCTTCATTATTTCTTGTGGCTTAGCACCTGACTCTGTGGTTTCTACTCCTAACTCCAAAACCTTTAACCTTAGATTTTCTACAATTGACCTCTCCCCCCTTCTAAGAGGTCTATAAGGTGTGTGCATATGCACACCATTATGCCTACCATCCATGTCCTAATGTCCTATTGTCTTTTATCATTACTTTTTAATCATTACTTTTTCTAATGTTACGTTTATACAAACTCCATCCTATAATTGTTTGACAAATATATAAAAAGAAATCAAATAAAAATAAAGAAAGAAAACAAAAGGACAGCGTTTGGGGCTTAGCTAGGAAGAAGACATGGTACTGAGAGCTCCAGAGAATATTATAGAAAATGAAGCAATCCCTGGGATGGATGGGTGTGTTGTGTGTGCACATTTGGGATAACTTGGTAGATATATAGGTGGCTATATATCTGCAAAATGATATATAGCCATGATGCTTTCGAGTGTATTCAAAGGCAGACATTTTGTGATGTTAGTAAAGACATTCCAGATATGTCTAGCAGCTTAAAAAAGACTTGGCACTCAGCTTCTGAAAGAAAAACAACAGAGAGTGAAATGCATAGAATGACTCATTGACTCATGCTTTGCACATATGATGGAACATTTAACAGCTGTTTTGCCATTGGCATATAACTGTTTGGGCAGCTAAAAGCCTTGAGCACAAAAGACACTGACTAATTAGTCAAGTAGGAGATACATTTGAAGTCCCTGGACATTTTAACAATGCCATGAATTAGGCAATTTTCTGGAGACATATAAATCCAACATAAAACGCAGGAAAAAAAAACCCTGTAATTATTGTACTGCTGATTAAATGATATGGGCATTATCCAGATGATCAGTAAATTGTGTACAAATGGGGCATTCAGAGGCTTAAAACAGTCACTCACAAAGACTCAATGGAACACAAGCTTTATATATTTCATTGGACTGATAAACAAGCTCTGAATTTTTAGATCCCTTTAACATTGGACAAACCTTCACTGCGCCTGTAGTTCCTACAGTGAAGATAGGAAACACTCCTCTGACCTGATCACCATATTTTTCAGAGTATAAGACACATCTTAGTTTTGGGGGAGGAAAATAGGGGAAAAATCTGATTACCGGGTATTCATCTGGCTAGCATTCGTAGTCTGGTCAGTTTCACATTATTTTATCCCCCGGTTAGGGCTTAAAAAACCTTATTCAGATTGATTAGCAATGAAAAAAGCCTGCAAGCTGGGAAGAGCTGGGAAGATAGTTAGTGCCTCATTAGGGGTGGAAAAAAAGCTTTTAAAAATGCTACATTTGGAGTATAAGATGCACCCAATTTTTCTGCCTCTTTTAGGGGGAAATGGTGCATTTTATACTACGAAAAATATGGTAGCTTCTTGAGATGATTCTGCTAAACCAAATGCAGCAGAAAAAAAGAGCACTGATGCTACATAGCTAAAGTAACAAAATATATATTTGATGGAAAAGAATTTGCTGCATCTCTGGATGGCAATAAAATGACACAGCCATTATTTTAATATGTACTACTTTGAGAATTAGACTTTTCTGGGGGGAATTCCTTCTAGTAGATAACCTCTGAATCAGGATCAGAAAAAGACTAAAGTCACTTGGTGTTTTTTCCTTCATCGGATGAAACTTTAAGACTCATAGAAAAGTACTTGCAGGACTGTGCTATTCTAGGATGTAAAACTGATGAGCTTTCAAAAGACAGAAGTTAGAAAGAAGAGAAAAAGAAAGTTTGAAAGCAAAGAGCCGGGGTGGTGCAGCAGGTAGACTATTGTACTGCAGGCCACCGAAGCTGACGGTAGATCTGAAGGTCAGCGGTTCAAATCTCATCACCGGCTCAAGGTGGACTCAGCCTTCCATCCTTCCGAGGTGGGTAAAATGTGGACCCAAATTGTGGGGACAATAGGCTGGCTCTGTTAAAAAGTGCTATTGCTAACATGTTGTAAGCCACCCTGAGTCTAAGGAGAAGGGCGGCATAAAAATTGAATAAATAAATAAGTAAGTAAGTAAGTAAGTAAGTAAGTAAGTAAGTAAGTAAGTAAGTAAGTAAGTAAGTAAGTAAGTGAACGAACGAACAAACAAACAAACAAACAAACAAATTTAGAAAAAAGAATAAAAAAGTGAAATGCTTACTTTTGGTAGGTCAGGTGCAGAACATTAACCTGGTACTTTTAATGTTACTGTTTCTTGTATATCTGCTCAATGTCCCTTCTAGTATGTTAATCTCATATCATCCGTGGACGTCAAACAGAGCTTTATGCCTTCAGAACTGCATTTTGAAAGGAGGAAATATATGCAAACATTACTATCATTTTCTAAATACTGTTAGATATGTAAGCCTTCAGAAAACTTATTTAGGTGTTTCAAAAAGGAGAGAACTACAGAGAACTGCAGAGCAGATACAGTATAGCTCATTCTAAACCTGATAATAGATGTTGTAACAGCTATTGTATGGTTCTGCTGTAGTATTGGTGTAACATTTCAAAGTATGGCGATCCATCATATGGGTGTTACCCTATACTCTGTAACTTTGGATATATCAAAGATCATATCCATGCTGCTTTAATTTTATTTTTGTAGTTGTTTATCGATATTTTATTATTCCAAACATGTAAATACAAAAATATTTTTTGTATGAAAAGTTTTTATTTTTTAAAAGCAGTGTTCCCCAAGGTAGTATACTGGGACCAACGCTCTTCATTCTCTACATCAATGACCTTTGTGATTACATCACAAGCAACTGTGTCCTCTTCGCCGACGATGTAAAACTCTTCAATACCACCGATAACACAACTATTCTCCAAAAAGACCTGAACTCTGTTTCTGAGTGGTCTAACAAATGGCAACTCCAAATCTCAACTAGCAAATGCTCTGTCCTACACATTGGGAAGAAGAATCTGAACACCAAATACGAACTGAATAATCAAATTATCACAGATAATCCCCACTCGGTTAAAGACCTTGATATACTAATAACAAAAGATTTAAGTGCCAAAGCCCATTGCAACAACATAACCAAGAAGGCTTCAAAAGTTGTAAATCTAATCCTACTTAGCTTCTGCTCTGGCAATCTCACACTACTTACCAGAGCTTACAAAACTTTTGCCAGACCCATCCTCGAATACAGCTCATCTGTTTAGAACCATTATCGCATCTCAGACATTAACACCCTTGAAAATGTCCAAAGATACTTCACCAGAAGAGCCCTTCACTCTTCCACTTGAAATAGAATACCCTACGAGACTAGACTTTCAATCCTGGGCCTAGAAAACTTAGAACTAAGATGCCTTAAACAAGATCTAAGTATTGCCCACAAGATCATATGCTGCAACGTCCTGCCTGTCAGCAACTACTTCAGCTTCAACCACAACAACATAAGAGCAGACAACAGATTTAAACTTAATATTAACTGCTCCAAACTTGACTGTAAAAAATATGACTTCAGTAACCGAGTTGTTGAAGCGTGGAACTCATTACTGGACTCCATAGTGTCAACCCCAAACCCCCAACACTTTACCCTTAGATTATCTACAGTTGACCTATCCAGATTCCTAAGAGGTCAGTAAGGGGCGAGTACAAGTGCACTAGAGTGCCTTCCGTCCCCTGCCTATTGCTCTCCTATATCTCCTATACCTTTCTTCTATTCCTATATCTCTTCTTCTATTCTTTCATTGATATATTCTATTACTATATCTTCTTTTCTATTCTTTCTTAGATATATTTTACTATGAGTATCTCCTCTATAACCTTCATCATGTATTTTAGTGTGTGTGTGTGTGTGTGTGTGTGTATATATAAAACATTTAACACACACACATGCACACACACACACACACACACACACACTAAAACCCTCATTGTGTTTTGGACAAAATAAATTAAAAAATTAAAAAAAATATACTTGTAATCAAATTGACACAGGTATGATTTGAAGGTTCTCTTAAAGAGAAACATTATAATCTCTGAGAAAGTATCCAAAGTTTAAAAAATCCAAATAGCATCTCCAGTGTTGGATTCCATATCTTACTTCCTGTTAGCCTTTAAAAATGCAGGTTATTATGTATGTATGTATGTATGTATGTATGTATGTATGTATGTATGTATGTATGTATGTATTGTACATATTGGTAGTATACAAAGATATAACAATGTTCATATACATGATACTAGTAGGAGAGAAACATTAGGACAGGTGACGATAGGCACACTGGTGCAATAATGCATGCCCCTTAGGAATCAGATGAGGTCAACAGTGGATCATCTAAGGGTAAGGTTTTGGGGGTTAGGTGATGATACTACAGAGTCAAGTAGTGAGTTTCATGCATTAACTATTTGATTACTAAAAATACGGTTACTCGTATTTTGTGTAGTTGAGTTTGGAGCGGTTTATTTTAAGTTTGTATCTGTTGTGTACTTGTTTGTTGTTGTGGTTGAAGCTGAAAAAGTCATTGACAGGAAGGACATTGTAGCAGATGATTTTATGGGCTATGCTTAGGTCATGTTTAAGATGACCAATTTCTAATCTTTTTAAACCTAGAATTGTAAGTTAGGATATGACACAAAGTTCTACTGTAAGATCTACTGAGATACTTAGTCTCCTCTTATATCACCACATGCTAAAGTAGACTTCAGAGGTCTGATTCCTTTTCCATAATTGTTCCAACTCACCTGGTTAGTAATAATTTATGTGTCAATTATGGCACTGGGGCTCTTAGGAAAGTCTGTGGCGGCTGAATACTACAAACACGTAGAGATATAAGGCAAAGGTAGAAAATATTGCTATTTGTTTAACTTGCTTCAAGATTATGGTAACAGTACTTTCCATATGAAGCTGAAGAATGCAATTAATTTGACATTTGGCACTGAAATAAGCGAAAGGTTCTGAAATCAATTATGAGCAGGCTACATGAAAGTCATATGAGACGAGTTTTCAGCTGCCTTGGGAATCTAGTTCACTTGCTGACTTCAGAAATAATTGTTTCATATCCACCTAATCATTTAGCCTTGTGAACTAAGTGTGTAGGTAGGAAGTGAAACTGCTTGCTCATGTTTCCTCTTTTTCTCCCCTAAAGTACCCTTTAGCACTGCGCCTTAACTACAATAATATTTCAAAACATTGGAAAGAAAAGCAACCCAGAAAGACTTATGTGACCCCAGACAGTCACTCCAAGTGAGATCCTTTGTTCCTTCAGAATGATAAATGCAACTATTTTCTTGCTGCATAATTGGGTAAGAAATGACAGATGGGAAAATCAGAGAGTGAAAGAAATTGGATCATCTAAGGTTATTTAGGCTCCTTAGTTTTAGGAAACTGGCAATGTGCATAGCTTTTAATGCTGCCTATTAAACTCCAAATGCACAGCAAGCACATAAGGTGAATAGTATCAAATTGCAAGGAATACTTACGAACATGAAAAATAATGACAATTTTAACAGAAGTAAAATAACCATTTAAATTGGTTGTCAAATTTGTGACTTCTCACCTTTTAACCTCAGAACCTTTACAGATACAATATGCATAACCTGGTTTATAAGCAAGGCAGAATTATTCCCCAAAAGCTGTTTTAGAATAGTGTTTTTCAAACAGGGAAATTTTATTTATTTATTTATTTATTTATTCATTCATTCATTCATTCATTTATTTATTTATTTATTTGACTTCTATGCAACCCAATCTCGAAGGACTCAGGGCGGCTTACAATAATAATATAAAAAGAAATAGAAATAGATACAATAGATAGAAATAAAAATAAGTCAAATATAATCAAAACTATAAAACTCCGTATTCAAACAAAACCCATTAATTATAAAACAGCCATAATCCCATACGTACATACCATTCATACAGTGTGGCCCTGTCAGTTGTTAGTTCATGGTTCCCCCAGGCCTGCCGGCAAAGCCAGGTCTTCGTGGCCTTATGCAAGGCCAGTAGGGTGGGAGCAGTATGGACATCGTGGGGTGGTTGGTTCCATGGAGCCCGGACAGCCACAGAGAAGGGCCTCCCCTGTGGTCCCACCAACCTGCATTGCTTCATCGATGGGACCCGTAGGAGGCCAACTCTGTGTGCTCTTATTGGTCTCTGGCAAGAGGCATTCCGGTAAATAGCCTGGTCCTTAGCCATTTGGGCTTTATAATGATAACCAACACCTTGAATTTTGCCTGAAGACTAATAGGAAGCTAGTGCAGCTTGTGAAACATAGGTGTTATATGGGCATACCGAGGCATACCCATGACAACTCTCATGGCTGCATTCTGGACTATTTGCAGTCTCCATTTGCAGATGTGTGGACTTCAGTAGGCTAGGCAATTTTGGGGGTTGACGTACGTATTTCAACTTGCCAAATTTGAAAACACTATTTTAAGCTGTTGTGTTATATACACTTGTTTATTTGTTTACGGCTAATCTTGTTGATTTCCATCTTTTCAAATATACATTGTCCAAGACCTTCCTTCCACTGAAAAACAGGTATATGAGTTCTATTATTTAACATTTTCTTTACAATGATGCCAGCAATGCTGATCTTTGTGAAATCACACAGTATTGACAAAGCAGTAATTAATGAACCTGAAAATAACTTTCCTTCCCTGATTTTCTCAAATCCTTAAAGTGGAACATCTTCTAACCTTGTAGTGCTAGACACACTAATCGGTATATCTTATAAAATGCAATGAGCCATAAGCAACAGAGGTTTGCAGTGTAAATCTCCATATGCTTCTCCTTTTGTTGTCTGAATATTTCCCACTATTTACAGGACTGTTGTCATCATTATCAAGTAACAATAGAATTCAAAATTTGATATTTGTAGCACTTTTGAAATACTGTAATTAGGAAAAAAGTTTTAAAGATTGTGTGTGCGTTCAAATGTCACACCTCTGAGGCAGTAAAGGGCTGCAAAAAAAATTTCTACCACACAGTGGGTGTGGCTTATTTTGTGGGTATGGCTTGCTAGCCATGTGACCAGGTGGGAGTGGCTTGACAATCATGTGATGGGGGAATAGCTTAAAGGTCATGTGACTGGCTTAAAGGTGGCCAACTTGATGTCACTCATGTCAAGGGTTTGGGTTAGGGTTAGGGTGCCTGGCCTCTCCTCGCTTCAAAGAGATACAATTTCCCTATTTGCTATTACTGAACATCCAAAATATACTATTTAATTCTATGTATATATGCCATATGTATACATACATAATACACACCGGCACACAAAAATATACATTATCTACTATATAAACTGTATATATATGTACAAACACACACACACACACAGAGTTCTTCTAAAATTATACACATTCAACCTTAGAACTATGACGCCTAAAACACGATTAAAATATTGCCCACAAGATCATATGGTGCAACGTCCTACCTGTCAATGACTACTTCAGCTTCAACCGCAACAACACAAGAGCACGCCACAGATTCAAACTTAATATTAACCGCTACAAACTTGACTGTAAAAAATATGACTTTAACAATCGAGTTGTCGAAGCGTGGAACTCATTACCAGACTCAATAGTGTCAACCCCTAACCCCCAAAATTTCTCCCTTAGACTATCCACAATTGACCTTTCCAGGTTCCTAAGAGATCAGTAAGGGGCGTACATAAGTGCACCAGTGTGCCTTTCATCCCTTGTCCAATTTTCTTTCCTTTATTTCATATATCATATATATTTTCTTCCTTTCATATATCTTCTCCTCTATTTTATATTTTTCTTTATATATACTACCTCATGTCTATTCTCTTCTATGTATTGTGTATTGGACAAAATAAATAAACAAACAAACAAACAAACAAACCTCATTTACTGTGAAAGGAAAAACATACCCAGAGCCCAGAAGGGGGAAAAAAAAAATCAAAATTATTCTACAGGTTCTGGGCACCTGACCAAATTTTTTCTACCATTTCTGCATACCTGACCATACGTGTAAGGAGCCCATCATGGCTCTGAGGAATATTTAAGGCCCCTTCATCTTTTCTCAGCATGATATGACTATTCCCTAATCTCAAGAAACAAAGAGGCTCTTTTAAAGAGCTGCAAACAGATGTAATATTTTTATGCAGTCCTGAGGATCCAGTTCCTTGCCTATATGGAATAAATTTTAGGGTTACCGTTAGAGGAAACACATACTCAATTCACCACATATGTGGATATCAAACAATATAGCTTTTACTGTCATATTACTTACGCTCCATAGATTTTGGCTGTAAACCACAATAACATAAAAATGATGGTTGCATGGATATGGTGTCATGATATATAACACCACTTGTCTCCCTGCGGGCAATTGACCTCAGTTTTTTCTGCTTTTTAACTTCTCTTCAGACAAGTTTTTGGAAACTCAAAAGTTGGTAAATGTGTTCAATTTTTTTTCTTTCAATCATTATTCCATTTTTCCCTTAATGACAGTAGCAGCATTTTCTGTGAATAGCTCAGTTAAAATCAAGGCATTTCAAGAAAAAGTAGGAAAAGAGGAAAAGAAATAACTTGGTGGATGAGATTTCGGTGAATTTTTTTAAAAAAACCATCACCAGTGCCATTTGGATTTGAAGAAGTGATAATGTTATATTTCCATCAAGGGCATCTTAGTTTATTTTTGCAGTGTGTATGGGGTGTTTTTTAACAAAAGGCAACATTTAAAAGGTCAAGGATCATCTTTAAGACAGCATCAAAACCGGAAAAAAAATAAAAGAACCAGATTGCTAAAGGGTGGTTTTATTTTCATTACATTTTTAGAAAAAAAACCACATCAACATAATGCACCCTTCATTTCAATGATAAAACTTTTTTTATTAGTGATGTTAAGTGACATAAGAAAGAAAACTTTTTTTAACCTGTCCAAAGGTGTGTAATATATATTTCTGGATCTAAGTCCTAAGAATGTTTGAACTTTGTATTCATTGGTCAGTGACGATCACTTATGTTCTAATGATAAATATCTTAGAGATAGATGACCCCTTAATCTTATCCTTTCCCCTTTTAATATGCCCCTAGTCTGTGGCATATTAAAAAACACAGACCTTCCCAATTCATTGTCATCACGTAGGGATATTATTCCTAGTAGAAACTCATCTTTTAAATAGCCATGTAATAGAATCAATGCCTCTGTGAGCAGTCATGAAGCCAGAGATATTTGTCACAGAACAACAAAATTCAGGAGACACACTCATCCCTTGATCTATTATACTGAATGTGGCCCTCAGCCTAATTTGAAAAGTTCCCTGTTGCATTTGAGTTTAGACCTCTGTTAAGAAAAGAATGTATTTCACTTGCCAATCTGCTAAATGACCAGGAAAACATGGACAGAACAAAATGTTTAAAACAGAAAAGGAAAGAAAGAAAGAAAGAAAGAAAGAAAGAAAGAAAGAAAGAAGGAGAAGAGTGTTAGAAATAGGAGTCAAAAACCAGAAAAAGATGTGTTAGAGAATGAATGACCTCATCCAATCTCTGTTGGCTTTAATCCCATACTGAGTATTGGTACAACCATCCCAAACTACCTTCCAGAAATGTCTTCAGTAGGAAAAGGTTTTCCTAAAGTGTCTGTGTGTCATTGTAATCTAACAGGAGAGAAAGAAAGGTATATATGCATTTCATTACTCCTCCAATTAACAGACATTACTTGTGGGAAGAAAGTCACTCACAATCACTCATACCCTCATCACCTCGAGGTTCGACTACTGTAATGCTCTCTACGTAGGGCTACCTTTGAAAAGTGTTCGGAAACTTCAGATCATGCAGAATGCAGCTGCGAGAGCAATCATGGACTTCCCAAGGTATGCCCATGTCACACCAACACTCCGCAGTCTGCATTGGTTGCCGATCAATTTCCAGTCACAATTCAAAATGTTGGTTATGACCTATAAAGCCCTTCATGGCATCAGACAAGAATATCTCTGGGACCGCCTTCTGCCGCACGAATCCCAGCGACCCGTTAGGTCTGACAGAGTTGGCCTTCACCGGGTCCTGTCGACTAAGCAATGTCGTTTTGTGGGACCCAGGAGAAGAGCCTTCTCTGTGGCCGCCCCGACCCTCTGGAACCAGCTCCCCCCAGATATCAGAGTTGCCCCCACCCTCCTTGCCTTTCGCAAGCTCCTTAAAACCCACCTCTGTCATCAGGCATGGAGGAACTGAAATTTCCCTTCCCCCTAGGCTTATAGAATTTATACATGGTATGCTTGTATGTGTGAGTGGTTCTTTAAATTGGGGTTTTTTAGATTGTTTTAATATTAGATTTGTTTACATTGTCTTTTTATATTGTTGTTAGCTGCCCCGAGTCTTCGGAGAGGGGCGGCATACAAATAATAATAATAATAATAATAATAATAATAATAATAATAATAATAATTTATTAGATTTGTATGCCGCCCCTCTCCGAAGACTCTAATAAATACAAATACAAATACAAATTTATGGTCAGTTAGGCAGCTTCCCCCCAACCTAAAGAGTTCTTGATTTTAATATCAAAGACTAGCTGCAGTTAGAGGATGGGATTCAGAGCATATTGCTAAAGAAAACACTTCCAAGAATAAGAGGATAGGAGCAACTGACACCTGGCTACCTAAAGTGCAAATGTCTCATAGATGCTTCACAACTGTTTCTACAAACAGATTTAACAGTGATGTTCCAGGGATCAAAACTTCCCCATGCTGGAATCAATGTCATTCTTTTTTTAACTCACACAGTTACCGACAAAAATCAATGATGCTGAAGTTGAGCAATAAAGTCTAATAAAATAAACCGGACATTTCCAATACTTTAATATTTATTATTTTTTAATAATAATGTTATTTAAAAGATATTTTAATTGCAAATAAAATTTGCAATTATTTGCAAAATTTGCAAATTTTTATTTGCAATAAAATTTAAAAATATTTTAATTGCTAAAAAAATTAAAAACCAAAGAAGAAATTGAAAGTAGAGAAAGAAAGAAAAAAATAGAAACAGAAAAAAAAATAAGAATATAGAAATTAATTAAATTATTAAGATATGAGCTGGTTTCATTTGTACATTTTTTTCCATATCATTCTTACAGCTTGTCATTTTTAAATCCACTTTCCAATTAATCTCAGTATTGTTCGATAAATCTTGTTCTCTTTCCAATTTTTATTAAAAAACACAATCTATAATAGCAGATATTTATAAAATTAGGTTTTGGGTCTGTCTGTTTGTTTGTTTGTTTCCCTCTTTCCCTCCCTCCCTCCCTTCTTTCCTTCCTCCCTCTTCTTTCATTCCTTTGTTCCCCCCTCCCTCAATCTCTTCCTTTCCTTTTCTTTCCTTTCCTTCCTTCCTTCTTTCCTTCTTCTCTCCATCTCTCTCCCTCCTTCCCTGTGGGTAATATCTAAACCAACAGTATTGATTTAACTGAACTAATTGCAGTAACCAAAGAAGACATAACATGACAAGTATCTTTAAGTCCAATCCACTTAACTTTTTTTTTCTAATTCTAGATGTATAGGCAATATCCTGCAGCTGTCAATAGGGAAAGAAAACCCAGTGAACCTGAGCATGCTTCTGAAAAAGACTATGAACAAGTTTGAAGAAATAAAGCATGTAAAGCCTCCTTCAAAATATGTGCTGACTTGAGAACTTTGGCAAAACCTGATACATTTGTAGGCAGAAATAACAGTTCTGGTTGTGACTGAAGTATATGACGAATTATCATGTTGACTGTCATACAGTAGGTAATGGTAGTTTAGAAGCAGGGGTGGGCTGCTAGCTGGAACGCTAAATTGGGCTTACCGCCACGGCTTGTGAGTGCTTGCAGGGCTAGCACGATTTTGTTTCTGCACATGTGGAGATAGCAAATTGTGCACGGAGCTGCAGGTGCGCCCATGTTTTGGCGACGGTTTTTTTTGCTTCTGCACATGCCAAAACACGGGCGGCTCCATGCACAATTTTGCTATCCCCACAAGTGCAGAAGCAAAATCGGGCTGGCCCTGCAAGTACTCATGAGCCACGGCAGTGAACCAATTAAGCGTTCAAGCTGGAGCTCAACCCTGTTTAGAAGGAACAAGAAAACAAACAAACAAGCAAACAATCTAGCATTTTTCCATGAGCAATTTCTGTTCCTACTAACTGCTGAAAATGCAAGCATGGACATGTTGGTAATATAATTAAAATAAAAAGACACAGACTCTGATTGTGGATGCAGAAGCCATGGTGTAG
Organism: Erythrolamprus reginae; assembly: GCF_031021105.1. NCBI lineage: Eukaryota > Metazoa > Chordata > Lepidosauria > Squamata > Dipsadidae > Erythrolamprus > Erythrolamprus reginae. The sequence goes on from NC_091952.1 coordinate 205,010,925, forward strand.
TATGATAATACTGTGTTCACTGCCAGAGGGATCAAAGTGAAGGAAAGCCTTTTGAAAAATCTCATATCCAGCCAGGCTATGGATTTCTGCAAAATAAGAGCCATAGAGATCAGCCACAAGCCATGTTGGGAGACTTGCTTGATCCTCTCCTACATGCAGAGGCTAAGCAAGAACATCTCGATTCTTGACAGCACCAAATTAAAGGGAACACACATGCATTCAATGGTGAAAGTGCGCCCATAGATTTGTAGGCAAGCTTGATTATACCCAGATTATGGTAATATATGTAAGGAGAACATAAGTCTACTTTTCTAGTGAAAAACTCTAGTATACTTGCAATAGAACTCTTGAATGGAGAGTCATATACATATTTAGCATACCCTTTTACTGATAACGTAGAAAATCTGACTACTATGGCTCCATATACTGCACTACTCGAGGAGGTAGCCGGGCTGGCGATGGAGTTCCCCAAACTTATTGTCTTGGGGGACTTTAACAAACCATCGCTCGGTGAATCCTCTGGGTTGGTGATGGAGTCCATGGCTACCATGGCAACCATGGACCTAACCCAAGTAATTCAGGGCTCAACTCACAAAGGGGGGCACACTCCTGACATGGTATTCCTCTCAGAGCAGTTGAGTGATGGTCTGAAATTAAGGGGCTTAAATATCTAGCATTTGTCATGGTCAGATCATCTTCTGCTTCGACTTGATTTTAAGGCTCCAATCTTCCCCTGCATGGAGGCAAAACTGATTAGGAGGTTCTGCCCCAGGTGCCTGATGTACCTGGTGGGCTTTCAGTGGGCGCTTGGGGTTTTGCTGGATTCACTTGTACACAGTTCAGCAGAGTCCTTTGCTGCGGCCTAGAATACAACAAGTAACAGGCACCTTTGTGATCTCTCTGTGGCAGTAGATCCTGAGATCCCCTAGGTTTACTGAGGAACTCCAGGGGATGAAACGTCAGAAGAGACATCTAGAGGAGTGTTGGAGGAGAAGTAAATCTGAATACGAATGAACACTGATAAGTGGTTATGTTAAAACATACCAAGTGGCGCTCCGGGCAATAAGATGTGCTTATCATGTCACCCTAATTGCATCTGCAGAATCTCGCCTAGCTGCCCTGTTTAGGGTGACATGCTTCCTACTTAATCCAGGGGGTGGGGGTGGGGTTGATGAACCCTTGAGGGTAGTGCTGAGGATTTTAATAAGTTTTTCATGGATAAAATCACTCAGATCTGGACAGACATTGATTCCAATTGGAACACTGTGTCAGTGACAGGGGCTCATCTTAGTCCTGTTGTATGGGATGAGTTTGACCTGGTAACACCTGATGAAGTGGACAAGGTCATGGGAGCTGTGAACTCCGCCACCTGTTTCTTGGACCCATTTCTCTCCTGGCTGGTCTCGGCCAGCAGGGGAGGTGACATGGAGCTGGGTCCAGGAGATTGTCAACACTTCCTTGAAGGAGGGGTCCTTTCAGACTTCCTACAAGGAGGCACTTGTGCACCCCCTCCTCAACAAGCCTTCCCTGGACCCATCTGTATTCAATAACTATAGTCCAGTCTCCAACCTTCCCTTTACAGGGAAGGTTGTTGAGAAGGTGGTGTTGCTCCAGCTCCAATGGTCCTTGGATGAAGCTAATTATCTGGGCCCTCAATAAGCAGGATTCAGAGAAAGAAAGAGAGACATAGCAAGAGAGAAAGAGAGACATAGCAAGAGAGGCAGTGAGAGAGAGAAAGAAAGAGAGACATAGCAAGAGAGACAGAGAGAGAGAAAGAGAGAGAGAGAAAGAAAAAGACATATAGCAAGAGACAGTGAAAGAGAGAGAGAGAGCAAGAAAGAGAGAGAGAGAGCAAGAAAGAGAGAAAAAAGCAAGAAAGAGATAGCAAGAGAGACAGAGAGAGAGAGAGAGCGCAAGGGAGACAGAAAGACATAGAGGAAGGGAAGGAGGGAGAGAGAAAGAGAGCAAAAAAGAGGGGAAGAAAGAAAGAGGGATGGAGAGAGAAAAAAAGGGAAGGAAGGAAAAGAGAGAAAGAGGGAGAAATAGAGCGAAAGGGAGGAAGAGAGAGGGTTTTTTTGTCCAAACTTTTCTTTAGCCCATCCCCCCCACCCCACCCTTCAATGTTTCCCAGGATTTTGAAAATATGAATAATGTGCCGCGGCTCAAAAAAGGTTGGGAAACACTGCTCTAGAGGGCCTGGGATAGGGGTTTATCCTCTATCCTGGTGCTTCTTGACGTCTCAGCGGTTTTTGATACCATCGTCAATGGTATTCTTCTCTGCCAGCGTACATAAAAGAAAAAGATACCTTTGTCAAGAATCATGTGGTACAACACTTAATGATTGTCATAGGGGTCAAATAAGCAATGAAGAAACAATCAATATTAATAAATATCTTAGGATACAAGCAACAAGTTACAGTCATACAGTCCTAAGTGGGAGGAAAAGGATGATATGAATGATGAGGAAATACTAGTAGAAATAGAAGTGCAGATTTAGTAAAAAGTCTGACAGTGTTGAGTGAATTATTTGTTTAATAGAGTGATGGCGTTCGGGAAAAAACTGTTCTTGTGTCTAGCTGTCTTGGTGTGCAGTGCTCTGTAGCGATGTTTTGAGGGTAGGAGTTGAAACAGTTTGTGTCCAGGATGCGAGGGGTCAGTAAATATTTTCCCCGCCCTCTTTTTGACTCGTGCAGTATACAGGTCCTCAATGGAAGGCAGGTTGGCAGCAATTGTTTTTTCTGCAGTTCTGATTATCCTGTGTTGGTCCTGTTGGGTTAGCATCAGTTCTTCAAACTGGACAGTGGCACGTCATGACACATAATATTGTTGAATAACTAAATGAGTACATAAGCTACTCATCACTTGTTACATTTTACAGATGATGTTTGGAGAGAAAAATAAATGCATTCAGATATCTTAAACAAAGATGGGCTATGGACATAAACAGACCCAAACATTATTTCAATTGGACATTTTAGACCAAGCTAAACCAAAAACTGCTAAGAGATTCTTGAAAGCTTGGCACTGAGGCACATCAGCCCTCAAAAGATGCATCAATAAATCAAAAACATTTTACATACTGTTTAAAAAACACAACAAAAAAACTAAGAAGGAAAGAAGAAGACCAGAACACATCTTCTTCAGCAGCCAACACCCATAAACACATAAGCAGAGATTACCACCAGACAAGCAAGCAAGCAAGCATGCATGCAAGCAGACAAGAAGAAAACAATATCTTACTGACTGAACTAGAAAAGTTCCTTTTCTAGATATAAAAATCATACTTCATCAACACTGGCAAGAAACTGTATATAAACATGGAGCAGCAAACACCACATTTACTAGCACTGATGATATTACTTAATCAGGTAATAGAATATTTGCAAGACAATACAAGAGAATATTGGGAGTCCCCATTTCAACACAGAGATTGTATTCTCTTTTAAAGATTAGGTCTTCATAAATGGTATCAATTAGCTACCATTACTTGATTGGCACACTTGTATTGTCATAAGATTTATAGGCAAGATACAAATGTTTTGAATTCCCAAAATGCAAAACTGAATAAATTTAGGTGTATGATTGCAAAAAGAATTTGTCTGTTTAAATTCTGAAATTTTACCAGCCATTCATGGATGCACAAAAATTCCTTATGCTGTCATTGCTTATGCTGTTTTCTTGATATTCCTGCACCTCATATTATTTGAGCATCACAAAGCCATTTAAAATTTAAACTGATTTAAATTTAAATTTAAATTTTTTAAGGTGAAATGCTTGGTCAGAAATCTTTATTTACAGCCCCCATTTGTTAATGTATTTGACAAACTCTTGCATACTTCAGATCGTGCAGAATGCAGCTGCGAGAGCAATCATGGGCTTTCCCAAATATGCCCATCTTACACCAACACTCCGCAGTCTGCATTGGTTGCCGATCAGTTTCCGGTCACAATTCAAAGTGTTGGTTATGACCTATAAAGCCCTTCATGGCACCGGACCAGATTACCTCAGGGACCGCCTTCTGCTGCATGAATCCCAGCGACCAGTTAGGTCCCACAGAGTGGATCTTCTCCGGGTCCCGTCAACTAAGCAATGTCGCCTGGCGGGACCCAGGGGAAGAGCCTTCTCTGTGGCGGCCCCAGCCCTCTGGAACCAACTCCCCCCAGAGATTAGAACGGCCCCCACCCTCTTTGCCTTTCGTAAACAACTTAAAACCCACCTCTGCCACCAGGCATGGGGGAATTGAGATCCTCTTTCCCCCTAGGCCTTTACAATTCTATGCATGGTATGTATGTATGTATGTATGTATGTATGTATGTATGTATGTATGTTTTGTTTTTATATTAATTGATTTTTAATCATCAATACCAAATTACTATTGTACACTGTTTTATTGTCGCTGTTAGCCGCCCCGAGTCTCTGGAGAGGGGCGGCATACAAATCCAATAAATAAATAAATAAATAAATAAATAAATAAATAAATACTTAATTTAGTAAAAAAATTATTGTGTGCTTAATTTAGGATCAGAGAAGGGAATTTGAGAAGTTGTAGTCTTCTCAAGTCCAAAAGAAGTATACAGTATTCCTGTTAAGAAGCTTTCCCTTACTTGCTCATAATGGCCTTAATGGTTGGACAATCAGACATGGAGCATGAACACCAGCTGCTTTTGGCATAAAATCAATTTAAATTGGAAGTATTTCTTGGATCCAGTTCAACTGCTATTAGAGACAATCCACTATAAATCAGTTCATTTGTAGAGAGGGGTTGGGGAATTACCATTCCTAAATATATTTTCATTATGTACCCTATGCTTCCCAGTAATGATGACCTCCTCAAAATTCATTTTTAATTCCTTTTGACACGACATCAGTTCAGTAAACAACGATATGGTTATGGAATCTAATTATTTCAATATTAATTTATTACTGTCAGTGAGGTAGAATGTTAATTATTATTCAAACAGAAAACCGTGTGGCTATCACAAGTTTTAAGAAATGGTTTCAATTTGAACTTGACATCAATAAAAACATGACAATAGCACTTTGCCATTACACATTGCCATTGTGTATTTTCTTTTTCTCATGGGAACTGACATCATATGATTCATAATGATCTCTTCAACATACAGTCATGCATAAAAATTAGGATTTATAATAGTATTAATATACATGATATCTGTATTGCATCTGCCAACATTAATAACAAAGATTCTTCCCTTTATGTGGCACAGATTTTCATGTGTTTATAATTATCTTCATTAATATACATTTATCATTACTATTAAGTTTGTGTGCCAAAGCCCTTTTATTTAGCAAATGAAAACTGAAGCATACTCAAAGGCAGTGGCTCTCGGTACATCATTTTTATCTTTTAATAAGTCTTATAAAAAGTAAGTTAGTAAAAAAAAAACTTTGTCTATTAATTAAATTTGGTTTCACACTGCTGAACTAAAAATGATCCCGTTGCAGAGTTTCCATAAAGCTTTGGGTTATGTATTCCTCTGATTTATCTATATAATATCTCTCAGCAAAAGCCATACAGAAGGATTATCTGTCTCTGCTGGCAAGTAATGAAATGAAGGAAATGCACATCCCAGAGTGGAAACCTACTTTGTCTCTCTTGACATGAGGCTACATCTTGGCTCCTTGAGTTGCTCATGCTGGCCTTTCCAAATAACGCATAGGAGTTGAGAGATGTATGGCAAATTTCACTCTGCCCTGCAAGTTTCTGCACATGTATTGTTTCATGCTGGAAGCATAACAGCTTTTTTGTTTTTGAATCAAGTTTTCTATTTACAGTGCAGTCATTTCAAGTGAGAGCAAAAAATACGATGTCACTGACATCTGTGAAAATCTGCAGAGCGACAAAGGTGTTGACTTGTGATAAGAACTAAAGCAATGACAACATTCCCTCCCCCTCCTAGGGAGATTTCCACAGGCTGTACATCTACCGTTGACTTGATTCATCAAAGATGTTACTCGTTTTATGTCATAATGCAGTACAGTGTTCCCTCAATTTCCGCAGGGGATGTGTTCCAAGACTGCCCGCGAAAGTTGAATTTCCGCGAAATAGAGATGCGTCAGTAAATGCACTATTTTTGGCTATGAACAGTATCACAAGCCTTCCCTTAACATTTTAAACTCCTAAATTGCAATTTCCCATTCCCTTAGCAACCATTTACTCACCATGTTTATTTATTAAAGTTTATTTAAAAAAATATTTATTAAAGGTGGATGAAAGTTTGGCGATGACATATGATGTCATCGGGTGGGAAAAACCGTGGTATAGGGGAAAAAAAACCACGAAGTATTTTTTAATTAATATTTTTGAAAAACCGTGGTATAGACTTTTCGCGAAGTTCGAACCCGCGAAAATCGAGGGAACACTGTATCCTCAATTTTGCTCTTTAAAAAAACCCCCAAAAAGAAAAATAATAATAATGTTCTGGACAAATTGGGACAGCAATTTTGTCAAGCTAGAAACCACATGAACTAAAGGATACTGCAGACCTTGTAATTCTGACAAAAATAATATTATGTCTATGCTTTACATTCAAACAGCTATTGCAAATAGGGCAACGTCTTATGTTCTTTTCTCTAGAAGGAGGGATAGTTCTGTAAAACAGCTCCACACCTGAATTGGCATGCTTTGCCTAGAGAAGAGATAGAAATGTGTGTCATTCCTCCTTTAAAGTAGAACTTCTTTAAAGCAGGAAATCTTTAAGCAAATTACAAAGAGAGAGAGAGAGGCAGGGAAGTGGAGGGCACGCGCCGTGCTGAGATCCTTGGGTTTCATAGCTCTCAGTTTAGAAGTGGTTGCTCTTTGTGCTTTGCAAACAGAAACAGGAAAACTTTCTGCATGTTCTGCAATGCTGCTCATGAAGCACCGTTCTGCCTTGCACTGATTTTGGCTTAGTGCAAGGTTACTTTTATTTTGCATAGTGATAAACGGACCTGGCAGATCTGCTTCAGTGAATGCCAAGCTTCGAAGGAAATTTACTGATTCTGCAAATTTTATCAACAATTATTTAACTAGAAATCCACAGAATAATGCATCGGATCAGATCCAATATGATGTCCACACCATGAAGCTATAATTTAGCTTTCCTGAAGTTTTAGAAAAAATATAGAGGCTGACATCAATGATCAAGTACCTTACAGAAAAGGTTTAACAATTTTATATAAGAGTTCTTCAATTACTACTGGTTGGATACTACTTATGTTCTTTTCAATGTATAACACAGGTCTACCAAAAAGTTTTTTTGTAATCATCGCAGTTGACCTGATACTTTCCTGAATCAATTTTTCTTCTGATTTCAAAAATGTATATAGATTTTCTGTAGCAGGTATAGTTTCCACCAAGCAGCATCATTATTATAAGGTATAGGATATATACTGGTTGTTATGCTGGGCTTCACATTACGAGCCCCAATTAAGTCCAAAGTATAAATTCAAACACACACGGTTGTAAAGTAAAAAAACAGTCAGTTTATCAACAAGAAAATATGGTACATACGCACTGTAAATCAGCCCAAAGTGCTCTCCCACAAACCACGAGCCTGGAATGCTGTGATAAGCCAAAACAAAAGCAAAAGAGATAAAGGCAGCTGTGAAGACGTCACAGCCACCCCCTTCAAGTCCTCATGCTGTACTTAACTGTGAATTGTTCAAAGAAAGTCCTTGTAAATCCTGAAGCAGTTCAAAAGCAAACCACACTTCTCTCTCACCAAACGGATAATTTCCCAAGCACGCTCTCAACCACGCTGGGAATTTATCAGCAGCCCCATTAGCCTAATTGCCCCAGCCACAGGTGTTCTCCCTTATTTTCTATAATATTTGTGCAGTTGTTCCCTCCTTGTCATAAACCTGTGCCTGCGAGTATCTATGAATCCCTCTTCTTCCAAGTCTAATGATGATGACTCACTAATGGGGTAACTAGTTAATGGGCTGCCTGTAACTACCCCATCATCCAATCCTGCTTCACCCCCAGAATCTTCCCTTCCAGAATCTTCTCTGGCCCAGAGCCAACCACAACAACTGGTGACATTAAGAAAACAGTAATTACCACATACATTGAAAATGTAGAAATAACATAATGATAAAAATGCTTCTATATCAGAAACTTTATATGATAGAACAAAACTAAGCATATTTTTGGAATCAGCACACCAAACCCCATAAAACAGATGTATTACCTTTGCTGATGATTTTGTATATGTGTTTACCAGTGTAATGTATCAATTAATACAATAGTTTATTTCTTAGTTAGATTTAGCTGTGCTACCCTTTCCATAACTCTCTTACCCAAGGTTTTTCTCATGATGGTCTTATTCATACTCATCAGTGGTGGATTGTCCCCAGTTTGGCCCAGTTGTGCAGTGAGGATCCGCCCACCCATCTGGGATGCTTCTGCGTAAGCACGAACCAGTAGTAACAGGTTTTAGAAACTCATCCACCTTAAAAATAAATGCAAAGAATTGATTTCTAGAATTGATTTCTGCAATCTCATTAATTGGTTTTCTCTCTCTTTTTCTTTTCTAAATACTATATTGCTTCATGATGAGGGGTGAAATGCTCCTGGTTTGGGCATGCCTGCTAGTGGTCAGAGAGCCGGTAACGACGGTAGCGCGAGACTTCACTCACTTGCCCGGATGTCACCATTTGGGTTCTTTTGCCCTCTGCACATGCACAGAAATAAGTTTCAATTGTAATGCTACTGGCTCTCCGATCACCCCTGATCATGATGCGTTTAAAATACTTCTTTGATTTAGCTCTTGATATTTTCCTTGTTTGTCTTCTTATGAATTTATACTTTTTAATGTTAGCCTTCATGTTATTTTTTCCTTATTATATGATCTTTGCTTTTTCAAGGAAAAGGATAAGAAACAATACTCAATATTAACTGGTTTTACATATCTGAATACATTATTTGAATTTAAAAAGTGCAGCTCATTGTTAAAGTCCAGTGAATATAGCACTACAAATATTCAACACAGTGTATATCATGAAAGAAGGTGAGAAATTACTTCATTTTTTGTCTAGGGTAGACAGGTGGTCACTTATCATTTTCTTCCCTATTTTAATTTGTGTTCCTAATATGTTTTTGTGGTGCTGTTTTATTTTAATTTGTGTTCCTAATATGTTTTTGTGGTGCTGTTTTGGATTGGTTGGCCTGTTTTTCCCTTTGTATAAAGACAGAGGCAAAAAATGAGTTAAGTAGCTTTCTCCCTGTTGCTTGTCACCTTCTTGGACAATGGACTTTCCTTTGTGTGCCAGTTCCAGCCCAAGTTGAACCAGGAGTGGTGGTCTTGCAATAAAAACTGAACATTTATTACCACCTGATAAAGAATATCGTTATATCCTGTACATAAGGTACTTTTGAAGAACACTTAGGAATTGTAGCTTATGCATCATTCAGTTATCTTAAAAATGGACAGCCATATAAATGTTTTAAATATAGATAATAAAATAATAGAATAAAAGAAAAAAGAAAAAAGAAAAGAATAAAAGAAAAGAATAAAAGAATAAAAGAATAAAAGAATAAAAGAATAAAAGAATAAAAGAATAAAAGAATAAAAGAATAAAAGAATAAAAGAATAAAAGAATAAAAGAATAAAAGAATAAAAGAATAAAAGAATAAAAGAATAAAAGAATAAAAGAATAAAAGAATAAAAGAATAAAAGAATAAAAGAATAAAAGAATAAAAGAATAAAAGAATAAAAGAATAAAATAAAATAAATTTTAAAGTAAAATAAAATATAAAATAATAAATTAAAATAAAATAAAATTTAAAATAAAATAAAATAAAAAATAAAATAAAATAAAATATAGGGGGCCATCTGTTTGTGGATGTGCATCATATAGAGCATGATCCTGATACCTTGCATTGGTTTTCTATAGGATTTCTGATGTAATTCAAAATCCTGATTTTAAACTATAAAGCATTATAGTTTATTCTGCAGACAGAAATAATATTCCCCACTTTTGTGAGATGAATAAAACTCAGTTATGACATCCATTTCACCGAAAAGCCTCACTCTGGAAATTAGATCAGCACTTACCAAGAATGAGTTAGCATGGGTCTTTTTCAAAAGGCATTTATAATTCATGATATGTGGCTGTATTGTCTTATGGTTTCAAACTAATTTTTTATACTTCCATGGATATTTTATGTTTGTTAACAACCAGGACTCATTGAAGTGATATGCAAATTTAATAAATAAATATCAGGTGACTTCCTTTGAACCTTTTAGAATATTGTTTTCTTTAATGAGATGCAATGTGGTATAGTGTTAATATATTGGGAAGCACTTAGGACAATGATAGCTAACCCTTTTCTCCTTGTGTACCGAAAGTGCAGATGTATGTACCGGCACCCATAATGCAATGCTTGTGTAAACACCCCCCCCCGTGCCTTGCCACCTGCACATGCTTTTGCTGCCCCTGCTCTCCAACCCCTGCGTATGCATGTGTGACCCCCTGTGCTCCTCCGCCCCTGCGTTTATGACCCCTACCTCATTTTGGGCCTAGCAGACCTCCCTGCACCCTCCTGGGACCAAAAATGGGCCTCGAGGGGGGTGCCACAAACCACATGCTCTGTTTTCAGCCTTGCAAGCCTCCCTGCAGCCTCCTGGGACTAAAAACAGGCTGCAGAGGATTCCATCCCCGACATCCCCCCACCTCCATGGATCTTTGCACCACCCTCCATTGCATGGCTCCTGCATGGATCCCGCCCTTCACGCTTGTGCAGCAGATACTCTAATATCAGCTGGATAGCGGTAGTCATGCATGCATGCTCAGTGGAGCTGAGCTGGGCTACGGCTCCCGTGCCTGCAGAGAGGGCTCTGTGTGCCACTTGTGGCAAGCATGTCATAGGTTCACCATCACAGACTTAGGAGATTCAGGAACAAGCTTGCCTTCATATACAGAAACTCATGGGGTTATTTTGACTGGCTACCCTTTCCCAACACAACTTACTCACCAGGTTATTCTATTGCATAAAATGGCAGGAACAATTGTTGTGAATGTCCCCTTGAGCTCCTGAATGAAAGGTGTGATATAAATTTAACAAACACATGTAACCTTTCAGAAGAATTTCAAGGTCTGCTTCTCCGAGGAATTCAACCATTGCAAAATCTAATATGAACTAACCTGAGCCTATTATAGCCTTCTCCAATATGTACTGTTCTGATGTACTGGATTTTATTTTCCATAATTCACAGTCAGCAAGCTGCTTGAAAAATCTGTAATTTGAATTCAACATATTGGAAGATGCCAGAATGGAGGAGGTTAATTTACTTAAGGAAGGGCAATAGTCACCTCTGGCATTTTCTTAAAACTAAATAAACAATAAGCAAGTACAAAGTATGCATTTGAGAGATATGAATATATTTATGATTTATGTTTATTTCAAATGAAAAGCTTTTAGATATATGTATTTTGTAAGAAAAGATGCTTAAACTAAGCAGATTGTGCAGAAATGGGATGAACATGGATTAGATATGGCTTTATTTTCACAAACCTGGTCCCATTATGTGATTGGCATTTGATATTATGGCAAGATTTTCAGCATCATAGATATGATTGCATAATTTCATGGTTGAAATTGTTTTATTATTGTATTTACTGTTAGCCATCTTGAGTTTCGGCTAAAGAGAGATAAATATAACATAAAAATAAATAAAATAACAGGATTTGTCATAACACAAGCAGCTGGGCTATCTGTTAATATGGTTCTGATATTGACTAAGATAAATCTGACTAGTGTTCTAGTTCAATTATGTTCAAATGTCAATGAAATACACCCAATTTTATTCTCAGTGATAGGTCTGTATGTGTGTGTGAATTTGTTTATGTACCATCAAGTCAATGTCAACTCTTAGCAATCATATATCCTTCCAGTCTTCCAATATACCCATATTTTCTGTAACCAAGTCCAATTATCTTATTGCTGGCTATCCTATTTTCTTTTTTCCTTTCACTTTTTCCAGCATTAGAGTTCTCAAGAGAATTGAATCTATGCATAATGTATCCATAATATAATAATGTAAGCCTAGTGAGTTTGTATCAAGGGAGAACTCTGAATAAATCTGTTATTTGGTCCATTTGTTTTCTTTCGTAGATATCCATAGTATTCTCAGGAGTCATTCTTTGCTATCTATTTATTCTTGGGAGTCTTCTTCAATACCAAGTTCAAAATAATGAGTACTTTTTCTATCTTCTTCAAGTCCAATTTTTGCTAGCAGAGTGACACAGTGAAAACATTTACTACAGAATTTTGATCTTTGTATATATGTGATACATATATCATGGCATCTTAATCTCCTTTCCAAGGCCATTAAGTGTTAACTGATATATTTGTGAACTGCTCCTGTTTATCATGAACCGCTGATCCTAAAAGGCTGAAGCTATCCACCACTTCTAGATTTTCATTTTTGAAATTATAATTGGTTGCTATACCTATTATCTCAGTTTGATATTCTGTTTATTTAATCTGAGTTCTTGACTTATATAAAGCATGGAGATCATTTGCATTATCAACTATCAGAGTAATGTCCTCAGAATAAGGTAGATTATTTATGCCTTCTTATCCATTTTTTAAAAACATGCTAATTTTCTTCCAATATTTGGCATGTAGGCTGAATAAAAAAGAGACAATGTACAGCCTAATCTCAATCCTTTGATGAAGCCAATCATATTCATATCATGCAAATCATGACAAACCAACCTTATCTCATTCTTTAATACTGTGGCCAAATCATTTGACCAGAGAAACGCAGTGGACTTAATATATCTAGACTTTACCAAAGCATTGACAAGGTGGACCACAATCTACTACTCTGCAAAGTAAAGTGGGATAGACACAACAAGATGGATTGAAAACTGACTGACCAACTGCACCCAACGAGTAGTCCTCAATGGGTCTATGTCCACATGTAGAGAGGTAGGCAGTGGGGTACCACAGGGATCAGTCCTAGGCCCAGTACTCTTTAAGGTATTTATCAACAATCTAGATGAGGGAATAGAGGGGGAAATAATTAAATTCACAGATGACACCAAGCTGGCAGGAGTGGCCAAGTTTCCAGAGGATAGGCTCAGAATACAGAAAGATCTAGACAGACTTGTACAGTGGGCCCAAACAAACAAAATGAAGTTCAATGTACACAAAAATAAAATCCTGCACCTAGGTAAAAAAAACACCCAAAGCATACATACAAACTGGCTGAAACCACACTCACCACAAGTGACTGTGAGAGACACCTGGTAGTCTTGGTGGACAGTCAACTAAATATGAGCCAGCAATGTGCAGTGGTGGCTAAAAAAACCAACACAATTTTGAGCTGCATCAACAGAGGGATACATTCTAGGACTAAATAGGTACTAAAACCCTTGTCAGACTTCATCTAGAGTACTGCATTCAATTTTGGGCTCCACACTACAAAAAAAGATATTGAAATCCTGGAAAAAGTACAGAAGAGGGCAACCAGAATCATAAAGGGACTAGAAACCAAAACATATGAGGAAACCAAAACATACTGGGCATGGATAGGTGAGTGTGGGTACTCTCGCATGCACAATAGCACATCCATAATGCACTTTGGGCACCTGAGAAAAAAAGGTTCACCATCACTGGTATAGGGTCACCTGCACCAGCAGGAGGTTGGACTTAAGACCTTTGTGTGATCAATGAAGCACATATTGCTTTCATTGCATTCACAATGATCTCTCCTGTAACTTGGGCTTTTCTTAAACCAACATAGCAATTCATTTTGTATGGATGGCTTTCATTTGCATTGAATGATTCTAAGAATTAATTTGCTAGAATATGAAATTAAGGCTCCACTGTTGACCTCTCCCGATTCCTAAGAGATCAGTAAGGAGTGTGGCATAAGTAAACCAGAGTGCTTTCTGTCCCCTGTCGTAATGTTTTTCTTTTACTAGTATCATGTATATAAAAATTATTATATCTTTGTATACCACCAATATGTACTTGACAAAACAAATAAAATAAACATATCACAGTTTGAAGATTCTCTAAAGTGTACTTTCTTAGTACTGGAATATACTAACATGCCCAAAATGTTTTTTTTCAGATTTGCTTTAATATTTTAACTAAGATATTCACTGATGTAGGTTGCCAAATTTCTCCATATATTCCTGCAACCTTCTGGCTTGGTAATGACTTGAGCATTGCTCTAATTTTATTTACTAGTATAAGACATTTTTGTGAATAATTACTATCTTTCATCATTATGTCTTGAATGTCGATAGCTATGTTGTACTGAACCTGTTTGCTGCTTCCATCTATAATTTCTTGGAATCTGTTACTGTCTGCTTCTTGGCACCTTTAGCATACCAGTCCAATATTGGGATCTCCTTCTAAACTTGGAGATCTGGGGGGAAACAGTGTTTTTCTCTGTCTGTTTCCATCTTTACTTTCTTTAGAAATGTTGCTTTATTATTGCTTCTGGTTTCTTAAAACAGATGTTTTTTTGCTAAACTCTTTTTGGGGAATTTTCTTTAATCTTCTTTGGCTTTGACTTCTCATCTTGTCAACTTTCATCATTTCTTCTGTTATTCAGCTATTTCTTCTGTAATTTGTTCTTCAACAACCTCTTTTCGCATTCATCCATAATTATTTCTATGATTTCATTCCACAATTGTCTCATTCTTTATGAATGAAATTCAAACTTAAAAGCAATTCTTGCTGCACTCCTTAAAATTGGTAACTCACGCACAATTTATTTTTATCTGTCTATTTGTATCCCAATCATATCATGCAAACTGGTTGGCTTTGTCTTTCCATTTCCTTCTCCGGGTCCCGTCGACTAAACAATGTCGTTTGGCAGGCCTCAGGGGAAGAGCCTTCTCTGTGGCGGCCCTGGCCCTCTGGAACCAACTCACCCCGGAGATTAGAATTGCACCACCCTCCCTGTCTTTCGTAAACTACTCAAGACTCACTTATACCGCCAGGTATGGGGGAGTTGAGATATTCCTCCCCCCTAGGCCATTACAAGTTATGCATGGTATGTTTGTGTGTATGTTTGGTTTTATAATAAGGGTTTTTAGTTGTTTTTATTATTGGATTGTTCATGTTGTTTTATCATTGTTGTTAGCCACCCCAAGTCTATGGAGAGGGGCGGCATACAAATCCAATTAATAATAATAATTATTAGTATTATCATTATCATTATCATTATCATTATCATTATCATTATCATTATCATTATCATTATCATTATCATTATCATTATCATTATCATTATCATTATCATTATCATTATCATTATCATTATTTTAGCTTCATGTGGGCCTTGGTTTCAATCAGTCTGTGATCTGTCCCAAAGTTTGTTTGTTTGTTTATTTAGATTTGTATGCCGCCCCTCTCCGCAGTCTGTCTCTGGCCATGCCTTTGCTGTTATAACTGGGTAAATTCCAAGTCCTTGTGTCAATAATATAATCATATTATGGAAAAGTTTAGAATTGGGGCAGTTTTTTATTTTTATTTTTTTAAAATAATGACCATAGATTATTTAAGATTGCATATTTTTGTAAAACCATTAGGGTATCTTTGGAATCACAGTGTCAAACTGTCAGTCAGAATTCAGACAAATAAAACTCAGAGTCCTTTCATAAAGGTTCAAAAGTGAATTTATCAAATCAGAACTTGAAGCATCGAAAGAAAAGAAAAGTCTGAGGAAAATGACGCAATACAGCATATATCAAAAACCCCTTTCCACCCCCTGTTGGACTTTAGCCCAATCCCCATTGTCCAGATTCATCAAGTGGCGCATGTTGCCCCTCCTGTCACTCTTCAGGAATTTTCCATCTAACAGTCCTCCTGGTACCTAGGAAAATGAAACTTAACTCTCCTCCTGCACTCTTCGCACCCCCCTTCATATCTAACCCCACCCCGCCTCTATGACAACCAAGCGAAAGAGTGCAGCAGCATAGCGAAGGTTGACACACAATGTATCATGTAATCAGTGAAACAATCTTCTGCCTTGCCAAGAGCACCCAAATAAAGGAAGAAAATTCTGACTAATCACAAGAGATGTTGTCATCTCAGGAGCCTTTAGTCTAGTTGTAGTGGGCGGCAATGGGGGAGGGAGGGGGAGGAAGTTAAAGTCATTATCTCCTTGGATTAAACATTTGCCCAAGTGGCTTTCTAAACCATTGACTAACCAGTTTACAGCTCATGATCTTAGCTATAAAATTATGTACTAGCTCTTTTACTTACAAATTTGTAACAAGTTACGCTGAGAGCATGCTCCTGAGAATATTTTCAGGGATAAAAATGGAACCATTTGAATAGATAAAAGTACGGTACATGCAGAAGCTCATTTAGCCAGTATTCCCAACCCAGCTCGATCAATACAAATGCTCATCTCTTAGGTTTTGCCTTGGAATGTGCTGCTGGTCTCTAACTCATTTCTTTTTCTGCAACATTGCTTTCCATTCCCATTCGCTCACATTTCCTTTTCTTACACAGGGAGACCAGCTCTTTATTCTACATTCTTGGCTCAATTTTTAACTAACGACTTTAGTCCTATATAGACAGAATTCTCCACTCCCTCCCCAAACTTGAACACTCAGGTCTGTGAACATTCTAAGTTTCTTTTTCTTCTTAATTGCCTGTTTTCCAGACTGCAGTTTTGATTGACCCATGAGCATTATTCTTCTTTAATGATTACTTGCTAGGTTGAACATTTGGCCTTCTTCTGAACTCATCTCTCAATGTGAAATGCCTGGGTTGAATTTTTAACCCCTTTTTAACGTACCCTATCCAAAGCATACGAAAAGCCAAATACAAAATGGATAAAAAGAATCTGTTCTTCATATTTCCATTTTGGTGTAGTATAAATTTGAATAAAAGTGACTGAAAATACGAAATAGTTATTATTTAAATTAGCCAAGTTAGCAGCATATCTCTGTCCCTTAATTCTTCAGCAATTTCAGTTGCTTAAATTCAGAACCGTCTGTGTTTCACATGTACCTATGATTCTTATTAGGCTGCTCTGCTTATTTCAATGCAGAGAATGACTATTTGATCATCCAGACACATTTTTTCAGGGAATATAGTCAAGAGAGTAAATGGGGTATAATCTTTCAAAACCCTGCTAGATGAAATCAAATTGGCCCTTGCTGCCTACCTTGAGCATCTGACGTTTTTGAAAAAGGTCAAAAATATTGTGGCGTATAATCATATTTATGAGAGAATCCATTGCTGCAACATCCTTCCTGTAGCATCATCACACTTTTCTGAAAATGAAAAATTGCTGGCATAATGTTTTTGTGCACGGTCTCATTGTCATCTAAAGGGAAAGCTCAATCTGAGATTGAGGGCTGCAAAAATCTGTATTGTTATTAGACAATAGAAAAAGGTATATATTTTTATCTTTGCTATTATGGACTATTTGCAAAAATCTGAACTTTTGCAAGATAGATAAGAAATCGATAGGGCAAGATGATGACGCTTCTTTATAAAAGCTGGCTCTTACTTATTATATCTTCAAATGTTCAGGTTGGTTAACATTAAACTCAGTTTCTTATTTTCCATTTTTTTAAAAGAATAATATTTTTAAAAGTGGAGGGTAATAACAAAAGAATAAGATAAAATTGATTGCATCAATGGAAACTCTTTTTCTTTACTTAAAGTTTTAAAAAGATCAAATTGACACATAACAAGGGACGTACATTGACTATTTACTACTTTATATTCTATATCAAATAGAATATAAAAATATCTTATAACTCTTGATAAATCCAGACATTAGAGAAATAGCTTGAGGGTGAGCTTAAGATATAGCAATATCATATACATTTTCCAATACAGTATTCTATTCTATATTTTATCCTGTTCCATATCTGGTTGTGCATTTTTTTAAATCTTTTTTTTTGTAAGCATTTTTTATAACCTGTAATTTCTCCTAAACATGCATCCTTGGCCACACTTTCCATTAGCACCAGCATCCTTTAATTCTGGAAAGTTGGGCAGGCTTACAATGTTGGGACAAATAGTACTTCAAATATAAAAGTTTGAAATCAATTCTTTTTCTCCCCAATGTCTCCACAAGCACACAATTGTATTTCTGCAGGCTACGTCAGATAAGTGGTAGCTGTAGTTCAGCAGTTCAAATCTCACTACAAGTTCAAAGTTGACTCAGCGTTCCATCCTTCCAAGTTGGATAAAATGAGAAGCCAGATAGTTGGGGGCAATATGCTGATTCCGTAAACCACTTAGAGAGGGCTGTAAAGGCACTATGAAGCGGTATATAAGTGTAAATGCTATTACTATTGACTAAACCTATAGCCAAATATCTAGATCATTTAGACCAGTAGTTCTCAACCTTTGTAATGCCCTGACCCCTTAATACTGTTCCTCATGTTGTGGTGACCCCAGTGAATGGCTACCAAATTTTTTACTACCATATTGTGGACGTGGCTTATGCAGGACACCCTGCATTTTCTTTCAACATCTTTCAGTGCAAATTGGATGCTCTGAGATGGAGCTCCCTTTTCGCTACCCCACTGCGTACCACCCCTTCTGGGCAATAGCCCAGCCCGAGTGACCCCCAACCATAAGTCTACCCCCAATTCTCCCAACAGAGCTTTAAGCTGATTGGCAGGAAGGTCAGAGGGACCCTCCATTGTAAACGTCTGATTTGTCAGATTGTAAAAATATGTTCCAAGGCGCCAGAAGAGAAGCTTTAGTTCCTAACACCATGGGAAATTTGTCTTTTCACATGGTCTTAGGCAACCCCTGTGAAATGGTCATTCGACCCCCAAAGGGTCCCGACCCCCAGGTTGAGAACCACTGATTTAGACATTGGAAGCAGAGCCCTTGAGATAATATATTTTGTGCAGGGATTTAGGGAATCTTCTGAGGGGCTTTCTGTTATTGGATAGGCTGAAAGCCAAGGAGTATTTAAAACCTACTCATTGTGATTCTTGATAATGAAAATTTAAACCCAAGTGTTCCTGGCCTCAATTAAATAACCTTCTCCCTATATGCCATTCACTTTTCAACTACAGTGCTCTTTCCCATTAGCTGATTTCTTATGCAGAAGCCACAATCTGTTATTACATTTTTATGGAGACATAATTTTAAACCAGACTTGATAAGAAACACTTCCTTACAAGGCTTTTCTGAACTACTGGGCATAGGTTTTATCGCCTCTGACTTATGCAATTGCAGTTTAAATTACAGCCTTAAACCGAAAGGGCAAATTATTAATAAATATAATTCTGCTGTTATATTAAAAAGACCCCAATGTTGAGACACCAATTTATACACAGAAAGCCTAGTTTATTGAGAACAGGGAATAAATAGCCAGGCTGACATTTAATTCTTAAATCATATAATTGTGAATAGCACAATTGAGGTCCTATTCTCATCAAAATGGGAAGGGGATCCTTTGCTCCCAGCTTCTCCCTCACTCGCTCTTCAATATTTCTAAATGACACAAATTCTCATTTACAGTATATGGCTAAGAGGAAGACATGACAAAACCGATCACTTAGAAAAAAAGGCAAGGGCCTTAGGTAATTGATTCTGGGTATGCTAAAAGGACAGCAAATACAAAATTACACACCTTGTTACAGGTAGTCGTGGAGTTACAACAGTCCATCAGTGACTGTTCAAAGTAACAATGGCACTGAAAAAAGTGACTTATGACTGTGGAATGACTTGCATTACTTATAACCATTGCGGCATCCCCATGGTGATGGGATCAAAATTCAGGTGCTTGGTAACTGACTCATATTTATGATGGTTGGAGTGATCACTTTTTCCAACCTTCTGAAAAGCAAAGTCAATGAGGGAGCCAGATTTACTTAATAATCATGGCAAGAAAACTTGTAGAATGGGGCAAAACCTGGGGGTTTTTTAGCAACAGAGATTTTGAACCCAAATGTGGTCATAAGACAAGAACTACAGTATCTGTATTATGTTATTAATATGAAATAGACATAGTTAGGGGATTCAATTGTTTCAACTGGCAAATAATTTTGGCTCTTCCCTTTTGAATATTTGCAACAAACCTTGTCTCGGTCAACTTGAAACCTGAATGCATCTTTAACGAAATAAATTGCAGAATATCTTCATGATACCAAGGATTTTTTTAAAAAAACAAATATAACTTCCATGTGCTGCTTTTTGTTGCACCTGCTATTAAGATGTTTGAATTCACCAATATTTCCAGGCTGTTTAAAACATACCCATCACACAGCCCATTGCATCATGAAAAAACGATTTTCAATAATAGCTAGGATGACAAACAAGGAAAAAAGTTATTTTTAGTCTCTTCCTTTAACAACCCTGCTGTTCTGTTCGGGTCGTATGTGACCCGAAGCCAAGTTTGAGTCCCTGTAAAAAATTTTCCCTGCATATCTGAAACTTGAAATTTCATGACTTTTCATCATTTCAGGGGTTCTCTCTATGAGAATTTTTTTGGGGGGGTGGGGGGCTTAGTTTTTGCTGAGCAAAAAAAGTTACAAATCTTATGTTCGGGTCACATACGACCCGGACCGAAAACACTTCATTTGAAGTGCTTATGTTTGGTCAATTTGAAAACTTTTTTCACTTGGAAAGTAGTCTGAACATTTCTGCACACAATGATATGAAAATTGAAATGAAAAAATTAATCCTTATTGGTTTATTTTGCACATAAATGTGCCCCCCCCCGTTTTTGTGATTTTTTTTCAATTTATGGATAGTTTTGCTTGCAAAATCCATTCTATTTTACTGGAGTTGGTGTGGGATTGGTAGCTTGAACATTTCTGAATATAAGAAAAATATAAAGGAACTGAAAAAAATGATTCTTACTGGTTTTTTAACATCAGAAATAAGGCCTCCCCCCCCCCCTCGGCTGCTTGCAATCATTTTCACTTTTTATTTTTTTATGCTCCAAATCCAAAATATTCTTTAAAATCTTAGGCATTCATTTACTCAATTTAACAATGCTGGTCATCAAAAAATATTTTTGGGGTGGTGGCTAATTGTTTTCTGGGCAAAAAAAAATCATAACTTCAAATCTGTTTCTGTTCGTATATGACAGGACCAAAAATATTTTTTTTAGGTACTTGAATTTAATCTTTTTGAAAACTTTTTCAACTGGAAAACTAGTTTGAACATTTATGAACATAATGATATGAAAATTGAACTGGAAAAATTGAGACTTATATTTTTATTTTGATCAAAAAGCCCCTCCCCCCATCCTTTTTTAATTTCGTGTCAATTTCTATTTTTTAAGGCTACAAATCCCTAAGGAATTTTCCCCCAAGAGGTTTGATATACTAAATTGAACATTTCTGAATATAAGAAAAATATAAATGAACTGAAAAAAATGGTTCTTATTGGTTTATTTTTGCCATAAAAGGGCCACCACCCCCTCGGCCTTGCTGTGTGCCATTATTGTCACTGTTTATACATATTTGTCTAGAAATATTTGGAATATCCTTTTGAAAATCAACCACATTGTAGCCAGAGAACTAATTTTATGAAACAAATCCATTTTACTAAAAAAAAGTATGTAAGTTTGAAATTAACAGCATAATTTTTATATAAATTGAAATAATTGAGGCATACTTTATGTGCAAAATAAACCAATATGCATCAATTTTTCCAGTTCAATTTTCATATCATTATGTTCAGAAATGTTCAAGCTACCAATCCCACACCAACTTTAGTAAAATAGAATGTATTTTGCTAGCAAAACTATCCATAAAGTGAAGACTATTTAAAAAAACGGGGGGGGCGTGCATTTCATCAACAAAATAAACCAATATGCATCAATTTTTCCAGTTCAATTTTCATATCATTATGTTCAGAAATGTTCAAGCTACCAATCCCATAGCAACTTTAGTAAAATAGAATGCATTTTGCAAGCAAAACTATCCATAAATTGAAAAAAATTTCACAAAAACAGGGGGGGCGTGCATTATATCCGCAAAATAAACCAATAAGATTTACTTTTTTCATTTCAATTTTCATATCATTGTGTGCAGAAATGTTCAGACTACTTTCCAAGTGAAAAAAGCTTTCAAAAAGACCAAACATAAGCACTGCAAATGAAGAGTTTTCGGTCCGGGTCGTATGTGACCCGAACAGAAGATTTGTTATTTTTCTTAAACAGAACAGCAGGGTTAAAAAAACTGTTTTGATTTTAGATTCCTATACTCAGTGATTGCAGGAATTGTACCACTTGAATGTTAAAGGTAAAAGTTTCCCCTCTCCATTTGTGTCCAACCCATTTGTGTTCATCTCCATTTCTTACCCAAAGGAACCAGCAGTGTGTGAAGACACTTCTATGGGCACATGGCTAACATGACTATATGCTGAGGTCGGTGGTGGATTCTAAATTAGATAACCATTGGTTCGCATGCACGTGCATGTGTGACACTTTTGTGCATGCACAGAAGCATCCCAGGTAGGTGGATGGAGCCTCCCGCAGCCAATACCAGTTCTAAGCACCGATCTGAACAGGGAGCAACCCACCACTGGCGAAGGTGCATGGAATGCTGTTACCTTCCCACTGCAGTGGTTTTCTCGCATTTGCATGCTTTCAAATTGCTACGTTGGCAGGAATTTAGGGCAAGTTATGGGATCTCACCCCTTTGTGTGGTGTTTAGATCTTGAACTGGACTGCCAGCTTTCCAGCTGACAAGCTCAGCATCTTTAACTCAGCGTTTTTAACATCACACCTGTTAGTTAAATGGACAAAAACCTCATACAGAGAGTAAGGAAACCATTACAAGGATATGTACAAGTAGGCTGCCTCACAACCATAGTTGGAAGCAGAATTCCCATTGATAAGCAAGGTAAAGTGATTTCTGCTTAATTTTACCATCTTCTTCTCTCTCTTTTTGGCCATAGTTGTTAAGAGAATCATACATTTGTTAATAGAATCCACCTTCCCACCTTGACTTTCCTTGTTAAAAGCCATCTGAGAAGGCTGCAAATGGTGATCACATGACCTCTGGGATGCTGCAACCATAACATTCAGGTGGCCATACATATATGTTGGTTGCTAAGCACCTGAATTTTGATCATGTGATTGTGAAATTGCTGCAACAATTGTAGAGACTGGTTGTACCATAGGGGGTACCTATATAAGTATTCAGATTTTTTTTCAACATAAAGAAAATTAATGTAAATTCTTAAGCACTAAAAAATAAAGGTGAGAAATCCTAGCAGA
Organism: Erythrolamprus reginae; assembly: GCF_031021105.1. Taxonomy (NCBI): domain Eukaryota; kingdom Metazoa; phylum Chordata; class Lepidosauria; order Squamata; family Dipsadidae; genus Erythrolamprus; species Erythrolamprus reginae. Next base: position 205,034,120 of record NC_091952.1, read on the forward strand.
CAGAATTGAAGAAAGGAAGCTTCAAGTCAATTTTAAGTGTAAGGATAGCAACCATCAAGGACAAAGTTCCTTGTCTAGCATCCATAGGCTGCAATTCTGTTACAAGTTGTGTAACAAATCCCAGGTGCAAAATTTACATCAACGAAAGAGAGTTTGTGAGGATAAAGTTGGCCTCAGAAACATCCTGCATGGATTCAAGGTCTCGACTACACAAAAGTTTCTTTAGCAAACTTCTTTAGATGAACTTGTAAACCTCAATTTTCATCAGAGACAGTATTTTTGAAGCACCACATAAAAATTTACAGGCTGTTTTGCAGAAAATATATGTGGAGATTGAGACCTGAGTGAATAGACTTTAAATATTTATTATGACTCTTACAAATGCATTAAGGTTTAACTTCCCACATTTTGAAATTAAAAAGAAAAAAACCATAGAAGTAGAATTAATTAAGAATCAGTTATCTAGTTGCTCTATTTTCAATCTAGAACTGTGACAGCAGGTTATTCATATTCAGAGCTATACGGACATCTCAAAATAGAGACAATTTAGACAAAAATCAATAGCACCTTCATTCTAAGGATGTGTTTTTCAGATCATCAAGAAATAATAATCATTGTATTGCTCATCAGAAATCTCAGCAGATTTGTGTTTCCTTTCTATTGGTTTAACTTCCAGTTCATATAAGGATTGCTCCATTGTTCTGAAGACGGAGGCAATATCACATTTTTTAAATCTTTTACCACAATTATTATTTAAGAAGCCAGAGCTTTACAAATTATCATATTATCAAAACATTTTTGCAATTATAAAGCTAATCAACTTGCTTGTTGATCTTAGCACATGATGCAATTAAAAATCTAAGAACAACATGCAGATGTGCCGCCATGGATCTGGTGGCTGAAAAAGCAATTTGGGACAATTAAAAAAATTCTTCTCATGTTTCATTTAATAACATTTCTGGAAAAAGAGACCTTTATTTTATATAGCCAATAGTTTCTTACTATCACATTCAGTTAGAGATGCATCATTTATTTATATTGTGTTCCATCTCAAAGGCACAACCCAGAGGCATTATAACTATTTGTCATTTTGCATCTGAAAGTATGAAATCACAGAGTTGATGTTTTAGCTAAATGAGCTTTTGAAAATATTATCAGCATATAAGTTTGCTCTCTAAAAGAGGAACTCAAAGAGTGCACAATGAGAGCACAAACAACACAATGCACAATTATGCAAAACCAGCTACATAAATGTGCAACAATAGAAGCATTAGGCAATGGAGATAAGGGCTTGTCTTTTGACTTACTGTACAGTAGTCTAGTGTTTCCCAACCTTGGCAACATGAAGATATTTGGATTTCAACTCCCAGAATTCCCCAGCCAGCGAATGCTGGCTGGGAAATTCTGGGAGTTGAAGTCCAAATATCTTCAAGTTGCCAAGGTTGGGAAACACTGCAATAGTCAACACTGATTTGAGTCTGAATTGTAAAAACCTCCCATTTTTGGCAAGATAAACATCCCAGCCCTGAACAAAAGTGGTAGAAATGTTAATGGGTCAAATCTTAGTTCTCAAGAAGTAAAGAGCTACATTATCCTTAAGTTACAGTTTAATTTCAGCTTCTTCTTCTTCTTTGCTTGCAGAAATATCTTTTCAGCTTTTCTAAAACAGAGGCTGTTTTTCAGAATTTACTGTGCATTTGTGCATTATATGCTCACAAATTATCTAGATTAAGATTCATGTTTTGAACACCATTCAGAAAAATATGCTTTGGATTTTACATGCTCATAGCAGCATTTTCCTACTTATTAATGTAAGTAAACATGAAAAGATATGTCCTTTTAAAAAATCACATTAATTTGAAGGACTCTTTAAAGTAGCTGTTTTTCTTTTATAGAATGATGCAGGAGCCTGAAGAAAAAAAAGAGGCACTAGTGAATAGCAGACAGGTGCACTTTATGTGAATGCTGCTTGAAGTCTGCACCGCACTAATCTGCCTAGTTTTTCTACATATCCTGGTAGTCTAGCACTGTATTATCCCTTCTGCAAAAGAACTAGATTGTCAAACTACCCATAAACTACCCCTCCCTTTTATTCTAAGGGTTTCCGTAAAAAGCAGTTCATACATTGAAACAAATATTTCAACTCCTAAGAGTTATGCCTCAATGAAAAAAAAATATTGATTGAAAACTGAGTTTGGGATTTAATCCAAAATGTTTCAACCACATAATATATCTAGCTGTATATTGTTTCATTTCATTTCATGCAGTCATTATATTCTGTTTACAAGCCCCACTATTTCTCCCAAGAGAGTTTTAGCTTTAATATGCTAGTCCAAAGTTCATTTTTGCAACCTCAGCTAGGTCCACTAAAGAAAACTTAATGCCACATACTGTGCCATGCACTGATAGGCCGTGGCTACTCCAAAATCAGAGGGTTTTTTAAAAAAAATCTAATCACTGACTGTAATAAATGGTGAACTTTGTGGCTGTCCATGAATTTGTTCTGATAGAAAATTAATCTTGAAGCTATTTTTGAGAAGGAAAGAGGTGAACTTGCAATCAACATGGAACAGCAGTATTAGTAAAAAAAAAAAAGCATGCAGTGTTCCAGCTGTTTTCAGATAGGGAGTCCTATGTAGTAGCAATGCAGTGTTCTGTGGTTTTAATTTGAAATAAACCACACTGAAGATAGTGCTTGCCAAGCTGTGCTCAGAACTAAAACCTGATAAAGTAAAAAAAAAAAAGAATATAGAGAAAAGTCATTTATTCCTAGGACCTATCAGGGTTTGCATAAGCTACATATAGAAAATGCTGTCAACTGCTCTAGCAAGAAAGCAGAAACCAGTTTATTACAATGTATTCATCCATCCAGAGAAATCTATTTCCCACTTGGATCTGATTGTGGAGCTTTGCAGTAATTGTCTTCTTCTTGTACTTTGTACTTTGAAACTGTCATCCATAGGAATATATTAACTCATAGGCTCCAGCATTTCTTTGGCATATCAATCCTGAAGTAATCATTTCAAACAAACAGATGGATTCAGAATCTAGTCAGTCTTGAGAGTTAATTCATGCACTATATTTGTTGTGTGAGAATGGCCATGGTTATGCAGTATATGTTATGCTGAATATAGATTATTTATCTGTGAATTTTTTGAAGCTTGGTTGACAAAATATGCTATGTCAAAATCAGACCAAGAGGCAATGCTTCTTTGCCCCCGAAAGCGGAGTAAAGACGCTAAGACGTATTGTGGATAAAATAAGGGTCATTTTATTAAATTAACATAAATTTAAATAAATTTGAATACGTAAATTTAAATATTTAAATTCAAACTTAACTAAGGACCTGCAGAGGCCAAAACTAACGGGGTGGAAATTCCTACCAGAAACTTCCTTGGCAACATTGGGCAAAAACTCCTTGTTGAACTAGGTGAAGGTAGCCACCTTCACTTGGATCCAAGCCACGCCCCTTCATCATGTGGGAGGAGTTCACCCTCCAATCCCCGTGGGAAATTGGATCTGGTGATTCCCAGGGACATTCTCTCTCCAATCCCTGAAGTTGTTCCAACCTCTAATTCCTGGAGAGAGGCAGTCCATCACCTTTTAAAGGATGCCCAAAGGAGCATGCGCAGTTGCTTCTAATTGCCCATTTCCGCCCCTAACCTGCCAAACCCCAATGACCAAAGGGAGGCCTATACTAACAACTAAGTGCGCCACACCCCCTAACCAATCCAGTCTGTACCATCAGTGTGGAATAAGCGAAAAAACGGCCGCCTCTAAAGGGGAGGCTGCAAAAAATTCCTATTCGGCCCCGATGCGACCTCCTTAGGATGCACTGTCAATAGCGGAGGGTGGGCGGGTGTTCGCTTCGGGAGCCAGGAAAACAAGGAGGAGGTCCTGTTCGGACTTCCCCCTATGACCACTAGGTGGCGCACCATCTTGGCACGCTGCCAAAAGCCGAATTTCCGGGTTCCAAGGAACCCGGAAATTCAGAGCTCAACGGAGCTGCCGGCAACGTCCCCCTGCTCCGGGGGCAATTTTGGCTGGCGGTTTAAGCCGCCGGTCATTCATTTATGACAATGTAACATTGGAGATTAGAGACACTGAAGTGTAATAGTTAGAGATACACAGGGGTGGGCTACTGCCTGGACGGATGCAGTGGGATGCAGTGGAGTAACCAAAATGGAGTTCCACCCCAGAGCACTCAATTTGCCCTAAAAGACGTTGAAAGAAAATGTAGGGTGTCCTGCATAAGCCACGCCCACAGTGTGATAGTAAAAAGTTTGGTAGCCCTTCACTGGAGGTATAAGACTAGAAGTTGGGATATGGTGAGTTCTAATCCTGCCTGAAGCTTAAAATAAATTGGCTGATTTAGGGTCAATTAATCTCTTAGCCTTAGAAAGAAGTAGCAAACACTACTACACATGGACACACACACACACACACAAAACTAAAGCAAAGAGGCAATGACCACTTGAATATTTGATGCTAAAATCTTCTACTTCAGAAGTTGTTCAAAGAAAAGCATTAAGTTGGCTGCTGAATTAATTTGTTTCTTTTTCTGGGCTTGCACAATATAGTAAATGAAATAGCATATGTTTGCACACCAAAACCATCACATACCGGGGGGGGGGGGGAAGGGGGGAATTTAACCAGCTTGAGTTATGATCAGGTTTAGCATTGTCATTATGTAAATGATGCAAATTGTAATGGGATATGTTACATACAGAGTCCATTATACAGGTCGGCTGGAAAGATTCAGCAGATCTAACTCAAATTGTTTGATTCACACCTGCAAGGTGTCTCTCAAAGTTTGGTATCATGTCCCTATGGATTTGAGAATGCAAGTTAAATAAAATGTTATTGAAAAATGGGCTGGGTTTCTTTTGGAAATTTTGTATACCACCCAGACCAGTTCCATTAACCAGCACTCTGCTTGATAACTATGCTGGTCACTATAGTGTATATTCTGAAATAATAAAAAAGGAACCCAAGTATTGATTCCACTGCATGAAGAGACATACAGTTCAGATTTGAACTTTCATTTCAAAATAGATGATTGTAGCCTCTAAGAATTTTTGGGAAGTTTTTCCCCCCTCAACTGCCATGCAAAAGTCCGTGTTTTTATTTCACTTTATGACTATAACTTTGCACTATTAAAAAGGGGAGTAGAAATTGCATGTGTGTTGTAGAATATTAGGTGTCAGAATATGAGGGGGGGGGGAGGAAAGAACTTCAAGATAGGGCATTCTGTCATAAGATTAAGAGGATAATTCATTAGCAATTCTAATCTACAGAAAATCCCTAGCAACAAGAAGTCAATCCACTCCAATGCAAGGTTAACCTGGTGGTGAGAGATTCAAACAACTCTTTCATAAGGGATTTGTTTGTTTGTTTGTTTGTTTGTTTATTTATTTATTTATTTATTTATTTATTTATTAGATTCGTATGTCGCTCCTCTTCTTTTCCTTTCTTGCATTTCTTTGGGAATATAATCCTTTGACATTAGACGTTTATAATTCTTCTGATTGTTTGGTTTTCATTGCTGTTTTGATTAGAGAGTGAAAAGAAAATATTGATCAGTAAGTGAAAAGAGAATCTTATTTTGAATGATCAAAGTCAAGATTCTTTCTCCATTCCCTGTATAGTTTTTCCTGGAAACACAACCAGAATTCTATTTACCTCTATTTTCCGGCTATTTGCATTATTCTTTAGCTTGTGAAACAATACAAAATGTCTTTCCCTGTGAGTGTGCAAGTCTATCACCCTATAAAACACTGAGATTGCAACTGAAATTCATCCTTAGATGCATTAAGAACAACTCTATACTTTATGGACAGTGGAAGAGATATGGAAAGAATAAGTATTAGCCTTTAGCTGGGAATTCAGTAACCCTCTCTGACTCACATCCTGCCCTTTGTTCTTCTGTGATTACAGTTCTTACCCTTTGCAGTAATCTTAGGTTGAAGGACAGGTTTGGATCAGATAGAAGAAATTCTAGCATTTGATGCATATGAACCAACAATGTTCAAAGCAATGTTTCAGAGTTATTGGTTACTCGCATATGATTTAGTGCTGGCGCCAAAGGCTTTTCACTGTTTTGAAATAATATAAAAGGAGCAATGCTGCTTGAAACAGCAGCTTATTTTGAGTGGCTGGCGAGTCTGCGGAAGTCCAGATACGGCTGGATTATTTAGAGAAAAAAGACAAAAGCATAATCCAGGTGAGTCAGAGGAAAATACAGAACCTCACAATGCAAACACAATGACAAGTAGAAAGGAATTTGCATGTCTGGCTGGCTTTATTTCCAAAGGCCCGGTACCAGATTCCTCTTACGGGAAAATGCCACAGTTAAAAAGGAAGGAAAGCAGACAGTGTTTTTGATGTTTGAAAAAGGACTAGTGGTTTCAACAAAATAAGAAATTTGATGGTGAAACTGTTTGAATTCAATACAAGGGGTTTTGTATGATTGCACATGTTTAGGGTATAGTTCATTGGCTCTATTAAATTGGTGACCTAACCAAGGTGAACATAACTCATCATTCATAAACTTTTGATTGCAATTGATTCAGCTGTCTCCTTGTATAATAGAGAAATAAGAATAAATTTATTTATTTATTTATTTATTACTTAGATTTGTATGCCGCCCCTCTCCGAAGACTCGGGGCGGCTCACAACATGTAAAAACAAATCATAAGCAATCAGACAAATTTAAATATTTAAAAAACCCCATATGCTAACAGTCACACACACAGACATACCATGTATAAATTAAACGTGCCCAGGGGGAGATGTTTCAGTTCCCCCATGCCTGACGGCAAAGGTGGGTTTTAAGGAGTTTACGGAAGGCAGGAAGAGTAGGGGCAGTTCTAATCTCCGGGGGGAGTTGGTTCCAGAGGGCCGGGGCCGCCACAGAGAAGGCTCTTCCCCTGGGGCCCGCCAACCGACATTGTTTAGTTGACGGGACCCGGAGAAGGCCCACTCTGTGGGACCTAATCGGTCGCTGGGATTCGTGCAATGAAATACAGATAGCAGTCATAATGATTATTCAGGGCTGAAAAATATTTTGTATAAGTTTTTATAAATGTTGTTTTTTGCATACTGCAATCCAATACATTCTTATTCAAACATGAGTCCTAATTGTTCCAAAGTCAGAAAGTCGTTGGGATGCAGCTGCCTCTCTTTCCTATAACTGATTTATGACAAATAAACAAAATACCATGAAAATCACTTTTTGAATTGTTCCTCGTGTTGCATGCATTGTCACACACTAGATTAGTTCACACCACTCAGTGCTGCTTAAGTAAATAAGTCCTACATGCTAAAATGGGTAATACATAACCATGCTCAGTAAAAATCACTAAAGAGAACAAAATAAAAGAAGCAGGATAAAGAACTTAAAATAAATTGTGATTTCAGCTATTAAGAAGATAAAAAAGCAATCTAGCACTGGACATCTTTGTTATGTAAAAAAAGAGGATTGGAAATAAGAAAATTGCATCAAATATAATGAACATTGCATGTAAAAATAATCTACCTGGAATGATGTTTCTTTTATATAATCTTTCTTCTCCCATCCCTTTTAATGTATTTGGTGTATACAGTATTTATCTAAAGAAGATAAAAATGGCAGCGCCGGACTTACCCGGCAGGCAGGCTTTGCTGGAGGGACCGGGAGACATGGTCCCTCATGGCGGCCGCCATTTTGGATCCCGGGCGAAGTCTCGCGATGCGAGACTTCGCTCGGGAGATCAGGGCCTGATTGGCCAGGCTCCTGATTGGTCCGGGCGGGGCCTGCTTGCCCTATATAAGGGCGAGCAGGCCCGGGGCTCTCCCTTTTCGCCCGGACTGCAGAGCTGAGCAGACGTTCGTCAGTCTGCTCGCGGCGGCCATTTTGTGGTCGACCTCGTGCGAGGCGACATTTTGTGGCCTGCAGGACAGCGAGAAGCCTTTCTTCACAGCGGAACCAGCATCGGCTGGGCTCCGCTCCGGTTTGGAGCCGCATTAGCCTCGTTGGTGGTGGTGTGGTGTGCTGCCCTTGGGTGGCCTTGCGGGCCCGCGGGGGTCCTCCTGGGGGCTTGAGGCCTTGCATAAAGGCCTGGTGGTGGGGCCTTCCTGCCACAGTTTGGGAGGGGTTGGTGGTTTGGCCTCCTGGGAGGTTTGCACTTCGGGGCCTGCTGGTAGGGCAGGCCTTGTCTGGGGGTGCAGGGCCTTCGGGGGGAATTTGTCACGCCCTCTTCTCCTTTTGGTGATATTGGATTACAAGTTAGGGCCATGGCTCCTAAAAAGCGTCAAGCTCAGGGCCCTCTGCCCCAACCAGTGGTGCGGCCCAGGAGGGCTGCCAGGCCGTCTGCCCGGGCTCGGGCGGCGGCAGAAGGGCCCCTGGGTGGGATCCCGGTAGGGGGTGGTGGGATTCACGCCCACAGTCCCTCAACCCGAGATTTCCCCTTCTCTCTCCTGGGCCAGGGTTTTGGAGCGACTTGATGACTTGGAGAGGTGGCGGTCGGGTGCAGGCCCGGAGGGGCTTCCCACGACTGCCACCGCAGCATGGGGCACCGACCCATGCATCAAGCCTGGGGCCATCCCTTGTGGGTTGCCCGCGACGCCTTTAGGTTATCATCTCCACCCGTCAGTGAAGGAAGCAATATGGCGGGGGGAGTATGTCGATCTTTTCTCCATTCTGAACAGGGAGGTCCCCAAGCAAGACAAGGAGGTGGTGCCTGGGGAGAAGGTTAAGAAAACAAAGGTCACAAAGTGCTTCAGCTCTTGGCTGTACGCCTTTTTGACCTTTGCGTCGGTGGTAATTCAGAGGCAGCCGGGTAGGGCTGCTGCCTTGCTGAAGTACATCGACCTTATAGCGAGGGCCCATTTTGAATATGGGGGCACCATATGGAGGCATTACGACAAGGGGTTCAGGATGCGTATTGCCCATGACCCCTACTTGCCTTGGGATATGGTGGTTCCGGACCTGTGGTTCCAGGCCACGCATATGTCAGGGAAGGAGGGCTGTGATAGGACCGATAGCGGTCACTTTATGGAAGAGGAGCCCGTGACGCCCGCGCCGGCCAAGGCCGTGGCGGGTGCCGTTGGAAAAGGGGCCTCTTTGGTGTGTCACGAGTTCGCTGCAAAGGGGGCGTGTTTTCGTCCCATTTGCAGGTTTCGTCACGCCTGCGGGAGTTGTGGGGGGAACCATTCCGCAGCCGTGTGCCCCCGCCCCAAGAAGGGGATTGAAAAGAAAGGCTCGGGTCTCCCAAAGCCTCCCCCGCCTGCTGGGGGAAAAGGGGCCCAGCCCAATTAATTTAATGGTGCTTGAGGGTTGGTTGGGTGACTACCACCCTCGCTCGAGAGCGGCCGCTCTCTTGCTAGGTTTTTCGGAGGGATTTAGGATCCCTTACACGGGTGTTAGGAGGGCCTTCATGTCTGACAACCTTAGGTCAGTTGTTGGACATGAAGACATTGTTAGGGAGAAGATTCGGAAGGAGGTGGCCGAGGGCAGGGTCCTCGGGCTCTTCCCGGAACCGCCCTTCCCGAATCTTCGTGTGTCTCCCTTAGGTGTGGTCCCCAAAAAGGCGAGTGGTGAATTTAGGTTGATTCACCATTTGTCTTTTCCAAAAGGGGAGTCAGTGAATGATTTCATTCCTGACGAGCTGTGTTCAGTCCGGTATGCGTCCTTTGACGCAGCCGTGATTATGGTTAGGAAGTGTGGGGTGGGAGCCCTTATGGGTAAATGCGACATTAAGTCGGCATTCCGGCTCCTCCCCATACACCCAGACGACTTTGAGCTGTTGGGCTTCCATTTCGAGGGGGGTTATTACGTGGACAGAGCTTTACCCATGGGTTGCTCGGTCTCGTGCTCTCTTTTCGAGAGTTTTAGCACCTTCTTGGAGTGGGCGCTCAGGAGGCAAAGTGGTCTGGGTACTGTCGTTCACTACCTTGATGATTTCCTGTTGGCGGGGCCTGCGCATTCGGAGCAGTGTTTTGCTCTGATGCGGGACTTCGAAGCCCTTTGTGCTCAATTGGGGGTGCCTTTAGCCTCTGAGAAGACCGAAGGCCCCGCCACCAGGATTACCTTTCTGGGTATTGAATTAGACTCAGAGGAGCAATCTTCCAGATTGCCCCTAGAGAAGTTGGTCAAGATTAAGCGGAAGCTTGATGAGGTGCTGGGCTGCCGGAAGGTGACCCTACGGCAGCTTCAGGAATTGGCAGGCATTCTTAATTTTGCCTGTTGGGTAGTGGTTCCTGGTAGGGCTTTTTCCAGGAGGTTGTATGATGCGATGAAGGGGCTCCGTTTGCCCCATCATCGTACCCGCCTCTGCGCTGGGGTCAGGGCTGACCTCGGCGTGTGGCGGGATTTCTTGGTCAGGTTTAATGGTTTGTCTTTTTGGTGGCACGAGCTTCTTTTGGAAGCTGAGTTGCAGCTCTGCTCTGATGCCGCAGGGACTTGTGGTTTCGGGGTGGTGTTAGGTGACCAGTGGTGCTGGTCGGAATGGCCTCCGGAATGGAGCGCCTCTTCGTTGGTTAAGGACCTGACGTTCTTGGAGCTCTTCCCCTTAATAGTGGCCTTAGAGCTTTGGGGGGAGCAGTTTAGGGACAAGACCGTGCACTTTTGGTGTGACAACCTAGCGGTTGTCCATGTTGTGAATGCCCTGTCCTCAAAGAGCGACAGGGTCATGCGGCTTGTCCGCCATTTCGTGCACAGGTCCTTGTCTCTAAACGCATTGTTTTTGGCTAAGCATGTCCCCGGGTTGGATAACGGGGTTGCTGATGCCTTGTCCCGTGGTCAGTTGCCCAGGTTTCGGACCCTGGCCCCGTGGGCCCGAGAGTTGCCAGAAGCGTTCCCCAGCCACCTCTGGAGCCTGGGGGGGATCCAGAGTGGTGGAGAGACGAGGCATCCTGGGCAATCTCCTTGTCTGTAGCGCCCGGCACCCTCCAGGCATACCAGCGTGCAGGTAAGGAGTTTGGGGAGTTCAGGCAGGGCAGGGGTTACCAGCTTAGTTGGCCTGTCCCTGTAGAGCACTTGGCCGAGTTTTGCGTCCAACTTAGGCAGCGTGGCCTGTCAGTTAGGACGATCCGGTCCCGGTTAGCCGGCCTCGCCTTTCTGTCCAAGGCGGGGGGGTTTGCAGATCTTTCGGGTGACTTTCGCATCCGGAAGATGCTGGAAGGCTGGCTTAGGGAGCAAGCGGGGGCCCCTGGTGACACTCGTCAGGCTCTGACGGTGGAGCAGCTGTCTTTAATCAACGTGGTTTTTGACAGTCTGTGTTCCTCATTGTACGAGGCCCATCTTTTTAGGGCAGCGACTTGTGTCATGTTTTTTGGGGCCCTTCGGGTCAGCGAGGCCATGGCTTCATCTCAGGCTGACACTTCGCTCCGAGCCTTCCAGTATGCTGATCTGGCCTTTAGACAAGGGGGGGTGTCCCTTGTAGTAAGGCGGTCTAAGACGGATCAGCTGCGCAGAGGGGTTACCATCCAACTTAGTGCGGCCACCGACCAGTCGGTGTGTCCGGTGGCCGCTCTACAGCTTTATTGTGGTCTGCGGGGGTCAGGTCAGGGGTACCTGTTTAGGCATTGGGACGGCACCCCTCTGACCCGTTTCCAATTTTGGGCGCTGTTATCCAGGGCAATGGCCCAGGTGGGCATGGATCCCTCCGGTTATGGAACGCATTCGTTCCGTATCGGTGCCGCCACTAGCGCGGCACTTTCTGGTTTCCCGGCCCATCGGATTCGGGAGATCGGCCGCTGGCGGTCAGCGGCATATTTGGGTTATGTTAGGCCCGCTGAGGATCCTAGGCAGGGCTTAGGCTAGGTAACCTCTCTGTGTGTGTGTCCTCTTGCAGGTCCCCAGGCTAACATGAAACCGACGGCGCTGCTGTGTGGCCACAGCATGATTTTTTGGGCCGGCCGCACGGCAGCCAGGAGCGCCATCGGGACCCAGCTGTCCCTGGGGCAGTGGGTCAGGGTTACCTGGATGGGCCGGAGAGGTATGCGGTGGGAGGGTCTCCTACCGGCGTTGCTGGGCGGTCAGCATTCTGTGGCTGCGCCCGGCACTATGGGGGGCGGCTCCTGGAGTCGTGCCCAAGTGGGTCTGGGTGGGCAGCGTCCTGTGGCCGCACCCAGGTGGCTGGTATTGCACTTAGGTGGCAATGACCTGTGCATACTGGGAGGCCTGGCGCTGATCATTCAGGCATGCGAAGACCTGCGAAGGCTTCGTGAGGTATGGCCCACCACGCAAGTGGTGTGGTCAGAAATATTACCTAGGCTTGTCTGGAGGGACGCCTCTTCCCTTAGGGCCATTCACCGGGCTAGGCGACGGGTGAATAGGGCTATGGGTAAAACAGTTAGGGAATTAGGTGGAGTGGTAGTGCCCCATCCCCTTATCACAATAGACCGGCCATGGCTTTACCGGGCCGATGGCGTTCACCTGTCTGAGCGGGGGAACGCCATCTTCTTGCAGGACCTGCAGCGGTCTCTGCGTGAGCTGGCGCAGCTAGAGGGGGGAGTCGGGGGGCCAAGATAGAGATCTGACCCCCACTCCTGTGGCAGGTTAGGGGCGGAAAACTGGGGTGGTTTAGCAACCGCGCGTTCTCCCTTGGGCATCTTTGGGGATGATTGACAGGTTCTCCGCAAGCTCATGGAGGGAGTTTCTGCCTGAGCAGCTGGGGGGAACCTGTCTTTGGGTCCTGCACCTTTAATTCCCGGATTCCGGTTAGCCGGTGGGACCCCCCTCATGCACAGCATGGCAGGGTCGCAGGTGACGGCCTGGCCCTCACCTGGACTTGCATCGAGATACGCCCATGAGTTGCCCAGGAATGTTTTTTGGCATAACATCATTTCCGCCCCGGAAGTAGTTGTTTGACCCTGCAGGTCCATTTCCGGGTCATAGTTGATTATGCTAATTTATGCAAAGTAATTGAATAAATTATGCAATTTATGTTAATAAAAATGGCCCAATTTAAATCCAGCTCTTGTGTCCGTGTCGTTACTCCGTCTCTCCAGCAAAAGAATTTTTAGCCTTGGAATTCAAGATTATCATGGCTTTGAGTTTTGTCTTGAGTTTGAAAGGTCAAGCTGAATTGTATTTCTGGGATTTTGGGGGCAGTATTGCTTTGAGAAGGGGACAAATTTCGTAAGAAACTCGCTGAGGTTATGGAGAGGGGCGGCATACAAATCTAATTAATAAATAATAAATAAATACATGTTAAATATTCAGGTATCTTTTTAAAATGCATCTCTTTTCAGATAGTACTTCACCACAACAGTACTTTAGAAGTACAGCTTTACATATCATTTAATTCGTTGGTCTATTGTGCTTTAACTGACTGAAGACAGGGAATAATAATAATTTTCTCTTTTTACTTTTTGTATGCGTTGTTTTATCCTTTATTTATAAGCTCCCCAGAGTTTTACTTGCAAGGTGGACATCGGGCCACCAGATAAATATCTTAAATAAATCAATACAAAATTGTAAAAGAAGTATTATTTAGGAAATGTGACTCATAACTTGATTTTGACAAATTGTTTTGCTTCTGTCTAATTGATTTAAATATCACAATGCTCCAGAAAGATTCCAAAGTGAGGACATGTTAAGGAATAGAAGAGCTTCTCTTGAGAAAATAGGAAACATGCTGTGACCTCTTGCAAAGTATTCTGATAGTATTTTTTGTGTGCATGTGTGGAGTCTGCTGCTAATAAATGATTGTATATCACTTCCTGTACAGTTCAGAGAAAAATGTGTATCTCATTAAAGAGGATATTTTTGATGACATTCTTGTACTCTTAACCATGCTGTTCCTCTTCCTAATTATCATCCTTGTTTTTTTATTGTTGTGATTTTACTTAAAATATACTAAAATATACATGTGTCATTTCATTTTACAGACCTGATACAGAGAGTCAGGTTCACCAAGTCAATAAGGGCTCTTTCTCAGAGCCCCTAATTCAGAAAATGTTACTGGCATGAAATTTGGTACCTATATTCTCCATATTCTCCCCAAGCACAATGACAATAAACTGTGCTTATTTAATGTCATATACTATAGTCCAATAAGGTATAAGGCACAGGAGCTTACTTCATTTATTCGAATCCCATCAAAAGTTATCAACCGGTGGAAAAGATATAGCAAACATTCTTTTTAATGTGATTTGGGGATAGGCGGAAGGGGCAGTTTGATAGATTGCTAGACCAGCAGGTTAGCCATCTGTCAGAACTTGCTCTATTTTTCAGAAGTGCTTTCTGCTGATGTTTTCAAAGAGAAGTTGACTACCAGCTGTCATCAGTTGACATCAGCTGGTAGTCTGGGTCCCTTGGGACTTGTTTCAGTGCTATTCCAGGAAAGTGCTAAATCCATGTTCAAAAGCAAACTGAGCAACATTTGTTAAGTTTAGAGAACTTGCTTTATAATATAGCAGGGGAGTAGCAGCTCTCTTTCTAGGTTGACGGTGTTCTCCTTCACTATCATCATGGGCCAACCACAATTTAGCCTATGGTGTAAAGAGAATGGCAACACAAAGTAATTTTTTGGAGTATAAAATGCACACACACACACACACACACACACACACACACACACACCAAAAAAGACTTGTGTGTATCTTATACACTGAATATAGGCCCACCCAGCCACCCCGAGTCTTTGGTCCTTTCCTGCCAGCAATTTACCTCCTTGCAGCAAACAGTAGCAGAGCTTGATTAGCACAAGCCACTGTTTATCTCCCTCCCAATAGTCAGCTGATTGATTGAAGCTGCCGGCAAGCCCACATGTTAAAATGAAAGTGAAAGGAAAGCCTTATGGAGGCAAATTGCTGCAGGGAGAGGCAAAGGCTGAAACTGGCTGTTTGGTTTTTGCTGCAAGGAGGTAAGTCAATAACTATAAATGCCTATAGAATGTTCAAATTATTAGCTTTATTATTGTTCTAGACAACTTAACAAAATGAAAAAGCTTTTTAAAATAAATACTTGATCTGAAAAGGCCCAGTGCTATTCTATTTTCTTTTAAATAGCAGAGAATACTTTCAGAAAGCCACATCAGTTTTAAAGATCTGTAAAAGTATATTGCAGAAGAGACGGAGTAACGACTCGGACACAAGAGCTGGATTTAAACTTGGGTCATTTTTATTATAATAAATTTGCATAATTTATTAATTAAATTAGCATGGATTAGCATAAATTTGCATAAATCAACATACTCAACTATGACCCGGAACCAAATGGACCTGCAGGGTCAAACAAATACTTCCGGGGCGGAAATGACGTAAAAGGTCAACATTCCTGGGCAACTATGGGCGTAGTCGATGCTGGTCCAGGTGAGGGACCTCTCCCTCACCTGAGACCCTGCCATGCCCTCGCATGAGGGGGGTCCCGCCGGCTCACCCCTACCCTGGGACTTCAATAGCGGGACCCAAAGACAGGTTCCCCCCAAGTGCGCAGGTAGCACCCACCATGGGCTTGGAGAGAACCTGTCAATCATCCCCAAAGATGCCCAAGGGAGAACGCGCAGTTGCTGAAACCACCCAGATTTCCGCCCCTAACCTGCCTACCCAATGACCAGAGGTAAGCCAATTAACCTAATTAAACACAAACACCCCTTAACCGCACATCCATCTCCCCAGTGTGGAATGGGCGAAAAAACAGCCTGGCCTAATGGGCGAGGCTGCAAAAAATTCCCATTCGGCCCCCGAAGGCGACCCACTAAGCACACTGCAAAATAGGGAAGGGCGGGTGGGTGTCTGCTCTTAGCATCAGGTCCGGGCGAACAGGCTTTCTTCCCGGCCTGCTGTCCCTTAAATAGGGCCAGCAGGCCCCGCCCGGACCCGACGTCATGCCCGGCCACGTGGGAAGGGCATTCTCGGCCGAAATCTCGCCTCGCGAGACTTCGGCCGAAAACAAGATGGCGGCCGCCATCGGAAGGGTCCGAGTCTGCCCGGCCCTTCCGCAACAGCGCCGTGGGGCCGGTGAGTCAGCCGGCGATATTGCAGAAGAGACGGAGTAACGACTCGGACACAAGAGCTGGATTTAAACTTGGGTCATTTTTATTATAATAAATTTGCATAATTTATTAATTAAATTAGCATGGATTAGCATAAATTTGCATAAATCAACATACTCAACTATGACCCGGAACCAAATGGACCTGCAGGGTCAAACAAATACTTCCGGGGCGGGAATGACGTAAAAGGTCAACATTCCTGGGCAACTATGGGCGTAGTCGATGCTGGTCCAGGTGAGGGACCTCTCCCTCACCTGAGACCCTGCCATGCCCTCGCATGAGGGGGGTCCCGCCGGCTCACCCCTACCCTGGGACTTCAATAGCGGGACCCAAAGACAGGTTCCCCCCAAGTGCGCAGGTAGCACCCACCATGGGCTTGGAGAGAACCTGTCAATCATCCCCAAAGATGCCCAAGGGAGAACGCGCAGTTGCTGAAACCACCCAGATTTCCGCCCCTAACCTGCCACGGAGCGGGGGTCAGATCTCTATCTTGGCCCCCCGACTCCCCCCTCTATCCGCGCCAGCTCACGCAGAGACACTGCAGGTCCTGTAAAAAAGAGGTGTTCCTCAGTTCTGACAGAGGAAGACCGGCAGCCAGGTAAAGCCACAGCTGATCTATGGTGATGCGGGGATGGGCCACAACCACCCCGCCTAACTTTCTGACTACCGTACCCCAGGCCTTAACTCCCCGTCTAACCCGGTGAAGGGCCCTAAGGGAAATGGGGTCCCCCAAGCGATCCCCAAGAGGATCTCGACCACACCACTTGCGCGGAGGGCCGCACAGTGCGAAGCCACCGCAGGCTTCGCGAACCTGGCAGATCGAAAACGACCCCCAGGCCCACACAGGTCCTTGCCACCACAGGGCAAGACCCATCACCTGGGCGCCGCAATGGGATGCGGCCCTCCCAGTACCATCTGGGCGCAGCAATGGGATGCCGCCCTCCCAGCACCAACTGGGCGCAGCAATGGGATGCCGCCCGCCCAGCACACATCCAGGCGCAGCAATGGGATGCCGCCCCCGGCACTAACTGGGCGCGGCAATGGGATGCCGCCCTCCCAGCACCAACTGGGCGCAGCAATGGAATGCCGCCCTCCCAGCACACATCCAGGCGCAGCAACGGGATGCCGACCCCCGGCACCGACTGGGCGCAGCAATGGGATGCCGCCCTCCCAGTCCCAACTGGGCGCAGCAATGGGATGCCGCCCTCCCAGCACCAACTGGGCGCAGCAATGGGATGCCGCCCTCCCAGCACACCTCTGAGCGCAACGATGGGATGCCGCCCCTGGCCACCGACTGGGCGCAGCAATGGGATGCCGCCCTCCCAGCCCCACTGGGCGCAGCAATGGGATGCCGCCCCCCCGACACCACCTGGGCGCAGCAATGGGATGCTGTCCTCCCAGGATAACTGGGCACAGCAACGTGATGTCACCCTCCCAGCACCTCCTGGGCGCAGCAATGGGATGCCGCCCTCCCAGGACCACCTGGGCGCAGCAATGGGATGCCGCCCTCCCAGCAAAAGCGGTGGAAACGCCCGTCCCACCGCACACCCCGTCTTCCCAGCCAGACAGCCAGGACCCAGCCGCCACGACGGCAGGGTCCCCACCCCGATGGTAACTTGTTGCTGAGTGGTCTCGGAGCGCTCTGACCCCAAGCAACACCGTCGGTCGCGTCCTGGCGGGGTTGAAGAGAAGGGGACCAAAGGAGGAACCTGGCCTAAGATCTTACCCGGACCCTCAACAGGCCGTTCGTACCCTAAAACAGGCCGTTGACCGCCGGCGGGCGACTTCCCGAATCCTCCGTATCGAGAGGCCGTTACCGCACTAGTGGCAGCGCCTCTCGAGAACGAGCGTTCCCGAATGGCGGGATCCATACGTGGCCTGGCCAAACCCTACATACTCGCACCCACCTACTGAAATAATGAGATGGAAGGCACCAAATTGACCCGGCGGCCCGCGATGCGGCCCCGGCCCAACTTTCCCGCACAGTCACACTGCGGAAGACGCCATAAAACCAATAACCCCGCCCCCGCCTTAAACAAGGCAAAGCCGGTCAACCTGGACCTAAGAGTCCCAACCGAAAGGCCACGCTGCCTAAGCTGGACACTAATATGGCCAGGTACACAACTGGGGCAGGCCAGCTATAGGGGTAGCCTGTATACTGCCTGCCATCCCAAACAGTTCACCTGCCCGCTGCGAAGCCCCCCCCCCCCGGGTGCCAGACACTCCCAAGAGTGCCGCAGCCCAGGAAGCCTCGCCTCTTTACTGCACAGTAGCCCCCCGGCCCCTAGGTGGACAGGAAAAGCCGCTGGCGACATCCGTGCCCGCAGGGCCAGGGTCCGAACCAGGACAACTGACCACGGGCCGAGGCGTCACAACCCCGTTATCTAACCCGGGGACATGCCTAGCTAAAAACAGTGTGGTCAGGGACAAGGACCTGTGCCCAAAAATTAATTGGCGGACAAGCCGCATGACCCTGTCCCTTTTGGAGGACAGGGCGTTCAGAACACGGACAACCACTAGGCTGTCACACCAAAATGCACAGTCCTGCCCCCCAAACCGCTCACCCCAAAGCTCTAGAGCCACTATCAAGGGGGAGAGCTACCAAAAGGGGTCAAATCCCTAACCGAAGGAGAGGCCCTCATTAGGAGGCCACGCAGACCAGCCCACTGGTCACCCAACACAACCCAAAGCGCGAGTACATGCCGTACCAGAGCACAACTGCAAATCAGCTTCCGAAAGAAGCTCTTGCTTCCCAAAAAGACAACCCATTAAAACGTTTTAAGAACTCCGCCAAACGCAGAGGTCAGCCCTGACCCCTGCACATAAGCGGGTGCGATAATGGGGCAAACAGAGCCCCGTCATCGCAGTACATAACCACCTAGAAAAAACCCTGCCCGGCACCACGACCCGGCGGGCAAAATGAAGTATCCCAGCCAGGTCCCGGAGCTGCCGAAGAGTGACCTTCCCGCAGCCCCAGAACCATACCAAGGTGATCCCTAATTTGTGCCAACTTGACCAGGGGCAAACTAGAAGATTGCACCTCTGAGTCCAATTCAATACCGAGGAAGGTAATCCCGGTGGCGGGGCCCTCGGTCCCCGGAGAGGCTAAAGGCACCCCAACGGAACGCAAAGGGCTTCGAAGACCCGCATCGGAGCAAAGCAGTGCTCTGCACGCGCAGTCCCCGCCACCAAGAAACCCCCAAGGTAGTGAACGCCGAGCCCGGGCCGCTGCGCCCCCCGAGCGCCCACTCCAAGAAGGTGCTCGAGCTCTCCCAAAAGAGAGCATGAGAGGGAGCCACCCGTGGGTAAAACCCCCGATCACTTAAAAACACCCTTGAAATGGAAGCCCAACAGCGCGAAGCCGTCCGGGTGCATAGGGAAGAGCCGGGATGCTGACTTAATGTCGCATTTCTCCATAAGGGCTCCATCCCCACACTGCATTACCATGGCCACGACCGCCTCCAAGGATGCGAAGCCGGCCAAACAAAGTTCGTCAGGAACGAACCTTCACTGACTCCCTTGTAAGAAAAAACGAGTGGTGAATCAACCTAGATTCATCACCCACCTATCAGGGGACCCCCCGAATGGGGAGACCCCAAGATTCGTGAAGGGCGGCTCCGGGAAGGGCCCAAGGCCCCTCCCCATGGCCACCTCTCACGCTGTCCCGGATCGAACAAGCCGTTATGTCCCACAACCAACCGGAGGTTGTTGAACCGAAAGGCCTGCTCGAACCCCCCATGTAAGGGATCCCGAATCCCTTAGAGAAACCTAGCCAGAGAGCGGCTGCTCTCGAGCAGGGGTGGTCGTCCCTCAACCAACCCCATTGTTGTTGTTGTAGTTGTTGTTATAATTAAATGGGCTGGGCCCAGTTTCCCCCCCCCCCCCGTAGGTGGGGCTTGCCCTTTCAGGGCAGGGGTACATTGCAGCGGCATGGGAGCCCCGCCTTCCCGCACGCATGGCTATACATACAAAAAGGGGGGAAACAAGTCCCTCTGCCGCCAGCCCAGGACAATGCAGCGAAAGGGTCCCACCCTGTGGTGGCCCCTTTGCCCAATCTCCCTGGCCCCGACGGGTAAGCCGTCAAAAGGGGCGGAGGCCCTCTGGCCAGGGTTGGCGGTCAAACCCCTTGCCCCCAAAGCACCAGGCCCCGGCAAAAGCTGCCCCAGGGGCCTGTGCTCTCGCACTAGGAGCCAGGGGAGGGGGAAGGGGGCAAACCTGGTTAGGAGTCCCCCAACCCCCCGAAAAAACGCCAAAGAATAGAATTTTCTTGGCCAAGTGTGAGTGGACACACAAGGAATTTGTCTAGGTGCATATGCTCTCAAGGTGCATAATGAAATATACATTTGTCAAGAATGATGTGGTACAACACTTAATGATTGTCATATGGGCCAAATAAGCAATGAAGAAGCAATATTAATAAAAATCTTAGGATATATTCAGAGTAGTTCCTGTTTGCTGCTCTGATCTCCCTTGTTAATATTTATCTGGCCTGATTAAGTGAAATAATAGCTGTAATGAAGTTTGTCCATGATTTACTGAAATAGTAAAGGCCTGGAACAAACTTCCCGCAGACCCAGTAGCTGAATCCACAGCAACAGCGTTCAAACATGCCTGGGACAAACATACAGCCATCCCAAGACAAAATACAGAAACAGGACAAGGGCAGACTAAAGGGACCAATAGGTCTTTTCCTGCCTATGTCCATGCTTGACTACAAATATATGACATCGTTCTAACCATCATCAGTCTCATTGGAGTATGATTAATATGTGCCATGGTTCTTAATTTACACCTGAGGGAACTGGGGCCCCCAGGCCCCAAGAGGGCAGCCAAAGGCCTCTACCAAAATAGGCAGCGCAGCAGCATGAAGCTGCCACCGAGGGCCCAACCGTCCTCCTTTTTTATTTATGTTGTGTTTATGTTATTTTTATTGTTTTTTGGGGGGCCACGAACCGGGAGGGGCCGCACCCGCAAGCCCCCACCCTAGCCCCCCACGTCCCCAAGGGGGCTACCACAAGGATCCCCCCCCCAAAATAGGGGGGGGCAACAGCCAAACGGCCTTCCCGCCGGACCCAAAGCCCCCAAACCGTTCCCCGAGCCTCCGATGAGGCTCTCAAAATGGCGACCGCAACACGCGGCCGCCTGTTACGTGGGGTGGGGGTGGGGGCCTCACGCGGGACTCCTGCCACAAGCCCGTTGCTGCCCAAGACTCCTTGAAAAATGTGCAGACCGGCAGCCTCGGATGGGCGAAGCGAGCGACGAGCAGTGCCCCAAGCCTCTAACGAGGCCCGAAATGACGGCCGCCTCACGCGGCCGCCGAAAGGCTCCAAGAGCAGACAGCCGAGTGTCTGCTCTTAGCATCAGGTCCGGGCGAACAGGCTTTCTTCCCGGCCTGCTGTCCCTTAAATAGGGCCAGCAGGCCCCGCCCGGACCCGACGTCATGCCCGGCCACGTGGGAAGGGCATTCTCGGCCGAAATCTCGCCTCGCGAGACTTCGGCCGAAAACAAGATGGCGGCCGCCATCGGAAGGGTCCGAGTCTGCCCGGCCCTTCCGCAACAGCGCCGTGGGGCCGGTGAGTCAGCCGGCGATAATCTGAAATCTCCTGTTTTAGTATTAAGTATTAGTATTAAGATAGAGCAGCTGAGTTAAACCCTGGTTTAGTCATGTTTGGAGAAGATCTATTTAAATAATTGGGAGGCGTTAGTGTGATTACATTTAAGAAAACTTTCTGAGATTAATATACTGCCTTAATATACATTTCTCCAATTCTTTGCTATTTCTATGGGTCAGGACCACATGAACAGAAATATACAGCAAACAGTGTATATAATCTGTGCTGTTTGCTGTTTGGCAAATCGCTGGGAGGCATAAGCCTTTTTTCCTCCCCCAAAACTAAGGTGCATCTTATACTCTGGTGCATCTTAAATATGGTAAATAAATATCTGGGAAACTCCAACCAGCATGAACATGGATTTCTGGAACCGTAATACTGATTCCTATACTTGACAGGATGTTGAAGTAGATATTCTTTCAATGTCTACCACACTTCTTATATTGTTCTTCTTTTTAAAATGTTAATAGTGATTGTGTTAATTTTTGTCTGTCTTTGATAGATATTCTGCCTTTTGATGTTGCATTTCAGATTATTAAGTCTGTATATCCAATAGTCGGTTATAAAACCCATCGCTACTGGTTTGCGCATAAGCTTGCATTCTTACACCGTTACTACATCTTCTTCTTCTTCTTTCTGAGCTGACAAGCATTGGATCATATTTTTGGAATACTAATAAACTAGACTGTTTCATAATAACAGTTTTAAAAATATATCTTTGTTTAATAAAGAATGATAAATGTATTTTAGCAAATTAGATAAAACAAGTAAGTTTAAATTTCTCACCCTTCCATTTAAGGCTTCTGTGTTAAGTTCAGCTTTTTTGCCAACTCCATTATTCTCTGCAGTAGTCTGAGTAACTATGATTTTCTGAAATGATAGAGAATAGGTCCTAACGTTTTTCTGTATGATATCTTTCAGGTACTGAAAGCATTTTCTTCTCACGGCTGAACATTTCCACATCTTTCATTTTCTCTTCATAGCTTCGTGTTCCTTATCATGTTATTATTCATTTCTGAATTTGTTCCAATTTGTTTAAATACTTCTTAAAATATGGCACTCGAACTTCATATAATTTTTCAAGAGGAATTGTCTAATCATTTCAGAACAATAGTTTCCTTGGTAATTTGTGATAACAGAATGCATCTCTGTTTATGCAGACTAATATTCCCTTGGTAATATGTGATAATAACAGAATGCATCTCTGTTTATGAAGACTAATATTGCTCATATATGTAGTTACCTCCCATTCTATGAAACTGCACCATATCTGATTCCATCATACCTTTAATGATGTATAACATGGAATAATTAGAAATCGAAATACAAAAACTATATGGAAAAAGAATGCCAACACCATCTGATCATATATCGCACAAGGAATCTTTCTAGCCATTCTAACTCAAAGCATGGGCGAAATCCAGCTTTAATTACTTATTTGAATAGAATCATAGATGGTGACCATTTGACACACATTTCTACCACCTCCAGATCCAAATTATTGATAAAATATTTTAAAAATAAATAAAAAAGTAAAGAAATCAGTTCCTGGCACTCCACTATAGAGAATGTAATATTCATGTAAGCTTTTTCTGAATAAAGAAAAAAATTCTGGTGTTTGTTTCAGAGAATAAAAGGAAATATCAATGGATAAAAACATTATTAGGCTTATGTACATTTATTTGTGAATGTATATAGCTAGAGACCAAAATAGAGTTAGGGATAGAGATTTCCCTTTTTGCAATCAGGTTTTTATTTCTACAGTATAAAAAAGTGATAGTGATCAAATACTTAAAGCAAGTATTTATTTATTCATCCATCCTTCCATCCTTCCATCCTTCCATCCTTCCATCCTTCCATCCACCCATCCACCCATCCACCCATCCACCCATTTATTTATTTATTTATTCATTCATTCATTCATTCATTCATTTATTTATTTATTTATTTATTTATTTATTTAATTTGTATGCCGCCCCTCTCCGGAGACTCGGAGCGGCTCACAACAGCAAAACACAGTACAAATCCAATGATTTTAAAAAACAGTTAAAAATCTAAATATAAAAAACAGTCATACATCCCAGACAAACCATACATAAAACGAAACGGCCCAGGGAAATCAATTTCCCCATGCCTGATGGCAAAGGTGGGTTTTAAGGAGTTTGTGAAAGGCAAGCAGGGTGGGGGCAGTCTTGATCTCTGGGGGAGTTGATTCCAAAGGGTTGGGGCTGCTACAGAGAAGGCTCTTCCCCTGGGTCCCGCCAGACCACAATGTTTCGTCGACGGGACCCGGAGAAGGCCGACTCTGTGGGACCTAATCAGTCACTGGGATTCGTGTGGCAGAAAGTGGTCCTGGAGGTATTCTGATTCGATGCCATGAAGGGCTTTATAGGTCATAACCAACAATTTGAATTGTGACTGGAAAACGATCGGCAACCAATGCAGACTGTTGAGTGTTGGGGTGATATGGGCATATCTGGGAAAGCCCATGATTGCTCTCGAAGCTGTATTCTGCATGTGTTTCCGAACACTCTTCAAAGGTAGCTCCATGTAGAGAGCATTACAGTAATCGAACCTCGAGGTGATGAGGGCATGAGTGATTGTGAGCAGTGACTCCCGGTCCAGGTAGGGCTGCAACTGGTGCACCTGGCGAACCTGGGCAAACGCCCCCCTCGCCACAGCCAAAAGATGGTTCTGTAATGTTAGCTGTGGATCGAGGGGGATGCCCAAGTTGCGGACCCTCTCTGAGGGGGCCAGTAATTCCCCCGCCAGGGTAATGGACAGACAGATGGAATTGTCCTTGGGAGATAAAACCCACAGCCACTCCATCTTATCAGGGTTGAGTTTGAGTCTGTTGACACCCATCCAGACTCTAACAGCCTCCAAGCATTGGCACATCACTTCCACTGCTTCATTGACTGGACATGGGGTGGAGATACCTCACCCCATGCCCCTGGATGATCTCGCCCAGTGGTTTCATGTAAATATTAAATAGCAGGGGGGAGAGGACTGACCCCTGAGGCTCTCCACAAGGGAGAGACCTAGAGGTTGACCTCTGACCCCCCACTAACACTGACTGTGACCGACCGGAGAGGTAGGAGGAGAACCACTGAAGGACAGTGCCTCCCACTCCCAACCCCTCCAGCTGGCGCAGAAGGATATTATGGTTGATGGTATCGAAAGCCGCTGAGAGGTCAAGAAGCACCAGGACAGAGGATAAACCCCTGTCCTGGACCCACCAGAGATCATCCATCAATGCAACCAAAGCAGTTTCCGTGCTGTAGCCGGGCCTGAAACCCGACTGTTGATGGCCTAGATAATCGGCTTCCTCCAAGGACCACTGAAACTGGAGCACCACCACCTTCTCAACAAACTTCTCCATAAAGGGAAGGTTGGAGACTGGATGATAGTTGTTGAGAATGGCTGGGTCCAGGGAAAGCTTCTTGAAGAGTCATGATTTGAGTATATGTATGTATGTATGTTAAAATTATTCTGCACTAATATATGTTTTCCATTATTATTTTTAAATGGCTGGTGCAACCCCCTTCCATTTTTTAGGCTTAAGTCTATATTGATTTCTGGATATTGCCTGAACAAGTCTGCAATTTTCTTGACAAGGTTTCAGAAGTGGTTTAGCATTATCTTCTTGTTAAGGCTAAGAAAGAGTGGTCCAAAGTTACCCAGTTGATTTCATTCCTACAGGATGACTAGAAATCAAGATTTCATACTTTGAAACTTAGTGTCTTATCACTACATCAAACTGGCTCTCATTTGATGTCCCCATTGCTTTTTCTGAATTAACTATTTTCATTCTCCAGCTCTTTCTCACTCTTAAATACTATTGCTTTTTCTAAACCTGGGTTCTCTCTGTTCCTGGTCTATACTTTTTAAGGATTCTTCCATCTAGGTTATAATGTTAATTAATACAAAATTCTATCACAGATTCCTGATGTTGTGTATTTGTTTATGGTTTCATAAATCGTTATTAATGTTTTCTTATGCCTTAAAAACATTAAATTAAAGCCTTTTAATTTATTTGTTATGTCTTCCTGCCTTCAAGAAGTAAATGACTTAACTTCCGCAACATTGATTTGATATATATCTAATTATATCCACCTGGACTGTTAAATCAACCAAAGAGCACTTCCTACTGCTGCCTTTAGTTGAATGCTCTTCTATCCTATGCTGGAGATCTGTGGCATTTGATTCTGAAGAGGAAAGTTATTTGTAAGGTGCTATTTCTTTCAATAAGGGAAGACGGATGTAAAGATTTTTAAAAAAAACCTTATTAAAGGAACCTACTTAATGTCAATGATATGATGTTCGCTGAAGTGAATCATACTCACTTTAAAAAAATAATAATAATTTACAAATATGAAAAAGGCCAATGTATTTATAATTACTGTATAAAATACAAAATAATTAAAATGTTCAGACTAGACATGGGTTAGGTTGCCATGGAACAAGTGGCTGATAGTTTATGGCATTATTTCTATAATATTCACAGTAGATAGTTTAGGCACAGTATCTTTCTGAGCACATGAGTACATTTCAAATTTGGAAACATGTCACAAATATTCACACAGAAAGGTTATTAATGTGGTTATGGTCAGTTTAGTATCTGAAAGCAATCTGGTATTCAGGAAAATTTCAGCACTTTTAGATAGGGCAAAAGCCACTGATACTTTATTTTCCATTCCAGTAATAGAATACAGAATATGTAGGCATCTCTATCTTGTTATCCCCTCCTTTTAAAATTATGAGATACTTTTTATACATTCCTTTAATAAGCAGGGCAATGCAAACATAGGGAATCATAGAGACAGTGATAGTGGGATGAGCTTTAATGGCTAAGAAATTGAATTAAAATTTAAAAAATTGAACTAAACCATTTTAGAGAAGGAAAGCTTCCATTGAATTATTAATAAGAAAAAAGAAAAAAGTGTATATGTTTGATTATAAGCACTGATGTTGTGTTTGACGTTATGCATTGTTTTTATTTTTTGTTGGAGAAAAAATAAAAAATTTATACCGCAAAAAGAACTAAACCATTTTACTTTAACTTGAGTTCTCTTCATTTCTACGAATTGCTGTGTATGTCCTGCCACAAGCCTGTGTAAACAAGGCATTATGAACTCTAGTGGATCAAATTGTGGGGGCTGAAGCCAAATACCCTGATTCATTGGCCATTATTTTGGGAGATTTAAACAAGGCAAACTAATGGAAAGAGCTACCAAAATATTTTCAGTATGTCAATTGTCCCACTAGAAACAATAATACTTTAGATCAGAGGTCTCAAATTCGCAGCCTGCAGGCCAACTGCAGCCCTCGGGACAATAGTTTGCAGCCCCCCACCTCAATATCAAAGTTTAATGTTAGTGCAGCCCGAGTTTGATACAAATGGCACTTTTCAATGTTGTCTGCAGAGCTGAATCAACCTACCAATCACGGTGGGGTATATTGCTGTCAGAGGCGGAACATCAGCCGGGCATATTGCAAACTTGCGCCATTACCCCAGGCTCAGAAGCGGAGGTGGAAATTGCTACTCAGCAGGACAGAAAAAAAATCTGAAAAGACGCATCAGCTAAAGTTTAGCCACTAAACACTGAAATAGTGACACCAAGTGGAATTATATATTACACAGCCCCAAACATGTCTTTTTCAAAGCTTGCAGTGAAGAGAAAGGTTGGTGATGAGCACAGACAATTTCAGGAAAAGTGGGAAGTGCAAAATTCCTTTGTTGAGCACAGAGGCATCCTGACGTGTCTTATTTGCACAGAGAAAGTTGTGGTGCACAAAGAATACAATTTGAAATGTCATTATAAAACTATACATGCTAATGAGACCACAGACATCACTGACACTGCCCAGCTCGCAATCTATGTCTGTTAAATGTTAAAGAACTGTCAATACAGACATTATTATTAAAGAATCTGAATAATAATAATTACATTTCTCTAGTCAGCAACTATATGTGGTTTCTTCAGTCTTCTATATCTGCTGTATTATTATTATTATTATTATTATTATTATTATTATCATTTTCATTTTATTTATTTATTACTGATTTATTTATTTTTTTCTTATGAATTTTTCTTATGAATTATTTTTAACACAAAATAAGATGAAAAAAATAAAGACATTTGATAACATTGGAATGTTTTTGTAAGAGCTTTTCTTGGGGAAAACCTGATGTGGCCCAGCCTCATCCAGACTCTACCTCTAGCGGCCAACTGGTAAATTGAGTTTGAGACCCCTGCTTTAGACCATTGCTACACAACATTACATGATTCTTATTGGTCTTTACCACAAACAACTGTGGAACACTCTGATCATTAAATGATTCACCCTGTATCTGCTTAAAGGCAAATACTGAAAACCACAAACCAACAATTAAATCAGTGAAGACTTGGACTGAGGAGGTAAAGTTAAAGCTACAGGATTGCCTTGACTGCACTGATTGGATTATTTTTGAAGATACCTCTGCAGACCTGGATGAACTCACACATACTGTAACATCATATGTCAGCTTCTGTGAAGACCTATGTGT
Source organism: Erythrolamprus reginae (assembly GCF_031021105.1). NCBI lineage: Eukaryota > Metazoa > Chordata > Lepidosauria > Squamata > Dipsadidae > Erythrolamprus > Erythrolamprus reginae. Next base: position 205,062,265 of record NC_091952.1, read on the forward strand.
ACCAACTAGGAACTTATAGATATAGAGTAACAACAAACTTTGGTTCACAGTTAAATGTAAGCTGCTAAATTGTTCTAAAGAGGAAGCCTATAGAAAAGGTGATAAAATGCTGTACAATCAGGCCAGAAATGTATCTCCTCAAGGGAGATCAGAGCAGCAAAAAGAAGCTACTCTGAAAAGCTAAATAATCAATTCTCAACAAATGAACCAGCAAACATGTGGAAAACTTTTAAAAATAACACTGGTTATGGCAAATCTCCTTTCCAGCTGAAGCAAATAAACAATTGGCAGATGACCTGAACATGTTTACTTCAAGTTTGAAAGGAAACTACAGTGACCGATCTCCACAACCCTCATATCAGACATACCAACAACAGCCAACCTCCTACAACTGACCCATACAATTGGATTCACAACCCTGGTGATCACAGAAAATGAAATGTAAGATCTATTTCACAGACAAAAGCTGCAGGTCCAGACAAGATAACTCCTTCTTGCTTAAAAGTCTGTGCTGACCAATTGGCTCCCATCTTCACCCAAATTTTGAATAAATGACTATGATATGCTACGTTCTTTCTTGCTTCAAATGCACTACTATTATCCCAGTGCTGAAGAAGCCCACCTTCAAGGAACTGCACGACTACAGACCAGTTGCTTCTCTTGCTTTCTCTCTCACACTCTTTCTCTCTTGTCTTCTCTCTCTCTCTTGCTTTCTTTCTTTCTCTCACACTTTCTATCTCTTGTTCTCTCTCTCTTGCTATGTCTCTTTCCCTCTCTCTCCACCCTTTCTCTCTCTCTCTCTTTTTCTCACTTTCTCTCTATCTCGCTATGTCTGTTGCGCTCTCTCTCTCTCTTGTTCTCTCTTTCTCTTCCTTTCTTCTCTGCGGAGTCCAGTGAAGGTTTTTATTTTGAAGAGCAGGGGGATGTGGAGTGCATGCGCATGCACGCCCAACATTCCAAATCACCTTCACCTGCCTCCACTGAGAGAAGAACGCCCGCCCCGCCTCTCCTGTAGCCCCTTCGCCAACAGCCGGGACGAAAGTGCTCTCGGCGAAGGGACTGTGAGAGGGATGAGGCGGGCGTTTTCGAAGCAGCTAGTGGTCGGATCGGGAGGACGAGAAGCCACAGCCACCAGCACCACTGCACGGGGGGTGTTTTGGGGTGCGCGGCTGCACGGCCGCGCACCTTAGAAGGTACATTGATTAGAACTGCAGAAAAATTGCTTCCAACCTGCCTTCCATTGAGGACCTGTATATTGCATGACTCAAATACCAGAACAACTAGATAAAAGAACATTTTTTTTCCTGAATGCCATCATTCTGCTAAACGAATAATTCCCTCAACACTGTCGAACTATTTACTAAGTCTGCATTACTATTTATCTTCTGATTGTTTCCATCTCTCCCCACGAATGACTGTAACTTTGTTGCTTGTATCCTAACAATTTACATGGACTGGTTTCTAATATGATTTGATGGCTTATTTGTACTCGGACTATCATTATGTGTTGTACCTTATGATTCTTGACGAACATATCTTTTCTTTTATGTATACTGAAAGCATATGCACCAACACAAATTCCTTGGGTGTCCAATCACACTTGGTCAATAAAAAAAATCTATTCAATTAACATTATCCAGTGACTGGGCTAGATACAATTAATTTTAATTGAGATGTAGGTAAGTGACAAAAGTTTTAATGATTGTAAACAGGAAGAATTTTAAGATACGTATTCTTGTAAAATCTACCTGATGAACATCAGTTTTAACTGAGAAACTTAATCCCTCCAGCTATCAAAACCAGATCCAGCAATGCTGAATGTGCATCGAAATAACAGTGGAAAAACAGATAAGGAGGAATATAATGGAGAAAGAAAGTTCAGTTGCCTTTTTAAAAAGCATCTTTGAGACATAAAAGAGAAAGTCTTGTCCTTTTCTAAAAAAAAACAATGGGAAATGAGAAGAGGTTTTTTTTTAGCTGAAGCCACAATAACATAAAAGTAAACAGGAAAAAGATATAGGAAAATAATTTTCTATAATAGCAATGTGGATCCATCACCTAGTGGTGTCTTCTTTTGCTCTCATATTCATTGTGCCAATTTATTTTAGCTTAGTTTGTTTTTGGGGGGCTGATGGGCACTGTTCCTGGTTAATGAAATATTACAGCATTAATGATCATTTCTTTAGAGTATTTCACACTTATTAGCTATGGAAACCTATAACATCCATTGCCACAAAAATTCTGAAAAGTTTGGATATCTGTAAACTGAGAAAGAAACAAAACACTAGATAAAGACCTTTTGGAAATGCCTAACACTATCTAGGAATATAATAAACTAATGTTCTCTGCAGCTCTACAACTACTGAATGCATGGTCTAAATGTTTCTCAGCTTTATGTACCACGTACGCCCACAAATTATTTGACTTCACATTACATGGAGATTTGGCTTGGCTCCATTGGAATATGATATTAAAATCAAAGATGTACTTTACGCAAGACAAGAAAGGGAAGAATAAAGTATTTGAAAAATAACTTTAAAAAGAGTTGGTAATAATGATAGGTTGATGTTTAGGCTTAGAAAATCTGAATTCTAAATTTATTTATTATTTATTATTTATTAATTGGACTTATATGCCGCCCCTCTCCGCGGACTCAGGGTGCTCACAACATATACCAAAAATATAACAATACAGTTTATCCAATTAATATACTAAAATATTCTTAAAATTCTAATTTTAAATCATTCATTTACATTCATTCAATAATCACACTAAATCTAAATCTATCACTGGTTTATATAGCTCATTTGCTCTTTGTGAAATTTTTAAGTGTTTGTTATCTATATTTTCACACTAAGGTAAAACTAATTGTCTGATTCCTTGATTCTGGGTAAAAAATTTCTGAGAAAAATGTTCATCATTTCCTGATATTATTAGGTTCAGATATCACATCATGACACAGATTATTTTAATTATGGTTTATCTCTGGTTAGTCAATACATTAAACACATCTATCTGAATTCAATATAGCCTACTAAGAATAAAACAATCCCAAGGAAAATATATTAAAGCATAGAGTGAACATGGGGGTAAGGGGTGGGTTGGGGTTTAAGCAGGATATATATGGTTGCTGGTTGCTTGTCTGGCTTTTTTCCACCAGAAAATTGCTCATTTGAAGATTGCAACACTGATTTGCACACTATGAATGACACTGGCTTTTCTTCCATAAGAAGAAAATCTGAATGTTGTAAGTAGAAAAACAGTTTCTTCATTGTTCATATCTACTGGTCATCAATTGTGTATGGTATAATAACAGGTCTACATTGGCCTACTATCAAAACAGAAATTATAAACTACAGGAGAGTGCTTTGACATTGAAAACAAAGCAGATAATCACTGACACAAAATACTGAATTATCTGTATATGTGATTTTATAAATGAAGCATAATATGGTTAATGTGTTCACCTGATCATTAGCATAACTAGCCTTTCTTTGCTACTTCATCTCACACATTTTTTAAAAAAGTACTTTCAGGGGCTCTGTATTAACTAAGAATTAATAACTTTTACCAAAATACAGGGCATTTGCTAGTAGATCATAAAATACTCCAATAAATAATTAAATGTAAGCTAAAGTTGTCAAAATGAATATCATTTTATGGTGCAATATCCTTTCTTAATTCAGTACATTCCTTCAATTACTAATCAAAAAGATTCATTAACTTGAAATGGGAAAATTAATGAAGATCTGTAGAGCTACTTATTCATATTGCTAAACCTTAGTGCTCCTAAATTTAGTTGAATACCTTTTTATCAAAAGCTATCAAAAATTAGTGCATTTCACCGTACAGAATTCGGAGAATATATTAAGACATAACCATGATATAGCTCCAAGGCAGCAAAGCTTCTTAGATTACTGAGCACACATCCATAGGCAGTAGATCATATAGACAATTGATAGAAAGATGGGGTGGAAAGTAGATTTCTGAAGCATGAAAATAATTTTAAGAACATTACTAGTAAGAAAAAAACAAATCTCCACATTGGGAATTTTTTCCTGGATCATCAGATTGGGAAATGGACAAAAAAACTAAAAGTCATATTGTCAGTTTTGGTTAACCATGCTGAAAAAGAAAATTTGTCCACTTTAATTCATGTCCTGGTAATTCCTATTTGATTACAACAATCTATTGGGTAAAAAAGTTCACATATTCCATATTCAAAGCCAGATTGATTGTGTCTTACTTGCAAGAAGAATATAATGCTGACTTCCAAAAAATATTGGCGGAATTTGTGTCAACAAAATTAATAAAGTTTTGTTGGCACAAATTTCACAATGGGAGATTTGATTGAAAACATGTATCTTTTTTTGTATGGAATATTAACATTTTCTCAAAGATACATATATGCAAAGTGGTAATAGTGTGTTTGATGCTTTCAATATACTTATTTTTCTAATTAATCTTTGAGCTGAAAAAAGTGAATGAATTTTCCACGTTAATGCCATGTAAATTCTTCTTTGGCAAATCACACTATTTTTCTGGAAAAAATGTGCTAATAGCTTATTTTATATGTATTCACACATAGAAAAGCAATCTAAAATATTCAAAATAAAGAAATAAAGTACAATCAGGCTCAAACATTTTTGTTTGCATTGTATCAAGGAATGGATGCTTCTAACTTAAATACTCAACTGCACATCCCCACCCCATGTCCACTCAGTGAAGCAGTGGAAGTAATGTGCCAGTGACTGGAGGCTGTCAGGGTCTGGATGGGTGCCAACAGGCTCAACCTCAATCCAGACAAGACGGAATGGCTGTGGGTACTGCCTCCCAAGGACACGTCCACACAATTCAAAGTGTTGGTTATGGCCTATAAAGCCCTACATGGCATAGGACCAGATTATCTCCGAGACCACCTTCTGCCTCACGAATCCCAGTGTCCGGTGAGGTCCCACAGAGTTGGTCTCCTTAGGGTCCCGTCGACCAAACAATGTCAGCTGGTGGGGCCTAGGGAAAGAGCATTCTCTGTGGGTGCCCTGGCCCTCTGGAATCAGCTCGCCTTGGAGATTCACACTGCCCCCACTCTCCTTGCCTTCCGAAAGAGTTTAAAAACACATCTTTGCCATCAGGCCTGGGGACATCAGGCCTGACCAACGAATGTCACTAGTGTGATTATTGAATGAATGTAAATGAATGTTTTAAAGTTAGAATTTTAAAGAATCTTTTTAGTATATTATTTAGATAAACTGTATTGTTATGTTTTTGATATATGCTGTGAGCTGCCCCGAGTCCATAGAGTCAAATAAATAAATAAATAAATAAACAAACAAACAAACAAACAAACAAACAAATAAATGTACATATGTATAATTTTAAATAATTCTTTAACAATTGGATATACAATTGTATTTTGATTTGTATTAATAGAAATTTAGAAAACTGATGGCAGAAAAAGATCTAGCAGTTCACCGAGTCTGCCTTGTGATGGGTTTTTAAAAATTTTATTTTAATTTTTTTTGTCAAATTATGAAATGTGTTTATCTGAAGCATACTTAAACTCAGTTACTGAAATTGCTTGGTTGCTAACCCACTATTTCTATTGGAAGTTGGTTCCATACTTCCACTACTCTTTCTGTGAAGTAATACTTTCTAACACGATTTTTAAATTTTCTTCCTCTCAGTCTGAGATCCCTGTCAATGTGTTCTTGATTTTTACCTAATATTGAAAATACTACCTTCTAGATAGTAGGATACCCTCTTATTCACACTCTTGATGTATTTAAATATTTCTATTCCTTCTTTCACTTCTGTTCTCCAGACTGTACATATTAGAGTTCCTCCAATTCCCTAATACTGTATATTTTGTCACTCACTAGTTTTGTTGCCTATCTCTGAACTCACTCAAATCTTATCAATATTTTTAAATGTAGTGTACCAAACTGTATGCATCATTCCAAATGGGGGTCTTACTAAAGCTCTATATAGCGGGACTGATGAATGAATTCCTGTCAAATGTCAAGATCCTACATACCCCAAACTCAAAGTATTTTAGGAAGATATCAATCAGGATTATGAAGTTCTTCAATGCTATTTTCTGGGTAGATTTAGCTATTGGTCTAAAAATCTCTGTAGTTTGCTTAGGCCAGTGATGGTGAACATGGGTGCCAGAGATGGCACGTGGAGCCATATCTGCTGGCACATGAGCTGTTGCCCTAGTTCAGCTCCAATATGCATGTGTGCTGGCCTGTTGAATTTTGGATTGCACAGAGGCTCTGGAAGGGCGCTTTTAGTTTCCAGAGAACCTCCCAGGGGATGGGGGAGGGCATTTTTACCGTCCCCTGGCTCCAAGGAAGCCTTTGGAACCTGGGGAGGGCGAAACATGAGCCCACTAGACCCACCAGATGTTGGAAACAGTCCATTTCCGGCCTCCAGGCTGGTGGGGAAAGCCGTTTTCACCCTCCCCAGGCATTGAATTATGGATATGGGCACTCACACATGTACAATAGCACATGTGCATGCTCTTTCGGCACCTAAGGAAAAAAAGGTTTGCCATCACTGACTTAGGCTAATGTCAGAATCTACATGCAGATACTCTCAGATTAAATGTCCAGCATCTCCAAGCTAGATTGAATGAAGTTGATTTCTTTAGGTTAGGTGGAACAGTGAATTATAACTCAATATAAAAATCTTATTTTTTAAATGTCCTACTTGTCAAATTGCTGCTAGGTAATGCTAAGCCAATACATGAGACATATTGGCTTATTCTATGGACCCAACCTCTATAACTATCTCTCACAGTTGGAAAGAAGTTTATAATGAAGGTGCAGACTAATAATTTTTCTGGAAAAAAAACTATCCATCTTTTATTTCTCAGATGCAGTTTTCAGAAATTTGTTGGCTATAATGAGTATTTCCTAGACTGGCTGAAATAGGAATCCTATTCTGTGATACATATGGGCAACTGGATACTTGTTGGCATTCAGTGAGGAGGCAGCTTTTTCAGAAGAGTATATCAGGACTCATTTGATGTATTATTCTGATATTTGTTGTAATAATAATGAACGAGGAGAAGTTTGACTCTCTTTTTTTTTGTAATTGCTTATTCTCTAAAGCTGACCTTCATAGCTTGTCTCAAACTTTTCTGATTTAAAGATGCAATGAGCTTATCATGTAAACCATGAAATAGGTTGAATTAAATTTCACAGATTATTGAACATTTTTCAAATACTTTATATAAATGTGCTAGGAAAGATTTGCTGTATAATTATATCCCATGGGATGACATTCGCTCAAGATTTTGCTGATCAGTAAGTAGGTAAAATAATTGCTATAAATGTCCTGAACACATTATTGTTTTCAAAATAGTGACATATTAATAATAGATTATTTAGAAGCATGACACGGCTGAAACAAATTATTTGATTTATTGTAAAAGAGGAAACACATTTTATTAGATTCTATTGCAATGAGGAAAAAAATGAGGTCTATTATATAAACTCCAATATGGGCTGCCAACGTTAATTTAAAATGTGTCCCTATGTGCTTTAGGTAGGCCAGACACAATGGGGGCTAATGTGGTTCCATTGACATAAATTGAGCTGCAGGAGAATCTCAAAATAACGAATAGCTCATAATTGCAGATCAGTTATGGTTTGAAAAACTTGCTTCTGAAGATATATGCTGTTAACCTTTTGTATTCTGTTCTGTCTGGGTCACTCCGGAAGCTATGACCAACCCAAAAAGATAAGCCAGACACACCGGTAAAATTCAAATACAGTTTTATAATGTTCAAGAGAAACGAAGCTAACAGAAAATGTCCTTACAAAGCAGGAAAACACTGGAACTCCAAATATATACACGAAGGTAATTGTCCATGCATCAATATAGGATTCTTGCTGCCAAGATGAGGCTGTAGATAACAGACATACACCTCCCACGGTTCTTCAAGACTGCTGGGCCACAAGCCAGGAACAGAGACGCCGAGAAACAATGCAGGTTACAGCAACTCCAAACTGATAACACTCCACATGGCTTCAAGAGCTTGCCTGCCTTATAAAGCCTTCCCTGCTAATGAGGACCACACCCAAGCCCTGGTGTTCCTTATTCAATGCTGATAATATTTCTTCAATTGATCCTTCCTTTGATCTAAATGTCTCTGTCGCATGTCAATGACAGCTTGTGCCTCGTCACCTAATGACTCCAAAGACTCCAAGCTACTTGCTGGGGAGAGCCCCTCCCCGGGGCTCCCATGCTGTTCTTCCTCGTCACATTCCTGACTGGACTCTCCCCCGTTCGACTGCCCAGTCCCCTCCTCTTCGCTGTCAGCCTCCTCCGGGCATGGAGCCAGCAGAGACGCAGCTGGTCTTTGATCTGCCTCAGGCTGAACCATAACAGTATTCTATGCACTTTTACCAGCTTTCTAGAGTCATGGACAGTGAAGGGTCACAAAATTTTTTACTACCACACTGGCTTAGGCAGGACATTCTGAATTTTCTTTTGACATCTTTCAGTGCAAATTGGGTGCTCTGGGGGTGGAGCTCCATTTTCACTAGCCCACTGCATCCCCCCCACCATCCAGGCAGCGGCCTACCCCTGGTCCTGGATAAGATGGTGTTATGGCCCTCATCAGTCTTGGGGTGACTGAAATGTATCAACCGTCAAGGATAGACAACTGTGAGCAATTTCATGCAGCAGTAGGTTATGCTAATTTTGGATGTGGGCCAATTCACAAAATTGAACCAAAGTGATCCCCAGCTTAGCATAGAAAGAACTTATTTAAAACCTGCATTGAATTTCATCTGCAATTCGGCAATGATTGTTTGGAAATAATCATGATGGGTTTTCATATGCAAGTTTGAGTGTTTGTTTATATTGTATGTATATATGTATTGACAGTAGGTATTTTTAAAAAATGTATAAAAATGTCACCTTCTAAGCGCCCTCAAAAAGTGTAATATTTATATCTGGGGAAAAAAAATAATTCTAAATACCACTTTTCTTGAAAAGACCTTGTCTATCATAACCCCAGTTCAGTTACAGCTCAATTGAAAGTCTTAGAAATCTGTAGACCTACTATTTAAAATACCTTTCTCTCTTGGAACTTTGTCATGGTATTGTGTTATAGGTTAGAATTAGCTTATTTCAATGTATTGTTTACATTGGGCTTAAATGTGGCTACTATAGGATTCAAGCCCTCTATTTCACTTTCCTTGGACTGAAATTCAACTGATTTATTTATTTATCTGTTTGTTTGTTTTGTCAAGTACATATTAGTGGTATACAAAAAATATAATAATATTTATATACATGATAATAGTAAAAGACAAAAATTAGGACAGGGGACGGAAGGCACTCCCCCTTACTGAACATACTCAACAAGGTAACACATCAAAAACTAGTTGTTTCCAGGAAGAGAAGCAGTTGTTACTTATGCAATGTAATTATAATTGACCAGGTGTGTCAAACTCACATCATCATGACGGTGCTCGTGATGTATTGAGATCTCCTCCCTTCACTAAATCAGGTGTGTTACATCTGGTCTGCAGGTCATGAGTTTGACAGTAGTAAAAACAATTACTACCAACCATTGAAGGCCTGTATACTGCACGAGTCAAAAAGAGGGCTGTGAAAATATTTACAGACATCCTGTATTCACATCCTGGACACAAACTGTTTCAATTCCTATCCTCAAAATGGTGCTACAGAACTCTGCAAACAAGAACAACTAGACACAAGCATATTTTTTCCATCTCTGTGTATTCAAAATTTGAAGATAGATAAGTAATTGATTGATTGGGGGGATGGAATTGAGGAATTATTGACTATTTTTCTGTTTTATTCATTAAAAATCAGCAGCACAATTTTTCAAGTTCTAAGCATGAATTGAAAAAGCTTAAATTTATTCAATAAATGAAAAAAATGAAAGGTAATGATATTTATGGATATATTGCTCTTTCTTTTTCAGTAAGTTGTTAGTAATATTGCATTAATGTTGGGTACATGCAATTATTTCCTTATTGTTCATGAAAAATCCATTAATTACTTTTAGCAGAAAATAAAGCCTAAACTTGTAGTTCCATAATGATAATAAATTATGTTTTTAGCATTCCTTTCCTACAAATCTTCAAAATTAATAAGGATAACTTTCCTTAGAATTAACAGATGTTTTTATAGAAAACCAATTTCTACTAATCAAATTATTATTTAAAACATACTTGTCATTATTTCCAATCATGGAAATAATATAATTTCTGACTTTGCTTTAGTGCTTTAAGGAAACTAGCACAAAATATTTCATCTTTAGGTGGCTGGAACATCCTTTATTTATTAAAATCCACTATCAGAATGATTCAATAAATATGAAACTCCCACCTAGAAAAGGGTAGAACATGCAAGTTCAATTTGGCCGTTCAAATCTCACCAGGCTCAGGGTTGACACAATCTCACCAGGCTCAGGGTTGACACAACCTTCCATCCTTATGAGGTGGGTAAAATGAGAACCCAAATTGTTAGGGGAAATAATCTGACTCTATTAGAGAGGACTGTAAAACTCTGTAAAGCAGTACATAAGTTCTAAGTGCTGTTTCTATGTAATATATTCTGCTGAGCCATAGTTTACTTTCCATAAGAGTAAATGAAAAAAGGGTGTCCCTTTCAATGAATGTCAGTAAAATTTACAGAGGGATATATAGCACCATGCTTTGTCAAGTCTATCAGTTATTACAATTTGAAACTGATAATTTTTCACCTGCAGAAATTTATTCTATCAGTGTTATCACTTCATCTCCTATTTTTTTAAAAATTGTCATTAAATTGAAGCTCATAAATGCTTAAGTGTTCTTGGTAAGAAAGAAAGAAAGAAAGAAAGAAAGAGGCGAAGGAAGAGGAGGAAAGAGAGAAAGAGAGAGAAGAAAAAAGAAAGAAAAAGAAAGGAAAGAAGGGAGAGAGATAAGAAACAAAGGAAGGAAGGAAGAAAAAGAAAGAAAGAAAGAAAGAAAGAAAGAGAAAGACAGAAAGAAAGAAAGAAAGAAAGAAAGAAAGAAAGAGGAATGAAGGAAGGGAGAAAGAGAGAGACAAGAAAAAAAGAACGTAGGATTAAATAATATATTTTGTATGTTCAGTAGTAGTAAATAAATAGACAGGGAAATTGTGTCTCATTGAGGCCTTTGAGGCAATGAGCGGCCAGGTACCCTACCCCTGATCCTACCCCTACCCCTAATCCCAACCCTTGACATGAGTGACGTCAAGCTGGCCACACTTACCAAGTCACATGACCAACCAGTCATATCTACCCAGTCACATGATTGCCCAGCTATGCCCACCCAATCACATACTCAGCCAATAACATGACAACCAACCATGACAGCCGAGTCACATGACCATGAAGCCATGCCCACCCAGTCACAATCTCATCAAGCCATACCCACCATCATATGCCCATCAAGCCACACCCACAAAATAAACCACACCCACAGAACCGGTAGTATAAAAAAATAGAATCCAGCCCTGGCTTTAGAGTAATCTGAGGAAAACAAAACAAAGCAAAAACCAACCCCCCCCCCAATATGTAAAAAAGCAATGGCAAATGATTTCCATACTGTTGCAAGAACACAATGTGACCATATCCATATTGATGCAGTTAGGAATCAAACTTCACTTGAGGGACTCGTTGCTTATAAATTTTAAATAGGCACTGTTATATACAGATCACTCATACTCTCCATTTAGCTGCCTACTGATCAAGGTCCAGTTAGATGATATATGAAATAGGTTATTCTTTTCCAGATTTGTTTTTATAGTAGGATACGGGAAGGAAAATCAATATTAGAATTATGTGTCCTCTAGGAGTAGGAGTTAACACTTTTCCCACCTTCCATTGCTCATGACTATCACATTGTGTTTCAAATTTCCGGAAAGGAAGCATCACTATAGGCAAGATTAGATAAATGGCTCCCTGCTCTCTCCCATATGTGCTGTACGTCTTTTTGACCGTTGGTTAAAACTGAAAGTGATTTGTCCCAAGCATCAGTCTCATGGAGTTTTCTTTAGCAAGAGTTTCTGAGGAGGATGAGAGGTGTTTAAAAAATTCCAGCCAATTCTATTTCCCAATTAGAAATAATTTACCCCCCTATTAATGAATGGAGAGAGGTTTGATATAATTTCAGAATATTTTTTAATTTCCTTTTTCAGTTGCTTTCCAATGATCAGGCAAAGAGCAAGATAACATAACCTTGCAGCTGATTATTTACATGATTACCATCTGAATCTTCATCAGTCCGGGACCTTGGGTTTCAAATCTAATCAAATGTAATGGGCTGTAAGAACAACCTTGGGAAACAGGTGAAAGAATCATAAAGAAGATAAAATGATTCCCTGGTCAGGTAAGAGAGATAAATCCTGATCAGCTCTCAACCTATAGCAGGAATGAGGATGAAGGAAACATCTAAGTAGGGGACTTCCTAGTTCTTTGGAAAGCAAAGTCATCAGAGGGGAGAAGTGAAATCAGACTTGTATGATTCTGTTATCATATAATAAAAGTAATATCAGCAGTTTTCAAGCAACTCCCATACTTAGTGGGTTCTTCCTCATTCATTCATTCACTCATTAATCAATCAATCAATCAATCAATCAATCAATTAATTCCATTTCCTTCCTTCTTTCCTTCCTTCTTTCCTTCCTTCTTTCCTTCCTTCTTTCCTTCCTTCTTTCCTCCCTTCCTCCCTCCCTCCCTTACTTTGCTTTAAAATGTTGCAGATAGGGTGCTATGCTTTCATTTCAAAGTGCAGCACAGCAATATTTTTATTTAATTCTTGCTTTCAAAATGGTAGGAGAAATTTACTTAAATGTAAGTCCTTAGCTATGTAGGGTTCATTGTTCTGATGCATCTTCAGATATTTACATTTTGGGGACAGTTAAATAAGCGGCTCACAATTTTCCCTATTAACACTTGTTTCCTCTAAACCAATGGATCATATATTATTACAAAGAGTTTCATTCTGGTTTATGCTAGACTCTGGTTAAATCCTTTTTCAGGCTAGATTTGAAGCTTGAACACATTTTAATTCTTTTTATCTCCCTCCACAAGGTGCATCTTCAGATTTTCTTTCAGTATGTTTCTTTAGACTTTTCCCCCTGTTATTTCCTTCCTTCTTAGACAGGAATTCTACTGTCTTCATCTATCACCTATTCAAGATTTTTGTCAAACATGATCCTATACAGTACTTCATACCTGCCCAAATTTTTGAGTACTACTAGTGTTTTATAACCAAGTATTTGTTTCTTACTTAGATCAGGACTTTCATCATAAGATTTCATTACATGAATTAAATCACTCAATAGTTTGACTTATATTTTACTTTACTTTTCTGATTTTAAACAAAGAAGAAATGTGGAAGGAGCAATTAATTCATGAAAAGAGACAAAAAAGTCTGAAATATTACAAAAACAAAACGATGCAATATTGCATTTTAGCAGGAAACATGAGCATTTGCAGAGGAGTCAAAATCTGCACATAATCATGATCACCATGCCCATAATATTGCAAGTGATTAGCCCTCCCTATAGATGTTCCTTGTGGTGAAACGACGTTGGAGACCTGAAGATGTAATGAAATTGCAACTAACATCTTGATTTTTAATACATGTTTTATAATGTTTATAATGAATATTAGGTAATATAACATGGAAAAATGTAATTGTTCTTATCAAAGAAACCTGGAGGTTATCCTGAGTCAGTAAAAATTACTTGCATCAAGATGAAGTATTACAGCTCTCTCCTTCTACAGTATTTGTCAAGTACTGTATTATAATTATAGTTTCTTGTGTTGAACTTTAAGACTTTTTATTAGAACAGCAGCCAGAAAGAAGGAGTTCTGAGAACTTGCAAAAAATGTAGGGCTTTCTGCTATAGTGTTTTTTTTTTCAATTTAAAAGCTGCTATCCATTTTTCAGTTGTAAAGATTTTGGGGAAATGTTATACACACACCCAAACACACACACATACACACCACAGAGAGACACTGCCCAGATTATAAATAATTAAAAAGGGATAAGTGGGGTCAATACTCAAGTTTACAAGGAAAATGTTTACTTTTCTAACTAAATTAGATCATTCAAGTCATAGACTCATTGACTGGAAAAAATTGTTTTTAAACCTTTAACTTACTCAACAATTTTAACTCAGGCTGAATTAATGTCTCCTTAACTTTCAGGTTCATGACCTAAATCTACCTGACGTTTAGGGTTACTGCTTCCAAAAGTCATACGAAACTATATTCTGTAGTTGACTCCCAAAGAGGATATAACAACAGACAAGAGGTATATGTAAAATGTACTAGTCCATAAACAAAATGGGACACCTGCCCAGAATCAAGGACCTTGGGATACTAATAACTAAAGATCTAAGTGCCAAATCCCACTGCAACAACATCGCTAAGAAGGCCTCAAGAGTTGTTAATCTAATCCTACGTAGCTTCTGCTCTGGAAATCCCACACTACTTACCAGAGCTTACAAAACTTTCGCCAGACCCATCCTCGAATACAGCTCATCCGTTTGGAACCCATATCGCATCTCAGACATTAACACCCTTGAAAATGTCCAAAGATACTTCACCAGAAGAGCCCTCGAAACAGAATACCCTACGAAACTAGACTTACAATCCTGGGTCTTGAAAGATTAGAACTACAACGCCTTAAACATGATCTAAGTATTGCCCACAAGATCATATGCTGCAATGTCCTGCCTGTCAAAGACTACTTCAGCTTCAACAACAGCAACACAAGAGCACACAACAGATTCAAGCTTAATATTAACTTCTCCAAACTTGACTGTAATAATTATGACTTTGGGTTGTCGAAGCGTGGAACTCCTTACCGGACTCTATAGTATCATCCCCAAACCCCCAACAATTTACCCTTAGATTATCCACGGTTGACCTCTCCAGATTCCTAAGAGGTCAGTAAGGGGCGTACATAAGTGCACTAGAGTGCCTTCTGTCCCCTGTCCTATAGACTCTCCTATATCTCATATTTCTTCTCTACTATATCCTCTATAACCTTCATTGTGTATTATTGTGTATTAGACAAAATAAATATTTTTAAAAATCAAGATAAAAACTACATGGCCTGCAGGAGAAAAGACACATTTCAGAGTTTTCTGGAATATTCTGTCTTTGAATTGGTGAATTTTGCATTTACCCAATTGGGTGAGATGGTCTGTCTCATAAATAAATAAATGAACAGGTAAATACAATCTCCTTCTGAATGACAAAACAAAACTATTGAGTTGATGGCTGACTTTGTCTAGACTCAAAAGCTAAGCAGAATCAGGTTCACCTGTCACTTAGTCAGGAGACTTCTATCTCTCCACAGGGGTTCAACTTGACTTTACCTTTATAATATAAATTGTAAGCATCAAGTAGCTACTCAAATAAACATTCAGATTTCCTAAACAAGGACAGAAAAAAGAAAATAGAACTGTGATGTTGATTGCTTCTGCATGAGTTAGAGTTCAAGGTTGTACCAGAAGTTCCTCTTTCTATACAGGAGCAAGTAATATGTCGTGACAAGAAAAATATCCTTCGTGTCTTAGATCCATACTAATTGCCACTGTGACTGGATATACTGGCTCATGATTTATTTAATTATGATTTGTTTAATAAACCATGGGTGACATTCTGCTAGGTCATAAAATAAAGTTTACAAATTATAATGGCTGAGTTCAAAGAAAGTTCTATGTTAAAAGCACACAAACCATAAATT
This sequence comes from Erythrolamprus reginae, assembly GCF_031021105.1. Classification (NCBI taxonomy): domain Eukaryota; kingdom Metazoa; phylum Chordata; class Lepidosauria; order Squamata; family Dipsadidae; genus Erythrolamprus; species Erythrolamprus reginae. The sequence continues at coordinate 205,078,026 of NC_091952.1, forward strand.
ATTATTTATTATTTATTGGATTTGTATGCCGCCCCTCTCCGCAGACTCAGGGCGGTTAACAACAATGATAAAAAACAACATGTAACAATCCAATTTAATAAAACAACTAAGAACCCTTATTATAAAAACCAAACATACACACAAACATACCATACATAACTTGTAATGGCCTAGGGGAAGGAATATCCTAACTCCCCCATGCCTGGCGACAAAGGTGGGTCTTGAGCAATTTGCGAAAGACAAGGAGGGTGGGGGCCGTTCTAATCTCTGGGGGGAGTTGATTCCAGAGGGCCGGGGCCGCCACAGAGAAGGCTCTTCCCCAACATTGTTTGGTCGATGGGACCCGGAGAAGGCCAACTCTGTGGGACCTTATCAGCCACTGGGATTTGTGCGGTTTAAGCTCAACATACTGTATATACCTTTTAGCACCTTTTTGAAAATAATTGTGCCCAACTTCTATTCAGTGGAGAGACTACACAACTTTGCTTATTTATTTTTATTTATTTATTTATTTATTTATTCATTCATTCATTCATTCATTCATTCATTCATTCATTCATTCATTCATTCATTCATTCATTTATTTATTGGATTTTTATGCCACCCCTCTCCATGGACTTATGTCAGTAATGGCATTTTCCATGCATATAAAGAAGCATTATTGGTGAAACAGATCTTCCTGAGAAAACAATTGGTCCCAACAGGAATCTTTGTCAAGGCAACGTGTATATAGCATCCCTTGATAATGGATCAACCTTGATCTACCTTTTCCTTCCACATCACTTCTTCTTTGAAAAATGCTTACTCCTTTGACATGATTTACAGAGCTTAAATCCCTGCCAATTATGATTGTGATTATTGTTGTTGTTAATAGTCTATATATTATTAAATGTTGCTTGTTTACTTGTTGACTGTTCATTTCAAACGATCTTCAGTTTGCTGCAGAGGCCCTGTAACTGCCAAGCCAAGCTTGCGAGATGCTTGAAAATGTATTATTTTCTGATGCTTTTTGGGCTGGAGTGGTGACAATGATTGAATGAAGAATGGTTGTCAGCATCATTCCTTGAATGGATAACTGGGAAGACAAGTGTCCCTCTGAAAATTAGATGACAGTTGGGCTTTTCTTTAGAATGCCAGAATTATTACTCCATTCAGAAGCACTGAATGTGCAACGTGTAGGCAGAGAAAGCATTCACTCTAGCATGGCACATATTACATGGAACTGCAAATAGGGTCATTCTTCTGTTCAGAGCCCCAGTGCCCAGAGTAATTAACTTCACATGCCAACTCTGAAATCTGAGTTTAAGTGAAGTGAGAGGTCCAGCCCCAAAGGGTACAGTTGCTTGAGTTCTTTATTACTAACACAAAGAAAGAAATAATAGTTCTTTTTTTTTTTAAGGGAGCAGGTATATATATATATATGTAGGGAAACAGGTCTCATTGTGAAGTCTTGTCCTGGAAATTCATTTTTAATATCCTTTGTTTCTTCCTTAAACTTCTATTCAAAGAATTTGCCTTTTTAAAAATTATTTTTTATTTATTCATTTGTCCAATACACAATATGTATGGAAGAGAATAGACATGAAGTAATATATATAAGGATAATATGTAAAAATAGAGGAGAGGATATATGAAAGGAAGAAAATATATATGATATATGAGATAAAGGAAAGACAATTGGACAGGGGACGAAAGGCACACTAGTGCACTTATGTACGCCTCTTACTGACCTCTTAGTAACCTGGAGAGGTCAATTGTGGATAGTCTAAGGGAGGGTTAGGGGGTTAGGGGTTGACACTATTGAGTCCGGTAATGAGTTCCACGCTTCAGCACCTCAATTGTTAAAGTCATATTTTTTATAGTCAAGTTTGGAGCGGTTAATATTAAGTTTGAATCTGTTGCGTGCTCTTGTGTTGTTGCGGTTGAAGCTGAAGTAGTCATTGACCGGTAGGACGGTTGCAGCATATGATTCAGGACTATATACTATATAAATACCAAAGATGTGCAACCCCGAAGAGTAATCATTGGATTGTTACATATTGTTTTAAATCCTCAAAGATACCAAGGAAAGCTTGCGAGGAAAAAAAAAGAGTGAATTTTAACCAAGAAATATTTGATAATAAACATTTACAAAAGTTATGTTTCTGTATGTTTGTAGAATTACATAATTCTAAGAAAATCATTATCCCCATGGGCAGGTGTCCCTGACCCTGATGGCCTTCCAGAAAGACCTGAAGATTTGGCCTTGACATCAGTCTTCCCTCTAATTTTTTTGGTGGGTGAGCAGAAAAGTATAGTGTCTGAGCGGCAGTCCCTTTGGGACTGGGCGGCACTCTTTCCCTCTCACTCTTTCCCTCTCGGCTTCTGGACAGGTTTGAAAAACTCTGAGTTGATGATGATTTTTAAGTGAGCCATTGCTCACTGCTCAGCTTAGAGGGAATTATGCTTGACATCTGGCCTGGGGACCAGAAAGTGATGCAGAGCCAAGAGTGAAATCCAGAAGGTTCTGTCAGGTTCTGGAGAACCAGTAGCAGACATTTTGAATAGTTCAAAGTAGCAGAAATTTTGCGTAGTTTGGAGAACTGACAAATGCCACTTCTGGCTAGCTCCAAAGTGGGGTGGGAATGAAGATTTTGCAATATCCTTTCCTCAGGAATGGGGAAGAAATGGGGATTTTGCAATATCCTTGCCCTGCTATGCCTGCCAAGCCACGCAACACCCACAGAACCGGTAATTTAAAAAATTGGATTTCACCCCTGTGCCAAATCCATAAAATGGCTGTACTGCTCTTGAAGTGCTGTGCTCTTCCAGTCAATGTCTTGTATGGTTTTTAACTGACCGAATGTTTTGTATTGCTTATATGATTGCTTTATTTTTTATTGCTTTTTAATTGTAAGTCTCCCAGAATCACATGAAGAGAGGGGCAGCTAGATAAATTGATTACCTATGTACATACTATCACCCTGTGGGTGGAAAATAATCACCACTTACATTTCCATGGATAGAGCATCTTGGAGTAAGGACGTTTCTAGTAATAGCCTTAGGCCTAAAACCTAAGCCATCTGGATCACTTGGGGCCAATCTCTGTCTCTCTCTTTTTCACTCTCCCACCCCCCAAAACCACCTTCCAGGGTGGTTGTTGTGGGGAAAATAAGAAAAGCCTTTGCCACCTTGAGTTATAAAAACAATAAGATGGAGATTTAAAGCAAAGGTTTTAATAAATTTAATACATGCAAAGAAACTGTTGCAAAATTAATTTTTACTTTAATCAGTTCAAAAACTCAAATGGTAATTTTGGTATTTAGAAATTGAGTAGAATTTAGCAAAGAAAGTTAGATATTAATTTAAGATATAATATTATTGTGATAGATAATACAAATGTGATAAATCAAACATGCATTAAAAATTCAGTCTATGTAGACATTTTTTAAAAAAAAATAGAAATCTGTTAAAGAATTGGGTGGACATATTAACAAATACTAGTAAACTGGCATTAGGTTTCTAATCCCTATCAGATCATTTAGAATAGACAAATCCTTCAGTTTATGAGAAATTTATAATTTAGACTATCATAATCTATACTGTGAATATTCATTAGCAAAACTCTAGTATTTTCATTTAAGGATGCTTTGAAAGAAGAAGTAATTATCTTAGCTCAGGTTTTCTTGAATGTTAAATGATGCCTCCCATTTTTATAAATTATAGTATTTTTAAAATATTTTTTATAATAATACTATAAAAGTAAAACATTAACACAACACATAACAGTGTGCTCAATGCTCAAAGTGCTCATCACCAAACAACGTTCATACCCCTCCACCAATTTTCTATATACCTATTTAACTTAAGAGCAGTATATCTATTTACATATTATAAAGTAATTCTAATGTATTCTTTATACCTTGGTCTCGAATTCTACTATACACATGTCCTGTTACCTTGTCCCATTGTCCCATCAGTTTCCCCAGATTAGTTTCATTGGCCGAATTCATCCTCTTTTCCATAACCTGAAACTGAATATGATCCACCATGTACCGATGCCAATTTTGTATTGTTCATTTTGTCACATCCTTCCAGCCTAGGACTATTACCGCCTGAGCGCTTTCTATTGCTGCTTGAAATTATAGTATTTTTATAAACATATTAAACTATTTGTTTCAACTAATTTCAATTTTTTTACCCTTACTTCCTTTGGCTTCCTGACTGCATAGACCCAATTGCATAGACCTAATATTATTATGTATTAAAATCGTCTTCCTAAAGTCAATCTATGAGGGAAATGGACAGTGCTAAATAGGATATGTAAATAACTAAAATTAATACAAAATAATAATGTTAGTTTCATACGGCTGAAATCCTATCTGGGTTGTCACAATTATGTTAACATAAAAGATCTTCCATAAAAAGAAGATTTTTCCTCATAAGAGTTTTTGTTACAGGCACTACGGTTACAGGCTTTCTGTGGTTCAATGGCTGCAACAACAAAAAAAGTGATATGGTTAAAAAATATGAATAAGACACCTGCCACCATATGTCCCCCTTTTATGTGTCATGGGTACAATGCTTGTAAAAAAGGAGCAGGGCTTTCATCATGTGGCTGCAGTAACAACCTCCTCCTCCTCCCACTCTGTAGCTGCCCCTAATGTAGATCCAAATATGTATTTCTCCAACATATTCCTGACAAGGAGAGAAAGAATACTATACTTGGAGTGAGGTTAGTTCATTGTTGTTTCCACAACTTAAGTTGTTGTAGTTGTCCCTCCCAGATTTCATCATTCAGGAAGACAGGATGAGCCCCTGAATTAATAATAGGAAATATAATGTAACGTGTCTATGCCTTTTTGTCCTTGGATAGTGGCAAAACCATTTCATTATCCTCCACGGCGACACTTTAATTTTCTAGTTTTTTGCAATTCTACAAAGCAAAGGTATGACTTTCTAAAACAACTAGTAAGAAGACAATGCAGCTGATAAATGATTGCACGTCTGTTTGAAACAGTTTTGCAGATTCTGAAATCTATTTTAAGTCCACTGACATACAGTGTACTGTTGTATTTTCTAGCTTTGATCAGATCTTTAAACAGATCATTCATTTTATGTTAGCTCTGAGCTTTTCTCTAGTAGTAATGTAGAATGCCAAGATTTATAGTCTAAAGCAAAAATCAAGAAAATACATGGATTTAACTGCTGAAATAATTGTTTATAGAAAACAGAAACAAGTGGTCTTTCCGAATGTGACAACACAATTACACTTTTTAATGCTACTCAGTTCTGTGTTTTGTTTTGTTTTTTATACCAAAAGCCACTTTATGGCTGAGCTCTGAAGAATGAATAATAGGCTATACAATAGTATTATAATTCATGCCAGCTCTTATGTGAGACCTGGACACTTTTTTTTAGTTTAACTGCAACCAGACGGAAGATGGTAGGAAAATGATTTGTCAGGCACTTTCTTAGCTCAGGGCAAAACTTTGAAAACAGCCATACCATAAAGCTTTATTTCTTCTGTGCCTTTTTCAGTAATGTTACTTTTGTAAAGATAGTCCAGTTTGGCTATTTTATGGGAACCTTAATGGAAAATACTATTTTGAGGGCATCTGAAAGTTTTTGAAACATAATAATTTCACATCCCAATTGAGTTCTGGTAAAACTTTTCTACTGTCTGAATACAAGTATTTACCCACATATCTCTTAGCTTGTTCAAAATTACTTACCATAAGTAATGACAACATTCAATTAAACAAAATAGTATATTAACAATTCTCCTTCAGTGTTGCAACATTCCCAGCATCATTTATTGAATTCAAAATCCAGGAAGCATTGTAAGTATATTTGTCTTGAAAGCCAACCAATGAATTAATTAGTACTGATAAATGCTTCTGCTAATGTAGGGAATTGCATCCCATAATGTGCAGTGATTTCAGGTCTCTTTCTAAGTTTATATGTATCAGGTGGCTTTACCCAAATTTTGTGCCCTTGAGATGGGTATATTTCAGTTGGCAAATCTTTAGGTATGGAGAATTCTGGCAGTTTGTCCATATGTCAGGTTAAGGAAGCCTTTCACACTGTGCAATAATAACATAATAAAGGGACATACTGCTGTGTTTGGGCCTGGGCCAGCCATTGCTCCCACAGATGGGAGAGACGTGGCACAAAGTGAATGCGAAAGGCTGGCTGACAGCCAGGAAGATGTGGCAGACAGCCAGGAAGACATGGCAGACAGCCAGGAGGACGAGGCCACTGGTACGCAGGATTCAGCAGACAGCCCAGGGGATTTGGCATGCAGTCCCTCAGACAGTCTTTTGTCCCTGGGTTCTTCTGCAGATCAATATATTGATCTGCATAGCCGAAGAACTATACAAAGAAGGGATCGATTGAAGGAGTATTACGAGTCATCATAGGAGCACCTGGGCTGGGTGTGGTTTTTATACTGAGGGTTAGGTGTGGTTCCCTTAATGAGGGCTAAAGGGATAAAAGGGAACAAAGGCCCAAGGCAAACTGTAGCTGTTTATCTGTGGTTTTTTGTGGTTCCTGCCCTGAAGTTTCTGTTCCGTGCCGTTGGAGTTTTCAACCCAACTTTTTCAGACATGTGGGAGTTGAAAACTCTGGGACTTGCTGTTTGCTCCAAAGATTCAAAAGGACTCCTGAAACGTCTTTGCTCATTCCAGGTTGTCTTTGTTTGTTTTTTCCTGTGTTTTTGTATGCGGCTGAAGTAAGCCTTGCACTATCATTGTTTTCGGACACTAAGAACTGTTTTGAGTAACCCTTTTTTGTTTATTTAATACAAGTTTGCTGATTAGCAGAGCACATGTGTGTTTGATTTCTTTTCCTTGGACAGTTAACGCATTGCTTGAGCCCAGTCAGGCAGAACACATACCAGTATCACTATTGCATGAATACAGTTTTAGACACTAATGCATATACAGATATATTTTCTGCAGTGAACAAATGATTGAGCATAGCATAGTGAAAGCAAAAAGTCCTAGCCTGTCACAAAATATAGTCAGAATTCAAGTGGATGAGCTAAGTATATCAATTTTCTAAGCTTTTATAAGAAAGGTATACTTTCACAATTAGTAAGTTTTACACTTCATTAACTTGCCCATGTGAGTTTAATAATAGGCTGTTCACCTTTTAGAGTGGCTGTTGTATCTAGCCATTAAAAACAGATGGTTTGCTTACCCTAGGTGCTTGCAATGAGTCACCCTTATTCCAGCAGTATTTAACTCCTGACAGAAATAGAAGTAGAATAATTGATGTTATTGATAATATGATGACTTCTCTTGGAGAAATAGAATTCAAAAGAGAGGGGGAAAAACCCCTTTTTCTCCTAAAGTTATCTAGAATGTGAAAAGAACAGTACTAAGCTGAATTCGCAATGCTAATATATTGGTATCTGGTTAAAGAGTGAAACATAATGTCTACAAATACTACTATATCACAGTGAATTTTTGTAAGCATATGCACCAAGACAAATTCCTTGTGTGTCCAATCACACTTGGCCAATAAAATTCTATTCTATTCTATTATATTCTATTCCATTCTAAACCTTGGCCCTGGGATGAAATACAGTGTTTCAAACTCCATTGTTTTGTGTACACTGGGGAGTCTAAACTTATCAGGGAAAAATATGTTTTAAAGTGGTTGATTGTTGGAATGTACAACATGCTAGGACCCTGATGGCATTTCTCTCAACAGTTGGTGATGTTTGAATACCATTTAATTGTACACTATATAATTAATCATAATGGTGTTTTGCAGCATTAAAACATATAGAAGCTTCATGTTGTGTAATTCTATAATAGCACACAAACTAATCTCACCTTTAAAAAAACTACATTAAATGCTCTTTTGTAACTTAATTCTACAAATGATAATTTCAGAAGTGGTAACTGTGCTAATCTATATAGATCAGTATTCTGAGTAGTAATATTGATAGAATAAAAACATGTACTGGTTTGTGATTAAATTTAAAGTATATTTACTTTCTCTGTTTTTACAAATAATTCAAATAAATTTAGAGATTGAAAAAGCAGAGGAAAAAATTGTGAATGTACAGTATATGCAGAAGTGGGTGTAACATGCCCTAAAAATCAGTTCATCCAGTACCAGAAATATGAGTGTGCACCATCCATCCATGCATGCAGCATCACACAACATGAAAATTTGCTCGTGTGCACCATCCACACATGTATGCAGTATAAAAAACACAGGACTTTGCTTGCACAAGCTGTTTGTGCATGCGCATGGCATAAAAAAACATAGTGATATAGGATGGAATTGCACCTGGGCAGGTGGACTGGGACACCCTCAGTTCACAGCTACTGGTTTGCCCAAACCGGTCTGAACTGGAAGCAGCTCAACACTGAGTGTATGTATCTCTTCAAAAGTGCAGCTATTAAAATAAAGTCATGTGATGTTTATTAAGAAGTAAGATTATTGTGATCAGTTGAAATTTGCTCTCTGTTGTATATTTAGAATTGTAGCTATTATTATGAATTAAGGGGGGGAGAGAGACAGAATTTAGCGAAAACCTATGAAGAAAACAGTAATGAGCTCAGCATGATACAACTTCTGAAAGGAAAAAAGAAAAACTTAAATTGTTCCCTAGTATATGACACTATTGTTACATGCCCCTTTGCTAATGGATCAGATCAATTATAACATATTATAATTTATTATAATTGTAATAAAAAGCATTTTGTCCCAAAGAGAAATATTTCTTATAGCTGAATAACACATATTCAGTAAAAGCTGACAAGTATTCACCCTTCTTATCAATGTTGAAAGAATGGAAACAGTTTTTTTTAAATGAATGTTATTATTTTCAGGGTATGAGGAAAACCTGTGGAGGATTTTTTTTTTTTTGCAATGTTTCCTTCTGAAACTGATTTGCACAATCAGGTTTTACAGCAGAAGTCCAGGCATTAACAATTTCTCAAGGCAGAAATGCACAATATCATTCCTTTGTTTACCCTCAGCTCACTGCTAGAATTCAAAAGTAGTATTTTCTAATTTACACCTGCTGGACTTTATTCCACAGTTGGCAAATTCCTCCAGTTCACTTGAATGGTGTAGCAGAAAGGTCTCCAGACTTCTGGTCATTGCCATTGATGGTCATTTGATTTTGTGTTACAGGACTAGAGAAACAGTGGAGCTTTTTGTCACACTTATAAGTTTTCTGATGTAACAATTAAATATTGAACAATGAAATATTCAAGCTTTCTAGCCCAGGGGTGTCAAATTCACGTTGTGACATTGTTATTACATGATGTATTGGGACTTTCCCCCCTTTTTGCTAAACCAGGTGTGGGTGTGGCCAGCACATGATGCATCCTGCCCACAGGCCATGGTTTTGACACCCTTGTATTAACTCATATGGCAAAATATTAAGAATAATATTATCTCAACCAATAAAGACTGGTTGAGAATGTTGATGGACCTGTGATGGATGAATCAAAAGAAAAGTGTCACATATGAGTGGGAGGATGGCTTGTGTCTCTCAAAAGACCATGCAGATGCTGCTTTTTTCTTAGCATAGGCGGGACTAATTAAAAAACAGAGTAACTAATAATCGGTGTAATGATAAATGCAATCCAGGTAGAACCTCACGCTACTACCATGGCTAAACAGAGAAGGAGTTGAAATCTGGAAGGGGGTTTCTTAAGTTAGCTTCATGTCCAGATGGTTTATGCATGAGAGTCAAGCATCTTAAGATTGAAGTGCAAAAAAGCATCTTATGTCATCATTGTACTGTATGAACTAGTGAGAGTTATATATCTCTCTTTTTCCTAATTCTTCGGGGAGAAAAAGGGTGATCAGGACAACAGGGAATTTCACTAGATATTTACTTTTGTGTTTTGGCCAAGCACCAAGATAGGCAAAACTTCTTTACTGGGAAAGTAACATATGACAGATATAGCAAACATTTTACACACTTGGGAGCATAACTGTGCAGTGTTTCAGCTTTTTCAAACTCAGTATGAGCTAAAATTATGACAAAACAACAACAACAGAGGAGTCCTCCATGTTAAGCAACATTTTTGTAATACCTCTGTAATATAGCCTTTCTATGATATTTCATACTATTCCCTCTAAACAAAAGTATTTTATAAAATAGTTCACATGTACAGAATATAATTATTTGGTAGCATTAAATTAGTATAATGCTCTTTATAAAATTATATTTAAAAGCTGAATATTTAATGACAACTTTAGAGAAAAGAAGCACTGGTACTCACCTGATAAGCCCATTCTTGAAGGGTGAGGCTAGCCTCCAAGGATGGGATGACCTGGTCCTCTAGCCAATCAGGACTGAGTCTGAAACAGTATAAATATCACCCTCCATCTTAGGTTCCTTCTTTTGATGAAGGATAAGATCAGACAGCTTCCAACACAGATTAACATTATACAAACAATATAAACAGTAACAGACATCATATGAACCTGTGCCAGCTAAATAAAAGCATTAACAGAAACATAATGAAGCAAAGCTATCCAGACCAGAAGGGTGGGACATGGAAGCTAGCTCTACCCTACGAGAATGGGTGTATCAGGTGAGTACAAACATCCCTTCTCCTTACTGGGTGGAGCTAGCTTCCAAGGATGGGACATGCCAAAGTGGCCTGTAACTTAGGAGGGTCACTTATATCTGGCTGGGACCCCATTGACACATTCCTGCCTGCTGTAAAACCTAGCAGCTGAAGTCTGCATCACTGCAGTGAAAGCATCCAGTAATGGCCCTGATGCGGGTGAGTGCCATTGTTTAAGAATGACATCTATGAATAAGGCAAGATGACTTCAGTCTGGGAAGCATCCATTTCGAAGATGGGATTCACCACAGCGTTACCCTTTGGGATATCCCCTAAAATGGGAGGGGGGGGATGTTAGCAGTAACTCTGGCTTTGTGTGAACTAGGCTAGGGTGAAATAGCCTCAGATGGAAGATGCCTGAGGAAGAAGGTGTATCTGGTGCCAAGTCCTTATCATCAGATAGTTTAAGGTCTAATTGTACCCTCTCTGGTTGATCTTCCTGCAGCTGGCCATCCCCTAGGTCCTCAGCAGATGCATGGGAATCCTGTGGAGCACAGCCTTCCTCATCATCATCAGCAAGCAAAAGAATCTCTGTCTATGGAGGCAGGCACTAAGCAGAAACCACTGGGGAGCAAGCAGATGAATTGCTGGCCATGGCCCTAATGCCAGCCTCAATACCCTGTCTAATGGCCATGTCATTAGAAGGGATCAGTGGAGAGGATGTTCAACTCCTCCTGAGGTGTCAGATCAGGCTCAGGACAAGGAGGCTCCACATATCAGCCTCCTGCAACCTAAGGTCAACACTGTCAAGTGAGATAGAATCGGAGGAGTGTCCCAAGGGCTGCCTGATCCTTTGCACTGGTCCCTTTCTTTCTGGAGTCAGCACCAATAGTTGAAGATGCAGTCTCTCTCCCCCTCTCCTCCCAATCTGTGCTTGGCCTGAGGCGTCTCTGTCCCTGTGGCTGAAACTTGCTGTGAAGGCTGCTGTAGTTTTACCCCCTGTGTAGCCTGCGATCAACCATTCTGTGCCCTCCCTTTTACATCTGGTATAGTGGCAAGCTAGATAACAATTATGGGCCTTCAGAAGGAGGTGTGAGCAACAGCTGAGCTGATGCCTGGGGTTGTCTTCAACCCAACAATGATAGCAGGTAGCAGTTGAGGAGCTCGAAAGGGAAAGGGCACTAATGCAAATTTGAGAATTGGATTATATTGATTGATGAAAAACTCTTTGACTGGAATTCTTTTGGAAGCAAAGGCACATGTCCTAGACTAAGGACTGAGTCGAAAGAGGGGGAACCTAAGATGGAGGGCGATATTTATACCATTTCAGATTGACTAGAGGACAAGATCATCCCATCTTTGGATGCTAGCTTCACTTACTATGGAGAAATGGTATCATACTTATGCTTTCTAAATGGAAGGCAATTATAACAAAATCTGTGGAGAAAGGATAATCTTCCAGTATTAAGTGATAAAGCATGCTTTTTAAAAAAATAAATAAATTGTGCTTTATTTTTCTCAGCATTTTTCTCAGAAGAACTTACTCTAGCAAATGATGTCACTGCCAGATCTCTCACCTATGTAGTCTTCCTTGCTAAATGAAACTGCAGGCTTATTTAACATTCATAATTTTTATGGGTAGCTCCAAGGGTGGGCTGCTGCCCAGACAGGGGAGGACGCAGTGGGGTAGCGAAAATGGAGCTCCACCCCAGAGTACCCAATTTGCACTGAAAGATGTTGAAAGAAAATGCAGGACAGCCTGCATACGCCATGCCCACAGTGTGGTAGTAAAAAATTTGGTAGCCCTTCACTGGGTAGCTTATTGCTTGGAAGGATTTGTCCAGGTAAAAATATATGGCTTAATTCAATAGACGTTTTCTTATGCACATGAACTCCACACCCCAAATTTTCTTGGATATATCTCCAGATCTTCCAGGACAACAGGGTTTGATCACAAATATAGATACAATGAGCATTGAACTGTACATAATCTACTAGCTTGGTTCCAAAGCAGCTCAATATGCAATTTTTGAAGCATAAAGTTTGGAGAGGAGAGGCAATTGAATGTTTGATTACCCTTTCCAAGATCAAAATTTTGTCTCTCATTTCAAAAGGACAGAATTAACTAATTCCACTGGACCAAGATGATGTAAATGTGCTGGCTTTATTTTTACTCTACCTTATTTTATGCAGTACATTTAAAAAACACTGACTTGGGCTGAAAGAATGCTGAGCTCTATTAAATGGTTTCTTTCTTTTAGAGCCCATGGCTAGTGTCCAACTTGCCCACCCCTATTATAGTATAGTAGGATACCACTTGAATATATATGGAAGAATGAACGCCTTACAAAATAGGTAGATTGTTTCCACAGCAGCTTTATCCTTTCAGAAATACAATAGTAAATAACCAAGGAATGGTTGTGACTGAAGCAGGCTTGCTAAAAATATAAAGCAATTGAAACCCCAAAAAATAAAATTGTAGTTCTACCTCAGTTTTTTAATGACAAAAGCTTCACATAAAAGAAATAATACATTAAAAAATCCCCAGGGTAGTTTACTTAAAAGCACCAGTTGTAAAATACATTCCTTGCCACTTTTTAATTTTTATTGAAGGTACTATTTCAAATAAAGGAGCATGACGTACGCAATGTTGTATATATTTAACTGGACACATTTGAGTTCAGAAGTGTGTTTTGATATGTGTGTGGAGTTATGGACTGTGGGATATTCTGTATCTGGAGGTGGGACAGGCACCCCAGAAAGGAGTGAAGACATGGCTCTGCAATCTTGCATGACCCATTGGGTTGGTTTGCATTCTGAAAGCACCCCCTTCCTTTTTAATTCATTTAAAACAATGTTTTAATCACTCTTGCCTGTTTAAGTTTTTAAATTTGTATGCTGTTTTCATATTTTAATATTTATTGTACACTGCCCAGATTTCTTCTGTGAGGGATATGGATGATTTTAAAATATGATAGCTAAATACTTGCTTATTTGTTCAAAATAATTACATATAGAATCTATTTCTTCATATTTTTAGGAGTTAAAAGTACTAGGAAAATGTGTTTCTAGGCATTCAAGTAGAAAGACACCACATAAACATGAAACATAGAATAGCCCAAAGCATATATTCTGGTAGAGAGAAGTTCCCCAAAGATGGATTTCAGCATGAGGTTGAAAATTCAGAAGACTAAACCTATGGATTGGATCTTGCAAAATATCCTGGGACACATATATTTGCCCTCATTTGTAAAGCATGTGCTATTCAGAATCATGTTACGTGAGCATCATTTTGTAATTATTTTAATATTACTTCAACAAATTTTGTTTCAAATTTAATTTAAACTAATCTACTTTTCAGACTTATGAGGTACAATCATTATTTTAATATAATATATATATATTTCCCAATTCATGATTCAATTAATACCAAGGCTTTGAACAAGAATGATTTTAAATGCAAAATCTTTGTTGCTGTTTTTGGGAAACATATTTTCATCAGCAAATATATCCTTAGAGACAGACCTGCTATGTTCCATCTGGGATATTTTGAAATTTGTTTCCCTTTATAAATATGTTTGAAAGTATGCTTTCTCTCTCTCAAAAGACAACAAATTCCTGGTTTAATCAGTTGTATGTATAGGAAAGAAATAACTTTAAATAATTCATGAGATGTAGTAGATATGTTGAAAGCTCTAAAACATGATGGTTAAATGAAACATGTTTGCCCAGAAGCATTTATTTATTTATTTATTTGTTTGTTTGTTTGTTTATTCATTTGTCCAATACACAAATACATAGGAAGAAAAATAGACATGTAGTAATATATATAAGGGTAAAGTGAACTTAGAGGAGAGGATATATGAAAGAAAGAAAATATATATGATAAGTGAGAGAAAGGAAAGACAATTGGACAGGGGACGAAAGGCACACCAGTGCACTTATGTACGCCCCTTACTGGCCTCTTAGGAACATGGAGAGGTCAATCGTGGAGAGTCTAAGGGAGAAATGTTAGGGGTTAGGGGTTGACACAATTGAGTCCGGCAATGAGTTCCACGCTTCGATAACTCGATTGTTGAAATCATATTTTTTACAGTCAAGTTTGGAGCGGTTCGTATTAAGTTTGAATCTGTTGCGTGCTCTTGTGTTGTTGCGGTTGAAGCTGAAGTAGTCATTGACCGGTAGGACGTTGCAGCATATGATCTTGTGGGCAATAAATTTGATTTTTGTTTACCAAATATTATTCAATTCTTTTAAAATATACAAATATATTCACATTTTATAACCAAGTGCATGTTTGAAAGGAAAGATTCCAATGGGTTTGTGGAGAAAGATGGAGTCTTTTTGCTTGTTTTGCATATTTGCATGACTTAGAATGCTATGATGGAAAAACAGATCTCTCTCACACATGTCTGCTTCTTATGTAAATCAAATAACCTTAATATTCTTAAAATTAGATATGTTTCCAAAATAAATGTAACATATTGTGCAGCCAAGCATCCTACTTGCTTTTCCTACTGCCCGATCACACTGCTCACCCATTTAGAGACTGTCAGAAATCACTACCCCTAAATCCTTCTCTTCTGAAGTTTTTGCTAACACAGAACTGCCAATGCAATACTCAGATTGAGGATTCCTTTTCCCCAAGTGCATTATTTTACATTTGGAAACATTAAACTGCAGTTTCCATTGCTTTCACCATTTATCTAGTAAAGCTAAATCATTTACCATATTACAGAACTCTCTCTGCTCTCTCTGAAGAATAGAGATGCCAGGATCAGAGGGAAATGTTGGATGAGCTCTGTTCAACATTCAGCCCATACAATGAAATAAATGTATTTCATTCTTATGTTCTCAGAAACACAAAAAGACCAACAAATAGATCATTTGACAACTGGATCATTAGCTTGCTTTGAGGAAATGACCTCATTCATTTCTCATGAATGTTGTTCTTCATAATGTATTAATGTACAGTTTCATGGCAAGTGTGGAACTTGTAGCTCCAGGACTCCAGGTAGCCTCAATTCTTCTATTTTCTATGTTCTAGAATTCCTCTGATACAGGTTTATTAAAAAGTGATTTTTCTCTTTTAAGCTGGGGAATTCATTACTATATGTACTCTGAAATAAATGCAACATAGTTTTAAAAGTCATTGGCCAAAAGTTTTCAAGAGAAAAATGCAAATGCAAACCCTATCACATATGTGAGCTATAGTCTTTTTTTATTTTCACCTTTCTAAATGAAGATTTATTTAACCCAGGCATACATTAATATTTGAGGTGCTCCATATAAATATATATACTGCAGCTGTGAGCTTGGAAAATGATTAAACAGAAACAAAAGCTCACAATTCAGCTTAAATGAAAACTGCAACCCTGACTCCCATGTGCCCTTTAAAAAACTCCCACTGTAAAAATATGATTAAAATTTGTCCGCTGTAATCAGTCATTAACCAAGGGACGATTTCTGCTTTGTCACACATGGGAGATGCCCACAGATCTTTGGAATGTTCCTGCACATAAATCTCTATTCTGAAATGGTGATATTACTGCAACTGTTGCTAAATGTTTTATACTTAAAATCAGTTTCTTTTGCAGACTGATTCATGGATTCTGAATTTATTTCTATATTTGTTTCTGGATTTTTCAAACAGATCCAAGAAAAGGAAGAAGTGGCAGCTTCCTTCAAAGAAATGTTTGGGAAAAAGTTCTGCTGATTATTGTGAATTTTGTTTTTCTTGTTGCATATGTACTCCTGCTGACCAATGTGTACTCCTGCTGGCCAATAATGAAGAAAGCATTGTTATGAAATGAACAATGGACTCACTAAACAACTGAATACTTATTTTGACTATGATATTGGTACTAACTGACTTTCTTTTTCATTCCCCATGTTAAAGCTAATATAATGAAGAAAAATTTTCCTCTATACTGCACCATTGTTTTGGATTTTTGTTTCTAAAAGAATACACACTCTCTCTCACACACACACAATGTCATCATCCAACATTTCTCTTAATTAAAGATTATCTAATTCAGTGAAATAGCCTTCACTTTCCATAAAATCCAAAATTTTGGCTTTTCTTAAATCAGGACGGAGAGCTACTAGAGACATAGCAAAGAGAGAAATAGATATATGAAATTGTGTTAGTCATCTAAAGACATCTGTGGAGGTTGGGGAGAAAAGAAGTTAAAAAGTTAGGATCAGTGAAGGGCTACCAAAATTTTTACTACCACACTGGGCGTGGCTTATGCATTTTGTTTCAACATCTTTCAGTGCATATTGAGTGCTCTGGGGTTGAGCTCCATTTTCACTACCCCACTGAGTCCCCCCCCCAATCTGGGCAGTAGCCCACCCCTGGTTAGGATGATGGTTGTGAACACATGAAGTCCCCCTTTTTAAAAATGTGCACCAGGCATATAAAAAGGGGAAGGATTTGGATTGATAGTCACATCCATGACCTGGATTTTGCTGATGTCTCCCCATAGTTATTCTTGATGTCATCCCTCAGTAATGAAATAAGTTTTAATTATTGTTTTCTTAATTTACTTGTTAAAATAGTAAATATGAAAGAAAACAATCCATACCACCAAGAAAAGAGATAAATAATGATTATGCAATATTATACACTATATTAAAATAAACAAAATAACAAAAACACCTAGTAAACCAAAATATCTATATAAGAATATTTATTACATAAAATTAATGATGTTGTTAAATGTATGCATTATAAAACATTAAAATATGCGATACTCTTTCTTGATCCATTCCTTAAAATTAGAAGATTGAATGTTTTGCCATTTATTTATGCAATAAATTTGCAAGAATTTTAAAACATCAACATAATTTAGCTGCATAATATAATTATATAAAATGATTATCTTTGCTACATCCAGCTCAAGAGATATTCTTCATGAAATAATAAAAAAAATATTCTTCATTAAGTAATAAATCACAGGTGTTATAGAATATAATTTAACATCATCCAGATACCATTAAATATAATATTTATTTCAAAATTATATTATATGGATGGTTTTATGGAAAATAATAAAAAGGCATTACAGAAACTTTTAACCAGAAAACATAAACCCCCAATATCTATTCCTTTTTTTAATGTTCTTTGAAGTCTCAAAATGTTATGTATGAAATATTGAATTAATTTCATTTTAAATTATAGAAAGTATATTTTTTATACTATGTGAAAATTTGATACCTGATTCTCCAAAAAGAAATATTCCAATTCTTCCTTCCCGCATTCAAATATATAACTGATACTTTAATTTTACCATTTTGTAAAATTGAATTGTTGGCTTCTAGTCTAGCAAAGTATCTGATGGAATTAGAGATGAGTCATTGCAGGATGCTAAGATGTCTGACTTCCTTTGCAGTGTTTATTGCTTTTATATCGATTTTCAAGCAGCAAAAGGTAACAAAGAGCAAAAGCATTTTTATTGGAGAATTCTCCTCGCCAATCCTTAAAAACATCCTGCTGATACAACCTAGATGAGATTGCATAAAAGTCAGGGATAGTATCCTACATCATCATGGTGATGTGAACTGGGTGAAATCATGTAGGTATGTGAGGCCTGCTTGAGGTAAGCAGTTTGTTCCACACAACCTCTACATGATCTCTATCTCTTAGAAAAAACAAGAATTATAATGCCTTCAGGACTGTTTAAACATCTAGGACAGTGATGGCGAACCTATAGTACGGGTGTCACAGGTGGCACACAGAGCCATATCTACTGGTACACGAGCTGTTGCCCTAGCTCAGTTCCAACATGCATGTGTGTGCCAGCCAGTGGATTTTTGTCTCACACAGAGGCTCTATGAGGCCGTTTTTGGCTTCCAGAGAGCCTCTGGGAGGATGGGGAGGGGTTTCTACCCTCACCTGGCTCCAGGGAAGCCTTTGGAGCCTGGGGAGGATTAAATACAAGCCTATTAGGCCCACCAGAAGTTGGAAAACAGGCTGTTTTTGACCTCCAAAGGGCCTATGGGGAGCAAGAGAAGCTGTTTCATCCACCCCAGGCATGGAATTATGGGTGTGGACACTTGCACGTCCACTCTTTCGGCACCAAAGGAACAAAAGGTTCACCGTCACTGATCTAGGCCATGTTTAGTTAATATATTTTTCAGCTTTATAAATTGGCAAGTGTATTGATACTAAAATGCAAGTTAGTCAAAATATTTAAAACCATCATTAAAAATCAACGGATTTCAAGGTTTAATCCCTTGGCTACCTCATGGTTCTAACAGAATATTTATTTTTATTTATTTATTCATTTGTCCAATACACAAATACATAGGAAGAAAAATAGACATGTGATAATATATATAAGGGTAAAGTGAACTTAGAAGAGAGGATATATGAAAGGAAGAGAATATATATGATAGGTGAAAGAAAGGAAAGACAAGTGGACAGGGGACGAAAGGCACACCAGTGCACTTATGTACACCCCTTACTGGCTTCTTAGGAACCTGGAGAGGTCAATCATGGAGAGTCTAAGGGAGAAATTTTGGGGGTTAGGGGTTGACACAATTGAGTCCGATAATGAGTTCCACGCTTCTATAACTCGATTGTTGAAATCATATTTTTTGCAGTCAAGTTTGGAGCAGTTCATATTAAGTTTGAATCTGTTGCGTGCTCTTGTGTTATTGCAGTTGAAGCTGAAGTAGTCATTGACCGGTAGGACATTGCAGCATATGATCTTGTGGGCAATACTCAAATTGTGTTTTAGGCGCCGTAGTTCTAGGCTTTCTAGACCCAGGATTGTGAAATATCTTTGGACATTTTCAAGGGTGTTGATGTCTGAGATGTGGTATGGGTTCCAGATAGATGAGCAGTAGTCTAGGATGGGTCTGGCAAAAGTTTTATAGGCTCTTGTGAGTAGTGTGAGATTGCCTGAGCAGAAGCTGCGTAGGATTAGGTTAACAACTCTAGAAGCTTTTTTGGCGATATTGTTGCAGTGGGCTTTAGCACTTAGGTCATCCTCAGTTGTTTTCATATTTGGATTATACAATAGAATCTTCATTTTTTTGTGGTTTAAAATATAAAACATAACTGCTTTGCTATTAATAATGAAATATACATACCGTATTTTCCGGCGTATAAGACGACTTTTTAACCCCTGAAAATCTTTTCCAAAGTGGGGGGTCGTCTTATACGCCGGATATAGGACAGTGGCGCCGATATTTGCGATGGCTGGGAGGGGCGAGAACACCGCCTCCCAGCTGGGCGAGCCTGCGCAAAGCACAGGCTCGCCCACACGCTGCCTTTGGCAGCACCAGTGTGCCTGTCCGGCCGGGGAAGAATCGCCCCGGCCGGACCTCAGTTTCAGCTGGGAGGGGCGAGAACACCGCCTCCCAGCTGGGCGAGCCTGCGCAAAGCACAGGCTCGCCCACACGCTGCCTTTGGCAGCACCAGCGTGCCTGTCCGGCCGGGGAAGAATCGCCCCGGCCGGACCTCAGTTTCAGCTGGGAGGGGCGAGAACACCGCCTCCCAGCTGGGCGAGCCTGCGCAAAGCACAGGCTCGCCCACACGCTGCCTTTGGCAGCACCAGCGTGCCTGTCCGGCCGGGGAAGAATCGCCCCGGCCGGACCTCAGTTTCAGCTGGGAGGGGCGAGAACACCGCCTCCCAGCTGGGCGAGCCTGCGCAAAGCACAGGCTCGCCCACACGCTGCCTTTGGCAGCACCAGCGTGCCTGTCCGGCCGGGGAAGAATCGCCCCGGCCGGACCTCAGTTTCAGCTGGGAGGGGCGAGAACACCGCCTCCCAGCTGGGCGAGCCTGCGCAAAGCACAGGCTCGCCCACATGCTGCCTTTGGCAGCACCAGCGTGCCTGTCCGGCCGGGGAAGAATCGCCCCGGCCGGACCTCAGTTTCAGCTGGGAGGGGCGAGAACACCGCCTCCCAGCTGGGCGAGCCTGCGCAAAGCACAGGCTCGCCCACACGCTGCCTTTGGCAGCACCAGCGTGCCTGTCCGGCCGGGGAAGAATCGCCCCGGCCGGACCTCAGTTTCAGCTGGGAGGGGCGAGAACACCGCCTCCCAGCTGGGCGAGCCTGCGCAAAGCACAGGCTCGCCCACACGCTGCCTTTGGCAGCACCAGCGTGCCTGTCCGGCCGGGGAAGAATCGCCCCGGCCGGACCTCAGTTTCAGCTGGGAGGGGCGAGAACACCGCCTCCCAGCTGGGCGAGCCTGCGCAAAGCACAGGCTCGCCCACACGCGATATGTCTAGCCGCCGCCATCCGTGCCTCGGTTCCGTAGCTCCGCCTCACAGCTGATCACCCTGCTGCTGCTGCTGAGAGAAAAAAAGAGGGAGAGAGGGGGGGGAGAGAAAGAGATAGCAAGAGAGGGAGAGAGGGGGGGTTAGCAACAGAGGGACAGAGAGAAAGAGAGAGGGGGGATAGCAACAGAGGGAGAAAGAGAAGGAGAGAGAGAAAGAGAGAGGGAGAGGGGGGGCAGAAAGAGAAAGAAAGAGATAGCAAGAGAGGGAGAGAGAGAAAGAGAGATGGAGAGAGGGGGAGAGAAAGAGATAGCAAGAGAGGGAGAGAGAAAGAGAGAGGGGGGAGAGAAAGAGATAGCAAGAGAGGGAGACAGGGGGTTAGCAAGAGAGGGACAGAGAGAAAGAGAGGGGGATAGCAACAGAGGGAGAGAGAGAAAGAGAGAGGGAGAGAGGGGGGAAAGAAAGAAAGAGATAGCAAGAGAGGGAGAGAGAGAAAGAGAGAGGGGGGATAGCAACAGAGGGAGAGAGAGAGAAAGAGAGAGGGAGAGAGGGGGGAAAGAAAGAAAGAGATAGCAAGAGAGGGAGAGAGAGAAAGAGAGAGGGAGAGAAAGAGATGGCAAGAGAGAGGGGGAGAGGGGAGACATAAAGAGAGAGAAAGAGATAGTAAGAGAAGGAGAGAGAGGGGGAGAGAAAGAGAGAAAGCAAAAAAAAAGAGAGAAAGAGAGATAGCAAGAGAGAAAGAGAGGGAGAGAGAGGGGAAGAGAGAAAGACTTTGATCATTTCCCCAGGTATTTTTGTACCTACTTGACCAACATTATTAGTGGTTGCAAAATTGAATGTATGAACTTGTTCATTTCAATAAAAAGAGCCAGGGAAATGATTGAATGTTAAACTGGATGCATTTATTTCTGCCTGTTTGTATTTGTTCTTATGTTTAACCATTGAAAATGTACTTTTCCTCCAAAAAGAATCATCTTTTCATATTTCTTAGGCAACATTTTAAAATAACTTTAAAAGCTGAGGTCATATTATTCACCCTGCTCTGTATCATAGCACACTGCACAGTACTGAAAATTGGCAGGGTCACTAATTAAACCCGACAAGTTAAAATCTGTTTAAGTGACATTGCAAGAGGATAAAGACAGAAAGTGCGGAAAGAGGAAAAAATGGATGGGCTGTTTGGATTGCGATATCATGATATCACATACAGATTCTCATTCCATAATAGATTCTCACATAGGTGTCAGCATGCTGCATGTTAGACTGAAAGATACCTGCAGAATAGATGGTAGGAGAAAGAAAAATAGCCAGGTTCACCTTTTTGTGTTGACAAATTATGATGAGTTATAATAATAAACTTAATTGTGGTGAGGAGAAATATGAGAGGCAGACAAGACAGATAGACAGAGACATATGGAGAGATAGACAGAAGAGTGCTCCTACTTGGCTCTCTCTCTCTAAATAATTCATTCATAATTTTAACAATAAGATCTTCATCATTAGTAATTAAAATATTGTGTTATCATGTTCAGAAATGATTTTTTTCTCAATGCAAGTACATCATAGACCTAGACTCAGTCAGGTCTATGATGTACAGAAGAGGGGTAGTCTTATACGGCGAGTATATCTCAAATTCTATATTTTAACTGGAAAAGTTAGGGGGTCGTCTTATACGCCCAGTCGTCTTATACGCCGGAAAATACGGTAACGAAAAGCAGAATACAAAATTTCTGATACCTGGGCCATACAGTTACGAATTGAAAAAAGAACACAAAAATAATTTTAAAAGAGCCCAGAGACTGCTTTTATTTTATATTTTTTAAACAAAAAATGGAAGTTTATCTCACAGAGGGAGAAAAATTTCAAAATCTTCTCAGATTTCCTCACAATATTTTTTCAAAACAATAGTTTGTGTGTAAGAATAAACGAAAAGTTAATTCATATCAAATTCCAAATTAAAGTTGAAATTTTGATCCCCTTTTTTAATGATGGTATGTGAGACCACAAAACAAAGTTTGTGAATAACTATTACATTTTGCCTCTTGTTTTAGCCATACAATTATTTACTAACAACATTATTTGTATCCTACAATTCACCAATCAGTGTTTTCAAGGTACTATATGGAATTCAAATTATTAAATGCAAAATCTAAAAATAAAGAATATCTGTTCCTGTACAATAAAAAAAACGACTATATTCATAAAAGGACATGTAGACTTGTATAAATTATATAATAAGATTTTCTTGGCCTGTAACCCAGATCTGGATCATGGGGTTGTGCATGAGCTACATGGCCTCAGAATGATAGTGAAAACTGATAATCAATTATTAAATTTGGCTTGCAAATTTCTTTGGTACATAGTGTATTATGTCACTTCACGATAAAATCTCTTTTGGAGATAAAATGTGTTTGAATGGTGTTTCCCAGCCTTACTTCTGGAAACAAAATTTGTGTCTCCTCCCTCCCACACCCCAAAATAGTTAGTTGATAGAAGTAGGCCAGCTGATGTAACTAGCTAAATGAAAAGAAAGACCAGGGGAGACATGCTAGCAGTGTTCCAATACGTCAAGTGTTTCTAGAAGTCAACCTATTCTCCAAAGCACCTGAGGGTAAAACAAGAACATATTTCACATCTGAGGGTAAAACATGGGTGGAAACTAAACAAGGAGAGAAGCAACTTAGAACTAAGGAGAAATTTCCTGAAAGTTAAAACAATACATCAGTGGAACAGATTGCCTCCAGAAGTTGTGAATGCTCCAACATTGGAAGTTTTAAAGAAGATGTTGGATAACCATTTGCCTGAATTAGTTTAGGGTTTCCTGCCTAAGCAGGTGGTTGGACTAAAAGACCTCCAAGATCCCTTCCAACTCTGTTGTTATTATTAACAAGTAAGGTTGTAATTAGACTGAATTCATGTTCTGATAGCTATCAGGGTGTGGATAACTGTTATAAAACATGCCTCTTCCATGCAGATTTGTAGCTCTTTGAAAAGCTGTTCAGCTACCCAGGTCAAGGTTGTCCCAGAGCTGCTTTTTCAAGAGGCAACTGGACTTGCTTTGTTTTTTCTTGAAGAAGGTTCAGGTCACATCCAATAAACTTCTTCCATTATGAAAGTCCAGTTGCCTTTTGAAAAAGCAAGCTTTGGACAAACATTTACCTTGTTCAAAATTAAAACAGGCTGAAAACAGTAAAAATTTTAATTAAACAGAATATTTGCATTACTTCAGCAAAGCAAGTCAAGAAGAAAAATAGTGATGTGCTATACATTTCACACAGTCTACTAACTAATTCTAGCCATTTATTCACAAGGTTGGGATCTCCAAATATCTAGTAATTAAAAGCCATGTGTTATTTTTTTTTAAAATGGTCTAAGATTCAGACATTAGGTATATACAAAAAATCTTCAGTCCTCCAGACTGAGAAAGACCAGGAATGGTTCTTTCAACCTTGGCTCAACAGACGTGGTTCTATATCAAAAGGGAAAAGAGCTGGTGTAATTTGTTTATATAGTTCTTCTAGTTAAATGGGTATTTTGTGACCGGGTATGCCTGTTATGGCTATCATTTTGTGTGAATGCCCATCAGAGGCACTTGTTATTCCATACTTTGGCTAGTGTTTTCACTCTGGGCTTCAAAGAGGAAAACAATCACTAGATGGCCACAACAAAGTAGAGTTTTCTGCCATTTAGTGTTCATCCATATATTTTCAGTCTATATTTAGTGATTCCCTCCTTCAACACAATTCAGCCACCACATTTGCCATTTAAAATATATATATATATGGGTTACTTACAATTCATGTTTCATCCTTGATACAAGGAAAAGTAGAAAATGATATTTTGTTTCAGGCTTCCCAATTGGCAAATATTATAATCATGGGCCGAAAATTTATTGGATGAGTTGGATGTGCACATGCCATCTGCTACAATGATTATACACTTCCAGGCTGAGCCCTTACCATCATTAAAAGATTTTGCGCTTAGTCAATTTAATGCACACAAATAATTCAGTGGCTACTAGATTTGTCATAATATAAATGGATTTTTCTTTTATAGCATGACTGTCAGTTTTTGGGTATTTTATAGAACAATTATATAATTCATCCAGCAGCCACTGATAAAATTTAAAGGCCAAAGTCAGTGAGTTTAATAGGATAAAGTTTTATTAGTTCTGAATGATTGGAAAAGATAGTAAAGCAAGTTAGTAGACAAGTAATATTTTTTCCCTCCCTGATTGCAGTAAAGATGCTGTTGGTGTATTTATTTGTCAATGTGGAAAGCTTATACATCTATTATATCACTGCAGAATTTATTGTAACAAGATCCAAAAATGCTTTGCCATGCTTTCTGAATGTCTCTATCAAAGTGGAAATAACTGAGATCTATCTCCATTCCCCTGGAGAATCAGGCTATGAGTAAATGTAAATAGCACCAGACTGCATGATTTAAAAACTCAATTAAAGTTATATAAAATAGTTGAAGGTTTTATGTTTCTAATAACTTTACATCAGATAAGATAGCAAAAAATCCAAAAGAGAAAAGGGGAAGGGGGACATGATTAGATGTCAGTGCCAAATCAGACTTGGATGGAATCTGGCAATTCTTTGCAGACATATTCTATCAAATGCACAGGTGGCATAAAATCTATGTGGTGTAAATAAAGTTAATACAGTGGTACCTTGGCAGTCAACTGCTTTGAATCTCACTGAATTTGGAACGCAACACATTTTGATGCAATTTTTAAAATCATTTGTACTCAATGCACAAATTAGAATTTATCAGTGTCAGCTACTTCATGAATGACTGGACTATTTCTTATAGGAAAAAAATTGTTTGGCATTTATCATCTTTGGTATTCATTGTACCTTTTGGAACCAATTAATGATGAGTACCGAGGTACCACTATATGTTCAAAAGTCCGTTTTGCTTCATTCACTTTTCATTATTAAAATTGTTGTTTGTTAAAGATGAATCTAGGTTCTAGCAGACCCTTGGTTGATGTTGAAAGACTAAGACAGTGGCCATATTAGTCCTTAGTGGAGAGTCCCTTAAACTGAAATTTATTTATTTATTTATTTATTTATTTATTTATTTATTTATTTATTTATTTATTTATTTATTTATTCATTCATTCATTCATTCATTCATTCATTCATTCATTTATCAGATTAGACTCGGGCGGCTAACAGCAATAATAATACAATGTAAACAAATCTAATATTTAAGTTAATTTAAAAAACCCCAATTTAAGAAACCAATAATACATTCTGACATACCATGCATAAATTTCATAAGCCTAGGGGGAAGGGAAAGTCTCAATTCCCCCATGCCTGACGACAGAGGTGGGTTTTAAGGAGCTTATGAAAGGCAAGGAGGGTGGGGGCAACTCTGATATCTGGGGGGAGTTGGTTCCAAAGGGTCGGGGCCGCCACAGAGAAGGCTCTTCCCCTGGGTCCCACCAAATGACATTGTTTAGTTGACGGGACCCAGAGAAGGCCAAATCTGTGAGACCAAACTGGTCGCTGGGATTCGTGCGGCAGAAGGCGGTCCCGGAGATATTCTGGTCCGGTGCCATGAAGGGCTTTATATATATATATCTCCCTCCTTTTCTCCCCCTCCCTCTCTCTCACACACACTGCATGTGTGTATTGTGTCTCAAATTTGCTAGTAATGCAATGGCAAGTCTCTTCTGTGTTGTAGTCAATGAAAATCAAGCATAGCTTAAAGGGCCTTTACATGATTCCTGAGACAGTATACCAAGAGATCATAGGAAATATCAGACTCCTGCCCATGAATTTGGAGTGTGACCTGCCTTATTTCTATTTTAATTTCCATGTCTAGCTCTCAGTTCTTCTAGTTTATTAAAACACAATAGCACTGTTAGCCTTCATGTACTGAAACCAAACTTAGAGTAACTGAAATATATCGTATTCTAATCTTCATTTTCTTTCTCTCCTATTTTAGTTTTTACGTTTCCTGTATCATTTAAAAAAAATATAAACGAATTTTAAGTTTTAAACACAAGAGTAAAACTTAATATAAACTAAAATAGAGTAAGAAGGGGGGAAAGCAAAAAAGGAAGAAATAAAAGAAAGCTAAAATGAAAAGAGAAAAGATATACAGTATGTTATTTGCATCTTGACTCCAAGGTTTTTTTTACAAATGACTTTTAAGTTGTTTACAATCATTTTGGCTCAGAAGCTGAAAATAATTTTGCAAGAATTGTTAGGATCAATGTGCTGTTGTTGGTTTTTAATTGACAGTCGGACATTTTGGAATAGGGTCCCAAAATATTCACTGTCCTATTTCAGAGCATAAAGTCTTAAGAGATGGCCTAGCCTATCTGTCACTGTTCTTGTCACTCCCCAAAGTTCACACAGACAGCACTATCTAAATAGTGGAGACAGTGATGGGGATTTCCAAGCACCTTTGATCATATGTTCAACCAGATTAATTATTAGCGATGGGAGAGGTAAAACATGAAGGCAGTTTTTGTTTTGCCCCTGTCAGTTTTAGTCTTCTGTGAAAACATTATATGAAAAGCCTCGGCAGCTCTGTCTCCAACCCCCAATCCTCATCTGCCTACTGTGATGGCACATCAATGTCAGCTTTTTATCTAAGATCCTGTTGTCAGTTTGTTCCCTTTTATTTCTATCACCAGTTCTCCCTTCAAGCGGACAGCTGTGTATCCATGCTATCTTATTACGTATTTGGGGCCTTCCTAACCCCCCCCCCCTTTCATTTCTTTAAGTCTAACAGCACTTACCAAAGTGGCAACTTGAATATATTTTAAAAAGAAAGATCATATCCACAGCTGTTGTCCCTAAGCTGCAGGTTATTTACTAATGACATTATTGCAGGAAAAAACCCAAACTTTTAATAATGTGTTTGTTGCTCTGTCTTTCTAATGACTTTCTTATAACTATTTCTGCTATGTAGAATTGAGAAAAGGCTTGAAGATGTTGGTATCAATTCCCCTCTGTTAATAAAACAGGGCTGTCCCTTTTTCCAATGAGTAAAGCCTGTCACCTTCCAACATCTTGGATCTTCATGGTACATCTTTAGATCTCATGGTACATCTCCCCCGTCCCCGCCCCCAGATTTTCAACAAATCTTCCTGTAGACCTCAGCAAACGTATCTTCTCAGGAACAACATCTCTCTTTGGTAGGATTCCCTTTGAACAAGCAAACCTTAAACAGTATAATGATGCCTGGGCCAATTTAGTTTCACTAGCCAGCATTAGGTTTTTAAAAATTAAATTGACAGCAATTATTCAAAAGTGTAATTAAGTGTACTGTACTTTAATTTTTTGACCAAGTCATATATTTTTATTCTGGTTCTTCTTCCAATTTAAGATCTAATTCTGATCCTAGTCCTACTTGTAGTTATTTTTTTGTGTGTGGAGAAAAATAAAACAAGGATCAGATAACTGACAGATGGTGTAGTTTTAGAATGGCCCGGAAGAGGGATTGGTGTTGATGCTCCAATGTTTTAGCACCCTAAGCCATGTCTATTTTAACTTAGCCTTCCAGCCCTACTAACAATGTTGGGAAGACCATAATAGTTCAGCAAATAAGTAAGTAAATTACTTATATTAAAAAATTAAATTAAATTAAATTAAATTAAATTAAATTAAATTAAATTAAATTAAATTAAATTAAATTAAATTAAATTAAATTAAATTAAATTAAATTAAATTAAATTAAATTAAATTAAATTAAATTAAATTAAATTAAATTAAATTAAATTAAATTAAATTAAATTAAATTAAATTAAATTAAATTAAATTAAATTAAATTAAATTAAATTAAATTAAATTAAATTAAATTAAATTAAATTAAATTAAATTAAATTATTAAATTAAATTAAATTAAATTAAATTAAATTAAATTAAATTAAATTAAATTAAATTAAATTAAATTAAATTAAATTAAATTAAATTAAATTAAATTAAATTAAATTAAATTAAATTAAATTAAATTAAATTAAATTAAATTAAACTAAACTAAACTAAACTAAACTAAACTAAACTAAACTAAACTAAACTTAACTTAACTTAACTTAACTTAACTAAACTAAACTAAACTAAACTAAACTAAACTAAACTAAACTAAACTAAACTAAATTAAATTAAATTAAATTAAATTAAATTAAATTAAATTAAATTCATTAAATGTGAGCCGCCCCGAGTCTACGGAGAGGGGCGGCATACAAATTTAATAAATAATAACAATACATAGGCAAGTGGAGATGTCTCAGTTCCCCCATGCCTGATGGCAGAGGTGGGTTTTAAGAAGTTTACGAAAGGCAAGGAGGGTGAGGGCAGTCCTAATCTCCGGGGGATCCTAATTCCAGAGGGTCGAGGTCACCACAGAGAAGGCTCTTCCCCCGGATCCCGCCAGCTGACATTGTTTAGTCGACGGGACCCAGAGAAGGCCAACTCTGTGGGACCTAACCGGCCACTGGGATTCGTACGGCAGAAGGCAGTCTTGCAGATATTCTGATCCGGTGCCATGAAGGGCTTTATAGGTCATAACCAACACTTTGAATAGTGATCGGAAACTGATCGGCAACCAATGCAGACTGCGGAGTGTTGGTGTAACATGGGCATACCTAGGGAAGCCCATGATTGCTCTCGCAGCTGCATTCTGCATTATCTGAAGTTTCCGAACACTCTTCAAAGGTAGTCCCATGTAGAGAGTGTTACAGTAGTCGAGCCTTGAGGTAATGAGGGCATGAGTGACTGTGAGCAGTGACTCCCGGTCCAATTAGGCCCGCAACTGGTGCACCAGGTGAACGTGGGCAAACGCCCCCCTCGCCACAGCTGAAAGATGTTTCTCTAATGTGAGCTGTGGATTGAGGAGGACGCCCAAGTTGCCGACCCTCTCTGAGGGGGTCAGAATAATTCCCCCCAGAGTGATGGGCGGACAGATAGAATTGTCCTTGGGAGGTGAAACCCACAGCCACTCCATTTTATCAGGGTTGAGTTTGAGTCTGTTGACACCCATCCAGACCCCAACAGCCTCCCGACACCGACACATCACTTCCACTGGTCCGTTGACTGTACATGGGGTGGAGATGTACAGCTGGGCATCATCGGCATACTGATGATACCTCACCCCATGCCCTTGGATGATCTCCCCCAGTGGTTTCATGTAGATGTTAAATAGCAGGGGGGAGAGGACCGACCCCGGAGGCACCCCTCAAGGGAGAGACCTAGAGGTCGACCTCTGACTAACACCGACTGCGAACGACTGGAGAGGTAGGAGGAGAACCACTGAAGAACAGTGCCTCCCACTCCCAACCCCTCCAGCCAGCGCAGAAGGATACCATGGTCCCCATTTAGTTAGAACTGAAGAATTAGTCCTATCCTAAGATGGTTCTACACTAGTTTGCACTCTGGTTCTGGTGACTCTGAGGACACAGATGAATCCCGAGGTGCTCAGAGACTGAGCAACTATCTGATTGAAAAGAATATAAATCCCCATTTAGTTAGAACTGAAGAATCTTCTTGGAGGAGCAATGAAATTACCTTCAAGAAAAATCAAGAAAGTCCAGTTGCCCTTTGCAGAAAAGCACCTTTGGAAAAATAATGACCTTAATTACTGAGTATTTCTCTAGACATGCTTCCAAAATCTTGTAAAACAAAAAACAAAATAACCATGCAGGAACCATCTAGGCACTGACTGGAAAACACCCAGCAGCCTAACTTCAACAGAAAATTCTATCCTGTTTAATGTGACACAAGATTATTGATTAAATAGAAATGAGTTGGCAAATGCAAAATGAAGTCCAGCTCTTGCAGCTAAAGCATTTAAGCAGTTCCACATGAACCTTGCTTCCCTATCTTCTATAACAGGGGTACCCAAACATTTTACACAGGGGGCCAGTTCACTGTCCCTCAGACTGTTGGAGGGCCGGACTATAAAAAAAACCTATGAACAAATCCCTATGTACACTGCACATACCTTATTTTAAAGTAAAAAACAAAATGGGAATGTACTATTTAGAGGGGGGGGGGGAAGTCTGAAATTCATATATGTTTATATTTTATTTTTAATTTTCTTTTGTTAACATCTGATTGTAGGTTTTCGTGGCTTATAGAAAAATGTATAAAGAAAGAAGGAAGCACTTTGGCATAATGTTAATAAGTTTATTTATTTATTTATTGGATTTGTATGCCGCCCCTCTCCGTAAACTCGGGGCGGCTAACAACAATAATAAAAACAACATGTAAATCCAATACTTTTATCCAAGTTAGAATATAATTGGTGTACTTTTTGAAGGAACATTAAGGAGGGAATTTAATTAAAAGAAAATGAATGCAACTCGATGACAAAATTAGAAAAAAAACCTTTTGCAACTTTTTTTATGATTGATATTAGTTACTAACAAAATACCGCATTTTAGTCATAGAAAATTAGATGGAACCCTGTGTTGTGTCACTCACCCACGGGCCGGATAAATGGCCTCGGCGGGCCACATGTGGCTCGCGGGCCGTAGTTTGGGGACCGCTGTTCTATAAATCAGAGTGGCATTGATAACAATAGGTTCATCTGGTGGTTTTTAGCTAGCACATTGCCTTTCCCTATGTCAAGAATAAAATATTTCAGGGTGATTAATTGTTAGTGGGCAAATGTCAATATTCCCTGAAGCATATGCTGCTGCAAATGTATAGACATTTAGAAGGTATCCATTCATTTCAACTTGTGCTTACAATATTGTACCAATAGTGGTGTTCATCTTTTATAGCTTATGCAGAAGGTTTTACTGAGACACATACTTAAATGCTAGCTCCTGGCAACTTTTATTAAACATGAGAGTTAGGTAAAGAGAAAAGGCGGCGTGAATGCTTCACCAGAGGCTTAGCTCAGCAACAATCCAATGGACTAATCAGATCAAGTGAAGTACTTTGCTGAATTAATGCCCAGTGGCCAATGTTTTATTTCTAAACAGAAACATGAAGGAGCTCAAGACTGCCTTGCAGTTGCAGGCCTATTATAATTTCCTTTTTTTCTTCATGCAGTCCAGAGTAGAAGGACATGCAAAGCTATCCATTCAGTCAGGCAACAATTATTTGCATAAATGAGTTACTATTGTCAGATGCTATGTCATGAATAGAATAGAATAGAATTTTTATTGGCCAAGTGTGATTGGACACACAAGGAATTTGTCTTGGTGCATATGCTCTCAGCGTCCCTAAAATAAGATATACATTTGTCAAGAATCATGTGGTGCAACACTTAATGATTGTCATAGGGGTCAAATAAGCAATGAAGAAGCAATATTAATAAAAATCTTAGGATATAAGCAACAAGTTACAGTCATACAGTCAACATGGGAGGAAATGGGTGATAGGAATGATGAGAAAAACTAGTAGAATAGAAGTGCAGATTTAGTAGAAAGTCTGACAGCGTTGAGGGAATTATTTGTTTAGTAGAGTAATGGCGTTCGGAAAAAAACTGTTCTTGTGTCTAGTTGTCTTGGTGTTCAGTGCTCTGTAGCGACGTTTTGAGGGTAGGAGTTGAAACAATTTGTGTCCAGGATGTGAGGGGTCAGTAAATATTTTCCCTGCCCTCTTTTTGACTCGTGCAGTATACAGGTCCTCAATAGAAGGCAGGTTGGCAGCAATTGTTTTTTCTGCAGTTCTGATTATCCTCTGAAGTCTGTGTCGATCCTGTTGGGTTGCAGCACCAAACCAGACAGTTATAGAGGTGCAGATGACAGACTCAATGATTCCTCTGTAAAACTGTATCATCAGCTCCTTGGGCAGTTTGAGCTTCCTGAGCCATTTCCCCCTTTCTGTTTCTTTCTTACAGACTTCTGCATGTGTTAGGTTTCCAACTCTTAATCGTCTAAAGATTATAGACTTAGAACTCCAATTTATTTTAAGGGAACATGTCTGGGAAGGATATTCTTTGAATTTATTCTGCCTTGCACCTGAGGACAATTTCTAAAATTATTCTGATTTAGGAGCCTATATAGAATGCTGCTATTTCCTATTTGTTTGATTTAGTTGCATTATCTCAAGTACAACCTCTATAACCAATGTCCAAGGGTGAAAATCATATATGTATATGTGACCATTACAATGTTACTTTTGTGCAGGTTATTACTGTTACATATTGGTCATTCAGAACAATTGCTAACGTCTTTCCTGGCCACTTTCTTTTTGCTTGTAAAAAAAAAAATCAAACATATTCAAACATCTGGTTTTTGCCTCATTTTGAAGTGCTTGATTCTAAAGTTCTTTTGAGATAGTGGATGTAACTGAACTCCTAAGTGATTGGAGTCCTAAGTTGTAGCTGTGAAGATTTCCCACTAAGAGCCAAATCTGAGATTTTTGAGAGACTTTTGTGTGAGAGTAAATCCCTCCAGAGCAAATTATTTCAACTTAAATCAACAAACAGTTGTAGCATTGATCGAGGAAGCAAGATAGCCATCCTAGAGGTTACCTAGAAACATACTAGAGAACCTATGCCCCATTGGCTTCTCATTTTAAAGTTATTTATTCTAAAACAGAGTACCGGTAATAGAGAAGCAGACACAGAAACTGGCAAAAAAGCCAGAGTGACTTTGGATTTTCTGCTGACTTCCTCTTTGAGTTTTCTTGGTGAATCTGGGACCATTGGATCCTTTCTCTTTTATTCTCTTCCCTTTCCAGAAAACAGATAAGGGGTTGCTGGTGGATGAGGGAAGGAACATCTCAGGGACCGCCTTCTGCTGCACAAATCCCAGCGACCAGTTAGGTCCCGCAGAGTGGGCCTTCTCCGGGTCCCGTCAACTAAACAATGTCGTTTGACAGGACCCAGGGGAAGAGCCTTCTCTGTGGTGGCCCCGGCCCTTTGGAACCAACTCCCCCCCGAGATTAGAATTGCCCCCACCCTCTCGCCTTTCGTAAGCTTCTTAAAACCCACCTCTGCTGTCAGGCATGAGGGAACTGAGATATTCTTTCCCCCTAGGGCTTTACAATTTACGCATGGTATGTCTGTATGTATGTTTGGTTTTTATAATAAGGGTTTTTTTAAGTTATTTTAGTATTGGATTGGATTGTTACATGTTGTTTTTATCATTGTTGTTAGCCGCCCCGTGTCTACGGAGAGAAGCGGCATACAAATCCAATAAATAAATAAATAAACAAAAGATTGCAAGACTGGCTGGGAAATTGTCACAGGTCATCAAACATGAGGACTACATCACTGTAGCAGAAATCCAGTAGCACTGAAACAGCCATTCTGCCCCCACTCCCCATTTCATTCCATTGAGACACATAGGTCCTGGATTGTGCACATATTCTGTTAGTTAGGTTATTTGAAGTAAAAAGTATTGCCTTAGGGTGCACCATTTTCGTCAGTTAAAAGTAATGACAATGAGAGTTGTAGTAGTATATAGATTTAGGGAATGGCTCCATTTAATTCATGAACATGAGCTAACTAGCTCATTTCTCACAACTGTACAGATGTCGAGTTCAAGAATAGAAGCATCTAAATTTATTCAATCTATGGCAAGAACTTTTTCTTCCTCATAAATGGTATCCTGTCTCTCTTAAAACACAATTCACTTAGTTTTTTTATAAATACACAAGCTGTTCTGTGAAGTTCTATGCAGTTTGAGAGAAAGGTTAAAATGTAAGTGGACTCAATATACCTGGCACTAACAGCGTTCCAGGCAAAACTCTGCTTTACATTTTCCTGCCACTTCCTGATAATATCTAGAAGATAAGCTTTAAGGCAGAAATATTTTAAGGAAAAGGAAACAAGAGAAGAGAAGAAAAAAGCCAGTGCTGTAAGTGATTTCTTTGAATCACATCTTGAATGCAGCTGTTTTCCAAATGTATTTAATGTTTTTTCCAGAGGTGGGTTCCTCCCAGTTTGGACCGCTTCTTTAGAACCAGTATCAGGAATTTCCTACTGCTCACCAAACCGGGAGCTATGGCTGGATGAACTGGCTCTCTTGGCAGCACCTACAGTGCTTCCATCTTGTTTTTTTGCTTCTGTGCATACACATGTGCAGAAGTTGAGTTTTCAGCACTGCACAAGTGCACACAGCCACATGGCATGGTGTGGGAGGAAGCAAACCGGTAGCAAGGTAAGTTAGAACCCACCCTTGGTTTTATCACTTTATTTTTCTTTATATAGGAGTCAGCCTTAGTCAGATGAAGTTTGATCCTTAAGGAATCAGTTAGACGGGTTACTCATAAGGGGTTTTTTGGCTGAAATTTCACTTTAGATAATCCTTAGATGTTCATTTCTGAAATTAACACGTTCAATGTATGGGGTTTTTTTGGTGTTATGGTCTCATTACTCAGGTTACTGGCAATGACTGAACATTGTTGTTGTCCATAGATATTGTTCTGTCGGGCTCTCTGGTAGACTTCTCCTGAAAATTCACAGGTACAAATTTCAGACACACACATGTTTGAAAATTCAAAACAATGTTCTTTATAATGAAAATTCACTTAAACTAAGCCCTCTTTTGGTATAGCAAAGAGCACTTGTCTCCAAACAAACTGGTAATTTGTACAAGTCCCTTATCAGTTCTGTGATACTTAGCTTGCAGCTGTGAGGTAATTCACAGTCCTTCTTTCACAAAGTGAAACACACTTTGCTCTGGTTTAGTTTCAAAGCGGGGAAAAATCAGCACACAAAAGGTCAAAGTCAGTAAAGCAGTAACGAAACACAACAATCAGATAATCCTCCACAATGGCCAAACCCACAGGCTGCTATTTATAGCAGCCTCACTAATTACCACAGCCCCACCCAACCACAGGTTTCATCATTTTCTTTGATAATAATCTCTCAGTTGTTGTTGCCTATGCATCGCTCTCCACATGCATGGCTGTATCATTAACTCTTGTTCTGAATCCAAGGAGGAGCTAGATAATTGATCTCCTTCTGAGCTGTCTGCCCCACTCTCCTCCTCCATGTCACTCATGTCTTCTTGGTCAGAGGAGTCTTCATCAGCAGATTCCACCAGGGGCAAAACAGGCCTGCAGCATGTGGATGTCTCCCCCACATCCACAGTCCTTGGGGCAGGAGCTGGGCCAGAGCTAACCACAACAAATATGAATCTTTGGAATATGGAAAAAATAGACGGGGAAAAAAGATACATGCAGCCATTATGACAGGTAGTGAAAAGAATCTACACGGAATCCTTTTAATTCTACCTGAATAGTAATTGACATTAACCTCCATCAACTATGCATCTACCACAAATAAACTTCATTGGGTTCTAATAAAACAATGCATCCCCCAAAGCTAAGGATGCCCTTGGAATAACTTCAAAAGTTAATGCCAGGATATAATAGAAAATTGTGCATTGTGCAGATGTTTGTCTTTTTCCCATAGAACTAAGAGTCAGGCTGAATGGGAAAAATAATTGATAGTAGATTGATGATGGGCAAAATAAGCCTATCTTCAAACAATGCAAAATGGGGACTGCAATCAATGAGCACTGGTAGATCTCAGGATGATTTACTTCTAAGTAAACACATGTTGCATTTCAATGTAGCAAGTTAATAGAAGCATAAAACCAGGTGATGCATTTGGGGATTAGATTGACCTTTCGGTTCTTTGGTCCAGCATAGGATGGCAGTAATGGAAGTCTAACTGCAAAGTAATTAAAGTGAACTCTTTACTACCAAGGTAGCAGTCTTTTTTATCATGATTTCTTTCTGTCTCTCCCCCCCCATCTGTTTCTTGAGCTACAAAAGTTTTCCCTTTTAACAATGACCTTTTTCATTTTATCTAGACTGTATCACTTGCTCTTTATGCAAGCCAGACATTTCTGATATTTTTAAAGCAATTTTTTTTGCCCAAATGCCAAGGCCTTTAACTTTAAAAAGCACCTGCTGTGCATCTCCATTTAGAAATGTTTCATATCTTTTTTTTACAGAATGCTGGAAATTCATGTTCTGAACTGCAGAAGCATGGAAATCTACAGAGGACTGTGTTACACGTTTCACACATCATCATACCATAGCAGGTCTTCTAGAAGGACACAGGTAGATTTCTCTCTTTTGAATTTCAGCTGGAAGCATGATTACACATACACCAATTATTATGCATTCCATCCCGTTTTCTTTCTTCCTGCCTGTTAGATCTACTTTCGAAGAGTTACTGTTGCAGCACATTTGTCATATTTTGATTAGGTCAAAGATGTGGAAACGTTTGAGGTTTGTTATCTTGATTAAAATATTTCTGGGTCTGCACTTCACACACCTTACTCCACCAGACTGTGATTACGTAATTTACAACTATGTAGGCTTTGATCTGATCTAAACGTAGTTCATAAAATCATATACCAAAATGTCCTTCCTGTTAGTGACTACTTCACCTTCAACCTCAACAACACATGAGCAATATTTAAAGTTCTAAAATGTTCCTGATATGTGAGAAAGTCCGTATCCCAGAGTTTACCTTATATATATACTAAAGGTGTCCAGTGAAGGGCTACCAAAATTTTTACTACCACACTGTGGGCATGGCTTATGCATTTTCTTTCAACATCTTTCAGTGCAAATTGGGTGCTCTGGGGTGGAGCTCTATTTTCGCTACCCCACTGCATTCCCTCCCCCCCCGTCCGGGCAGTAGCCCACCCCTGGAGGTGTCCAACCATGATAACTTTAAGACTTATGGGCTTCAACTCACAGAATTTCTCAGCCAGCCTGAGAAGTCTTAATAGCATGTCTTGGCATTAGTAGTTGAATTTTTCTCATGCTTAGAATTTGATACATTTGGAATTAAGTAAAAATATTGTTGGCATTCAAATTTCTGGGTGTTTGTGATTGTTGTTGTTTTCTTTCAGTGATGTTAGTTTGGTTAGAAAGAATTCACAAATAAGAGCTCTGTTCTCTACATGTAACACAGGTAGCACATGTTTTTGTCTGAATGGCTTCAAGTGACTTGTATGTTATGCGTAAGAATGTGTGGGTGATCTTACTAGTATAATTCTAATTTGTCAGATCTGTGCCCTGAACCATGCATGTAATAATATCCTTACTAAAATTATAATAGATAGATTGACTCCTTACCTAAATTTGATTACCCCTATTATATGGCAATTATTCTTTGCATCAGCTACAATATTGTAAAAAAAGAAAAGAAAAAAGCAGTGGAACTGAGCTTGAGGCTTTGAAATATGTCTGAAAAAGCTCAGCCCTTTTCCTTAACAATTTATTTCCACTACAGATAACTTACCCTGAAGCTTTTATTTTGATCCAAAATATATTAAAAATATTTCTTTGAATGGAGGCAGCAACAAACTGAGATTACTATGTTGTGGGTTCGGTCAGGTTGGGTATTTTTATTATTATTTTCCCCACCATATATATTTTATTTTAGTGCTGTGGTGGTGAAATTCCTATGGAGCAAATTCAATAAAACAGCTTCTACTTTGTTTCATGTCACACCATGCCATAATGGGGAACTCGATTGTTTAAACTTCCTATTTTAAAACAACCTCATTCATATATTTAGAAGCATTTGTAGCAGGATATTAAGCTCATAGTTTCAGAACTCTAGTGGGATAAGGCACATCAAAAAGATATTTGGATTAATTCTTTAGACCACTATAGCTTCAGTTGATGCAAAATTTAATGTACTTCAATGTACACATGTTTCATTTCTCCTGTAGAAACTGTATTGGTTGTCAATTTGCTTCTGGGTATAATTCAAGTTGATGGTTGTCACCTTTAAAGCCCTTCATGGCTTGGGACCAGGTTGTTTGAGAAACCATCTCTTGGTGGTCAACTATCCGAAGGGCAGGAAGGCAAGGAATGTTGCGGGACTAATTCTCTAGGGAGATACCTTTGGCAGGACCTAGAAGAAAGGTTTTCTCCATGGTGGCTCCCTCTCTCTGGAACATCATTCCCTCAGACATTAGACTGGTCCCCACTCTGACACTTTTTTGGAAGGTGCCAAATCCATGGTTCTGCCAGAGGACTTGAGGAATTCAGAATGGGACAGAGTTTAATAAATGGCTTATATGAATATGTTTTGTAGCGGCATGGGGGGTGATGGAGGGGATTTTTTTAAATTGTATTATTATTTTTCTATTATTTTTATTTTTATATGATGTTTTTATATTTGTGCAAGCCGCAATATAACTTTTTAAAAACAAATGTTTTTATTTTTTATATATATTTTCAAATTCAGCAAAAACATGTGACACACACACACTTGTGTCACATGTTTTTGCTGAATTTGAAAATTAAGGGAGACTAGAATAGATCTATTTTGGCTTTATTTTGGCCTCATCAGCTAGCCATACCCTCACTGGGACTTGCACTTGCAACCTTTGCCTTGTAAGGCAGAGAATTAACCTCTAGGCTACAGTATCCAATCCCTTCAGCTCTGTACCAGGAAAGGGTTACATGTTTTTTTTGTGATATACATATACACATACACATACATATACATATATAATCTTTTTCTAGAATAAAACATGTGTTTCAGGTTTTCTTTTGTGGCTGTTCCAAATATATGGCAACTCATATTGATCTATTTTGCTTTAGCACTTGCCATTGCAATACCATTGCATGAGTGGCTACCTCGTTGTCATGAGGCTTGTAGGGATGGTCAACATATTTTGTAGCATGACCATAAAAAACTCTGCACAGATTTAGTAATTATTGTGTTAATAACAGAGTAATTGTGCAGTTGTTTCTTCCAAACAAATTACATGGTAGTCATCTTTTGAATTATCATTAAAATGAAAAATGTCTTCACTAGATGCCAGTGTATGATTAACTACTAATTATAATATAATGACATGCTTATTGGTATCTGGCAATATAAAGCATTGTACAAAATTTGAATACTATGAGGTATTGTCAGTGCTGAGAAAAGTCCAAGCACCGTATATTATTTTTATTCACTCTGTATCTGTCTGTCTGCCTTGCTCTCTGTTTAACAATGGCTGTAAATTTGCTGACATTCACAGATCTGTTATTGGCAGACTAAATATCTGTTGGTACTTGGGACACAACATGGTGATCCACATTACAGAAACAGTTTACTTACTGACAAAAAGATGATATTTTAATAAAACTGAGCCAGATGCATGGGTAAGCATGTAGATTTGACAAAGACATAAGTCATAAATATAATGTATAAGCTGGTGCATCTGAATTCTTTTGTTGTGCTGATTAGCCTGGGGCAATCTAGATCATTGGAAGGTTGAGAACACAGTTTTATTGACCAGATAAAAAAGAGAAACCAGTAGACATGAGGATAGTTGTATGAAGAAGAGTTATGACTAGCAGACAAGCTGTCAAGGTTAAGCAATATTGTCCAGATAAAATCCAGAAAATCTCTATGTCACTGGAACATGAAGAAAGAACCAATGTGTGGTAAAATAAGTTGGGGAGAAGAGTCTAATTTTATAAACTCCTTTATTTGCAATGCTGTCTGGCATTATGTAAGTAACAAAAGATGTGAGTCTAGCAAAAATTCAAATGGATATTTCTTATTCTTCACTCTGCAATATGAAGAGTATTACATGGTTTTATTTTAGATACCCTCTCCCCACCCTACTCTCCAGGACTCTTATTGACTGTATTCTTTTTCTAATGTTTGTCAGGAAGAGTATCTTTTATTAGTTTCAAGTTATGGATTCCTGAAATTGCTTTCCCTTCCTGAATGGTCGATTATAAGTGGTATCTTCTGCACAAAAGGAGAA
The DNA here is from genome assembly GCF_031021105.1 of Erythrolamprus reginae. Classification (NCBI taxonomy): domain Eukaryota; kingdom Metazoa; phylum Chordata; class Lepidosauria; order Squamata; family Dipsadidae; genus Erythrolamprus; species Erythrolamprus reginae. Next base: position 205,118,466 of record NC_091952.1, read on the forward strand.
TAGGTTTTTCATGTGTGCTACTTCTATACTAAGGAAACACATTTGGAAGGGGAGAGAAGGATAGAATTAAAGCTCTTGAGTAATGAAGTGCTATAATGGCAACCTGAGGGAACTGGAAAAGATTTTATTCACTCAAGATGGTTCAATTTCTATTGTAATTCAAAAACATCTATAAAATATCTGCCCTTAGTTAGTTGTTTCAAACCTCCATTATTCTGCAAACAGTTACAGGACCAAATATGGGACAAAGCAGAAGGAAGCCTATTACTGTAGATTTAAAGAACTGTCCTAAACTTGCAATGATGTTTATAATCTGTAAAAGGATTATATATTACTATCCAACCCAATTGCCATCTTTTCAACAGATGGTGAGATTATGGCAACAGGACCTTCTGATCATTTTGTAGTGGAGGAGTGACAGGTGGTACGAAGTGTCTCAGGAAATGACTTGAAGCTTTGGAAATGCTATAAAAGAAATCATACTAAGTGAAAAACAAAAGGTTTTTTAAAAAAAATACAGTGCAGAATATCTATTACTGAATCATGCCAGACTCTAAGGACAGGGTTCTGGTTGCTGAGAAACTGGAATCATTTTCATCTCAACAATCTCAGCAGATTACAAAGGTTTACATTGAATAGATGAATGTCAAGCTGTTTCTAAAGGGTACAAATGGTACCTTGTTTATCAGTGTCCCAAAGAAGAGAAGAGGAGAGGAGAGGAGAAGAGAGGAGAGGAGAGGAGAGGAGAGGAGAGGAGAGGAGAGGAGAGAAGAGAAGAGAAGAGAATTCTTTATTGGCCAAGTGTTATAGGATGCACAAGGAATTTGTCTTTGGTGCATATGCTCTCAGTGTACATAAAAGAAAAGATACATTTGTCAAGAATCATGAGATACAACACTTAATGATTGTCAAAGGGTACAAATAAGCAATCAGGAAACAATCAATATTAATATAAATTGTAAGGATACAAACAACAAATTACAGTCATAAGTTAACTGGTTTTTCTTTGAAGATGTTTCTTGTATGAGAAGCAACATGTTTTCAAATAAAAACAAAAAAGTCTGGTTGCCTCTTGAAAAAGCACCTCCAGAACATCCATGACCTGGATGACTGAGAATTTCCATAGACACTGATTCAACAGTCTCTCTACTGATTTGAAATAGGTCCCACACAGTCATGCAGTAATATAACTTTTTAAACTTGGAGCAGAACCTATAGTATATGCATAAATTAGGATTACTTTATCCGAGTCTGCGGAGAGGGGCGGCATACAAATCTAAATAATAAATAAATAAATAAATAAATAAATAAATAAATAAATAAATAAATAAATAAATAATGCAAAGCATTTGAAAGATATGCTTTCATGCTTGCCTTGAGACATTAACATACAGTAGCTGCTCTTTAGAAAGCTTGTGTGGCTGCTGTGAGAACTCTTTCAGAGCTCTCCCCACTATCTAGACATGTAGGCAGTACATCCAGTACAATCCTCATCAAACTATAGTCCTCATTTAGTGCTCTACCATAGACTTTCCATTGAAATATTCCAGATAACCAGGAAGGGAAAAAAAAGATTTTTGCCACATTGTAAGCCTTGGCTGGAAGAAGTGCATAACTTACAATAGTGGGTCTCTAGAGACTGGCAGGGGTAGGCATCAGGCAGGACGCGGTGGAACGCAGTTCCACCGGCAGAAGTGAAGCTGTGTGCCCAGCTCCAGCTAACTATTCCCCCTCCCATCCTCCTCCTCTTCCTCGGAAAGCGGCAGGGAGACCAGCACTGGCAGGAGTTGCAGGAGGCCCATTTCCTCCCCCCTCTTTTCTTAATAGCTGATTGGCACCCATTCGCCTAGCTACCCAGCCTGAGATGGGAGGGCGACCCAGGAAGGAGAGCGTGGGAAACATGAAGCAAATTATCACCCCATAGAACAACACTGATGAGGTTATAAGTCAAGGACTTAACAGTTCACTTGAATGCTAATGATCATTCAAGCCACTCCCACCTGGTCACATGGCCGGCAAGCTGCCCATTACTGGAGACTGGGAATATCAAGGTATGAATTATACCTGGTGAAACCAGATGAGCTGTTTACAAAAAACTCAGATAATATCTCAAAGTAGAATAGACAGTTTATGCACAACCCAATACACAATTAATACAATATATAATATGATAGCAGAAATATGTTCATAGTTATATTTGTGCTTTGCATTTTTGACCTTGAAATAAGTCTGTTAAGAACAAGAACATACAGTTACAGTGATTACCTAAAATGCCCCAAATATCTATATAGATTATTTTTAGGAAAGCAAATTTCACAAAGTTCTTCAGATATTATCAAGTGATTAAGGTTTATTGTATAATTATATTGTTATGTTCAGGAGATCTTATTTCAGTTATGTCAGGTTGCCACAGGATTGCTTCATCAGAAAACTGATCTAACACAATAGTCTAATGACTAGATGTTAATTTTGGCCTATTGATCATATTATTTATGAAAAGAGTGCAAGTGTTTTTGTTATTTTATCTCTGAGCATGTTCTGGCATTCTGTCCTTGATTAGAGATAATTAATTGGATTGGACTTTCAATTAAAAAGTGCATTTCAGGAAGTCACAGAGAAAGATTATGTTTGATACGAGAAATGAAACAAATAATGCTGCTACCTGGTTTTCACACATTATGCATCCTATTTGGGACATGGTGGCACAAGTACAAAAGGAGAGACCTTGCATTATAATATCCTGAAGCATAGTTTGCAATTTTAATATCAGTGTGATTAGAAATAGTTGCCTGTGGTAGTGGCAGGCAGCACCTGGGGTGTCCAGAGGCATGGCTCCGGTAGGTCAGCTGCACCCAGGTGCACAGCTACAGTAGGTCAGAGGCCGTGCACTTGCAGAACTGGTGAGATACCATCAATTTTTGCCTTTTCTTTTTTGCAAAAATTGCCCAAATCTCAAGTGCGTGAACATCCTCATGCCAGTGAGATTTGGGAGATTTTTGCCACTTTTTTGCATATCTCACGTGCCCAAAGACGCTCATGTAAGATTTTGGTTGCTGTGCAACCTTGATGAAAAACCGCTTTTTAAAAGATCAAGAAGAAACAGAATATTATAAAGTCTAGGACAAGGTTTACAATTGGTTAGAACAAAAGATTAAGGGAAAAAGAAATAATGGTTAATCAATAGATAATTACAGAGAATATTCAAATAAATTGAACATTTGTAAAAGAAGTAGTAGGTAAATAAGAGCATACATTGTTTCTAGAAATTCTATTATAAAATTTTATTCTAAACAACTTCAAAAAAGCGTGGGGCGGATAAAAGGCAATGTACAATGGTACCTCTACTTAAGAACAGGTCTACTTAAGAACTTTTCTAGGTAAGAACTGGGTGTTCAAGATTTTTTTGCCTCTTCTCAAGAACCATTTTCTACTTAAGAACCCAAGCCAGGAAAAATTTCCCAGGAAATTTGAGAGCGGCAAGAAGGCCCGGCCAGTTTCCTGCCATTCCCCCTTTAATCCCAGCCATCTGGGCTGCCAGAGAAGCCTTTTGGTGATGCTTAAGGAGGCTTTGGAAGTCTGTTGTTTTTATGTCCATTTGGTCTGTAGAAAAATATTCTACAACAAACATTCTGTGAATATTGCACCTTATTTTGTTCCTAATCATCTAATTTGTGATTATTATTATTTTTAAAAAACCTAAGCTGATTCTAGGCAGTTTTTTTTCTTCTCTTTCTCTTCCTGCTGCTTTATCAGCTTTTGCGTCAATGCTCCTCTACAAATTTTGGCTTCTTAGATTGCTAGTTCAAGTTATTCTTTTAAAAATTGTTTTGATTGAATCTTCCTAGTTTTGATTTCTTTGAAATCAAACTGTTAGGAACTGTGAGATTATTCATGTCCCTAAAGCTTGGGAGAAGCTAAAATAGATAAGTGTTATGCAAAGCACAGAAAGGGAATAAGAAATCATGAGCTAAATAAAGGCATGAGAAAAGAAAAGGAAATATCTACTTAGGAACGCCTCTACTTAAGAACTTTTCGAGATAAGAACTGGTTGGTCAAGATTTTTTTGCCTCTTCTTAAGAACCATTTTCTACTTAAGAACCCAAGCCAGGAAAAATTTCCCAGGAAATTTGAGAGTGGCAACAAGGCCCGGAGAGTTTCCTGCCATTCCCCCTTTAATCCCAGCTATCTGGGCTGCCAGAGAAGCCTTTTGGTGATGCTTAAGGAGGCTTTGGAAGTCCAGAACGAACAAAGCATTTTCCTTTCTCTGGGTGCATGGACAGGGAATAAACCTCTGCCAGTGCCCAGAGAAAAGAAACGTGCCCTTCACTCTGGACAGCTGAGGAGTCACCACAGCGAAGGAATGGTGCTGGCTACAAAGCGAGCAAGAGAGAGGAGAGGGGAGCCCTTTGGCATGGGAAGGAAGAGGCAGCAGCAGCAGCCAGTGTATGGGGGGCAGCCTTGCACCAGGTGTATTGGAGGCGTGTGCTCCTCCTTGCCACCTCAGAGTCCCTATTTTTTTTTTAAGCCTTAAAGTTTTGGATTTTTTTTAATTCCCCTCACCTCACCTTCTTCCTTCGGAAGCGACTCTCCTCCTCCTCCTCTTCTTCCTCCTCCTCCTCCCACCCAAATTCTGAGCTTTTATTTCTTTCCTAATGGGTTTGCACGCATTATTTGCTTTTCCATTTATTCATATGGGAAAAATTGCTTCTACTTAAGAACGTTTCTGCTTAAGAACATGATCACGGAACGAATTAAGTTCTTAAGTAGAGGTACCACTGTATATGTTTTATGTTTGTTTTGTGTATGTTTAATTTAAAAATAAAAAATATATAAAAGAAGAAAAACCACTTTTTGATGTTCAAATGAGAGGAAAAAAATAAGATTTTTGTTTCCGAATGTAGCATATATACATATGTTGGCATTTCCAATAATGCTTTGATAGGGAAATAATGAAAAAAGAAATCCTCTCTCCCCTATTTCTCATTTCAAGATTTGACTCAAGTTCAATATTTAATATAGTTATAAATGAGGAGCTGCGAAAGAAATAGCTTATAAAAATAACAGACCTTTCCCCAAGCAATGAACCCCCAAATAAAACTCTTTCCTGGACTAAAAGACCTCCAAGGTCCCTTCCAACTCTGTTATTCTATTCTGTTCTACTTCTAATAAAAAGGCCTTTTCCTAAAGCCCTTTTAATATCTTTTTATATATTTACCATTATTTTCTTTCTATCTTTCTTTCTTTCTTTCAAGTGGTCTGTAGAATTTTCTTGATCATTTCAAAATAAATCCAAAAGTAATTCAAGTGTTTGTTTGTTTTTTATTAAAGCTACCTTTTATCCAGATGATTATGAGGCTCCCAGCTCACATATTTGACCTATTTTTGTGTTAGTAATAAAAAAACCCTGTCTACCTGCTAATGCTAAAATATATTCTTGATTACTTCTCACAAAGCCATCACACTGTAATGTCTGCATGAGGATTGGAATTAAATATGAAAGTGGACATATGACAACTCTTTGTAAAAACATTTTATGGTGATGGAATAAGAATGTTTTTCTCTTGATTTTAGCATACAAGAAATGATATTCAATAACTTTTTGGTTGACAGTAAAGAAAAATAATTGTGGCATCTGTGAAATTTGCTTTCAAATGTTTCATTTTCAATATACAATATAGCTGTAGTTTGTATGGTGTGAATCCTTCAGAATAACTCCTTTCATTAATATTAGTAACTTCAAGAGGTACTGTGCTCTGTAGATGTTTGGTTAGGAAAAGGGAACTTCAGACTCTAATCCACTCTTAGCAATGATAGCTCTCTGTGTGACTTCTGGCCATTCTTTCTCATTTATTTTGCAGGATTATTGTGGGCGGATGGAACATCACCTGTGTCCCTTGAGTTCTTCAATGAAATGCATGGTATAAAACAAGTGATAATTACCTGCAGTTGCTTTTCAGTCATGTTATGGACATAAATACACCAAAGATGAGTTAGAAAAATAATCCACACAGTCCTGAAGAAATCAAATATACCTACTGTATTTTTCGGAGTATAAGACATACCTTTTTCCTCCCTAAAAGAGGCTGAAAATTTGGCTGGGTCTTATACTTCAAATGTAGCTTTTTCGAAGCTTTTTTTCCCCAGCCCTAACTAGGAGCTAATGATCTTCCCAGCTTCCTATTCCCTCTGAAAAAGTTTTTTTCCCCAGCCCTAACTCTTTGCAGGCTTGTTTTTATTCCTACTCCATCTGATGAAATGGTTGTTTTCAGCACTAACACGGTGCTAACGATCTTCCTGGCTTGCTGCATTTCTTTTATTCCTACTCCCTCCAAAGCAGTTTTTCCTGCCTTAAGTCTTTGCAGGCTTGCTTTCATTCCTACTCCCCCTTTTCACCCCAACCAGGTGATAAAATAATGTACTGAAGCAGAAACACTAAGGACGCTAGCCAGATGAATACCTGCTAGATAGATCCCCCCCCTATTTTCCTCGCCCCAAACTAAGCTGCATCTTATACTCCAGTGCATCTTATACTCTGAAAAATATGGTATTTTGGTCATTAAAAATTGTCTCAATCCATAATTTGGAAATATGTTTACTAGATTGCTAGATTTAAAAAAATAGATTTTTTAAACGATTGTTTTTATGTATATTAATTGGATTCTTTACTATTGTTTCTTTTATATGCTGTGAGCCTCCCCAGCCGTCGGAGAGGGGCGGCATACAAATCCAATTAAAGTTGAAACTTGAAACTAGATTAGTTCAGCATTAGTGATGGGTGAACCAAACCCGCACAATTCAGGTCCTTACTGAATTTTGTGGTGTTCGGCATGCTGAACATGAACCCGAATTTTTTTGAAACTTTGGGCAAAGTTCGGGGTCGTGTTCGGCGTTCGGAGCTTTGACGTCACCGGCAGGTTGCTAAGGATGCCAAGGTGATCACTTCCTGGATTCCATGGACATCAAAGCTCTGCCCCCGGAATCTCTTGGTAGGATTCCCCATTCAGGTTCGGGTTTGGTTCGGGTTTGGCCGAATTTTGCGTAAAGTTCATCCGAACTTGCCGAACCCGAACACCGTTGGGTTCGCCCATCACTATTCAGCATCATAAAATTGCAAGTTTTTGATTCTCATCCTTCTCTTTTATTTACTTTTATTTATTTTTTAAAAAAGGCAAAAATCAGATATTACCTATAATTGTTTTCCTCTTTTTGAAAAAAAAAAAGAGAAAGTGTATATAGAAAGAATGATAAAAATACAAACAGAAACAGGTATCTTCAACAAAGGAAATTTTTACATTAAAAAGATTGCATTCTGAAGTTTATTCACAATGATTGGTATTATCATTGAGTTCACTGGCTTCTGCCGAAATAAATAAATTTGACAAAGTTTACCTTCTGGAAAAAAAAACCCCTAGAACAGTACTATTGTGACCTTATCATCACTTTGGTGTCTGATTTGACAGGGTGTTGCTATTCAGGACCATCTTTCAAAAAAAAGTCAATCAGGGGCAGCTGTGGCTACTATATTCAGATACTGTGCCACAGCTGACATAACATTTAAACTGAATGAGTTATAACTGGATTCATTTAGTGAAGATGATGGCTCACAATGCTTTACATATGTTACTTAGAGAGACTGAGACAGCATTTTGCAATGCTATGTAGTAATTGTGTATGAGGCTGAAAATATCAGCATTACACATTTCTTGAGGAATGCTTTTTTTTGCTTTCTGGTTTTTGACAAAAGACTAACATTTTTATTTGCTATTTTAAAATATATCCCCTGCCACTTTATCATTCTCCCCAAAGGTGCTCTGACTAATGGCTTGATGGAGCATTTACTATTGTTAGTCTCTGAAATGATTACAGACTCTTATGAGGAAATCCTGGCATCTTCAGGTGGTTATGCATGGGACTTGCATCACACTCTTTTACATCTACATAATGCTACATGTAACCAAGGGTAAGAATCTAAAACTCAACTCTTTTGTATGTAGTTGGTCTTTTGAGCAAGGAAAAAAGAACCTACTTATGACATTTACTACCAAAATTGATAAATCTGAGAAAAATAGCCACAAGCATTTCTGTAATTGCCAAGTTAATGCTCCTGCAAAGAACTGCTGAAGCAAAACACATTGAAGATTTAATATTGTGAAGATACCATCAGTGATGGGCTCCTATGGGTACAATCAGGTATACAGAACCGGTAGAAAAAATTTGGTCAGGTACGCAGAACCGGTAGAAAAAAAAAAGATTATTATTATTATTATTATTATTATTATTATTATTATTATTATTATTATTATTATTTTCTTCTTTTTTTCCCTTCTGAGCTCTGAGTATGTTTTTCCTATTGCAGTGAATGAGGTTGAATGTGTATAATTTTAGAAGAGCTCTGTGTGTATGTGTGTACATACACATACAGTTTATATAGTAGATAATGTATATTTTTGTGTGCCTGTGTGTAATATTTATGTACACATATGGCACATATATATAGAATTAAATAGTATATTTTGGATGTTCAGTAATAGTAAGGGAAAGTGTTTCTCTTTGAGGCAAGGAGAGGCCAGGCACCCCAACCCTAATCCAAACCCTTGATGTGAGTGATGTCAAGTTGGCCACCTTTAAGCCAATCACATGACCTTTATGTCACCCCCTGGTCACATGATCATCAAGCTGCTCCACCTGGTCACATGGCAAGTAAGCCACACCCACAAAATAAGCTAAGCCCACAGTGTGGTAGTAAATTTTTTTGCAGCCCTTCACTGGATACCATGCATTATGAACACTGATCATCATATAGATTTTAGACATTATCAGAAAGTTAATTCTTCTGTTTTCATAAATTTAAAATTGTATAAGGCCAAATCCAATCATATGACTCTTCTACAAGGACATAAGCAAGTCTTGTGGGAAATTAATCTCCCTATTGTAAACAAAACCTTTATCTAGAGAATACCATTTCAACAGTATGATTAAGACACTCTCAGTTTCACTTAGCTACTCATTAAACTGATTAAAATTCCCCTGTTACTTTGTATTTTGACTTGCTTTATGAATTTGGCTGCCTAATAGTTGAGGCTAGCTGACCCTTTTGCCTTGAACAAATAGACAAGTTAATGCTCATGCATGGAATTATTGAAGCAAAGAGGAAACCCATGCATTGAAACTATAATTCTAATATTGAGAAGAGTTCCCCATACAATGAACACTCACATGCAGTAGATCTACAGTATCTGCATAGTGTGCATATCCACATTCCAAAGTGGATTTGACGTTGGAACATATTGGAATGCAGAGAAACAAAAAAACCTTTCCCTTTTCACAACTATGTTACTAGTCTGAAAATATATAATGTGGGAAGACCTGCAGGTAAAATGACAACAGTTTTATTTGATATAAGTGAGGAAGCAAAGTAAGCAACACGTTTATATTTGATGTAGGGCTCACATTGAAAAAAAAAAAGATTGCTTGGATATATTTAAAACAGAGCTATACAAACAGAATGCAAAGCTCTGTTTTTGTTACACAAATGCAAATGTGCAGCTTCCAACCCTCAAGTTCTTTAAGTTATTATATTCACTGACAAATCCTTCTGCATACAGTACTGTTTTATAAAGCAGTGCTTAAAGGACACTGTTTCTTAACATGATATATGAGTCTTTTTACTATAAATACACTATTGCAACCCAACCTAGATTGGCTTCCAGAGAAATAGAGAATGATATAAAAGGGCTGAGGCAACTGGCAGCAATATCTTGATTTTACTTTAATTTTCAGCTATAACGGAGGACAAGCTATTACATGAATAGTTAATACTTGGTTTTTTTTGAATAGGTGAAATTAGGTGAGGCAGATGAAAAGAAATCTGCGCTCGGCTAACAAATCACTTTTACATTAGCCAGACCAAAGTTTTCCTGGCAAATATATGTAAATCACCATCTTTCAGGGCACCCAAGGGAAAGTGCTTTATACTATAACTTAAATACTAATGAAATCAACTGAAAATGATCTTCATTAGTCAGCTGCGCCTTGATAAGACTCCCTGTGGACTGATATAAATTCACCATGAGAAATGGATTCTCTCCTAGTCCACAGTGAGCATTTAATCCTTCTGCAAAGCAAATTCAAATATAATGTTTAATGTGCACTTTCCCCACTCCCACTGGCTCTATTTCAGGCATTTTATATTCTATTTTGCACTGCTTCCCCCACCTATTTTTAGAGCGGCTGTGTTTTTCCTTTCTTCCATCTCCCCTTTATTTACTTTCTTGTGCGTATTTGTTCATCCATGTGTGACATAAAAATCCAAAATTAGGAACAATAATTTAAAAGCTGCTGATTTGCATATACCAGCTCAAAGTAATACCTTCACTGGCAAGACAAACACACTGATTATTGGTGAAAAGCAAAAGGGCCAGAGCATCCCAATATCAAAGGGATGGTTGAGATATCAACCCTTGCCAAATTAAGGTTGTTGCATGGTTAACCAGATATAGCTCCAATGCTGGCAATGTTTGCTGATTGGAGGAAGAATTTCCTAGTAATGTGGTTATTGCCACATGTGGATCTCAATTTTGAGAACTACCAGTTCCATAATCTCTGACCATCTCCGACCATATTAAAAGCTTGATTAGATTCTCATTCATTTGTCAATGAAGATTTTCAATCATATATGTGATGGTTTTCTCAAAGGTGCTGTTCCGAAAGGCAACTGGACTCGGTGGGTTTTCTCTTGAAGAATTTTTGCTTCTTATCCAAGAAGCATCTTCAGTTTTTCACATCTTCAAAACAAAAAATACAGGAGGAAACATCGTTGGGATTCCCATCAATTTCTTAAGTCTAGAATAGCCCTTTCATGGTTTGAAGCTAATGTCACACAGGCAAGGCAAGGTGGCTAGCCTTGCCTGATATGTCAATGAGAAACTTTTTCTTGCTTCAGTGCATTCACACTAGACCTTTATCTGGCGTCAACATTTATTAACCTCTGCTTTTGCATTTTGCACAACATCTTAAGATGAATACATTAATGAATGAGAATGCTTGTCATCATGTTGTAAAATGTCGGAAAAAAAATCAGCTGCAAAATCCAATCTACCAAGCCTTCCTATCTATCCCCTTGCCTCTCTAGCGAAGCACTACCCTTCCTATTTCTTGGTATATAGGAGGGGAACAATAATTTTCTCAGAAGAGAATTCCCTTCCCCTCGTTCAATAGATGTTAGAAAACTTAATCAACTAAGTGCAACAGGAGTCCAGAAGAACAATAACAGAGAAATTATTTATTTATTTCATTCTTGCAAGAACAGATCCCATGATTGGATCAAGATGGTTTGCATCACAGAGGTAATATTACAATAGAGATGACACATATTTATACAATCCATTTGCTTAACCTCACCCCTACTACTTTCTTGACCATCCCCCTTAGTCAATATTTTTATATAATAGTTTTTGGCATCCTTTTATGTTGTTTTGCAACTTGGAAAATCCTTACATACCAACTTGGAGGTCTTTTACTCGCCTACCCTGCTTAGGCAGAAAACCTACACTATTTCAGACAAATGGTTGTCCAACTGGTTTGTTTAGATTGTTTAAGTACAGTATTATACAATAAACTTACACATTTATTTTTCCCATATTGAGAATAAAATCAGTAGCTAATTTTCTATTTTGTCTATTTCCATTTTTATTCTATTTCAATATTTTATATTGTTTAAAACTTTGTTACTTTGTTTCTGGGTAACCTCATTGTTATTTAGTTATTTGGTAACCAACCATAAATACAGATGTTGTTGTTTGATTTAGATTATATTAGATTTATTGGATTTATATGCCGCCCCTCTCCGCAAACTCGGGGTGGTTCACAACAATAATAAGAAACAGTACATAATAAAAATCCAATGCCCACCAATCTAATTACAATTTAAAATTAGTAATTTCCTAAAACAATCCCAATATATATAAAAAACAGGCACACAGTGAACAAAACAACATGGGCAAGGGGAGGTGTTTTAGTTCCCCCATGCCTGACGGCAGAGGTGGGTCTTAAGGAGTTTACGAAAGGCAGGGAGGGTGGGGGCAATCCTAATCTCAGGGGGGAGCTGGTTCCAGAGGGTCGGGGCCCCCACAGAGAAGGCTCTTCCCCTGGGTCCCGCCAGATGACATTGTTTAGTCGACGGGACCCAAAGAAGGCTGACTCTGTGGGACCTAACCGGTCGCTGGGATTCGTGCGGCAGGAGGCAGTCCCGAAGATATTCTGGTCCGGTTTGGTTGGTTTATGGAGAAAGAGGAGGTTATATAAAGCTTCTCTTTTGATTTTCTTCTCAAAAAGAAAATAAATTGCTATACCCTACAAGTATTCACTACAAGTGAGCTTCTTTCACTCACTATGGTTCTTCCTATAGATATGAAATTATTATCTGAGAATGGAAGAAGAAATTGTTCCCTATTCTAGCACAATAATGGACTAAAATGAACTAAAAGGTGAACTAAAAAAAAAGTGTGGCCCTACTGGGGAGACAATTTGCACAAGGAGAAATCTTCAGGTGGTCCCCTTTTCTTCCCTTTATTTATATGTAGATTTCTGCTTTCCACCCCTTAATTTCAATCCTGGTTTTTTTTCATCAATGAAGTGATATCATAGTAAAATAAGTGCTTGGCCTAAGTAGAAGAGAAATTTCATGGGATATATCTAAAATATGGCAGGAGTAATGAGGAGGTCATTATTTTAGATAAGATGGTCCCAAGCCAATTAGACTTTTAAAAGTTTAAGCCATACTTTGAATTCGCCAGAGATGGATTGAAAAAGAACAGACATGATATAACTATATGGTAGCCATCCAATTTACAACTGTAGCTTGACATCTCACAGTATTTTTTTAAAAGTTTACATAGAAAATGGCTATTCTTCTTTTCATCAGCCCAACAGCTATAGATTGTAATGATCCTAAGTATATATTTTTTTCATGACTTTATTTTGTCCCTCCTTCCTAGATATAGTTTTTTTCCATAATGTCAGTGTCTAACGTACAAGAAATGAAAAAGATTTTAATGAGCTGCCTCATTAGAGGTTTAGACCTACATAGGATGAAAAGATTGACTCTGTGGTATAAGCACAGCACTAGACTAAGTGAAAAGATACAGGGAGTATTTGGAATTTGGCTCATGTTCAAGCAATAACTGCTCCCTGGTGATCCCCTTTTTTAATATATAAGCTTAGGGTGAAAGAGTCTATTTGTAAAGCATCTATCATACATTAAAAATAAATTCTAATTACAGAATACTTAATTTCTTGATTTTCATATCAAAATTAGCATTTTGATATGAAAATCAGAAGCAAAATGCACTTGTATGTCAAATATGTGTCAAGAAATAATACTCATATTCAATTAACTTATGATGCTAGCAATTAAGCTTACATGAATCAGCATGAAGAAACTGTCTTCACTCTCATCCTTGAGTGATGGAGGATATTTATCATAATGTGTTCTTACTATCTTCTCTCTCTTCTCTTGTCTCTTGTCTCTCTACATCAATACAATTGCATCTCTAACAATCCATCTGTTAAACTACTGAAGTTTGCAGATGACACAATAGTGATCAGACTCATTTGAGACAATGATGATTCCACATACAGACAGGAGGTTGAACAATTAACTCTGTGGTGGGACAGGAACAATCTGGAACTGAATATACTCAAAACTGTAGAAATGGTGATAGACTTTAGGAGAAACCTGCCCATACTTCTCTACTGTTGATACTAGACAACACAGTATAATAGTGGACACCTCTAGGTTCTACCATATTGCAAGCACAATAAAGAATGTTCTTTTGCACCAACCCAGAAAGCTCAAACTGCCCAAGGAACTGCTGATTCAATTCTACAGAGGAATTATTGAGTCTGTCATCATCTGCACTTTTATAACTTTCTGGTTTGGTTCTGCAATCCAACAAGACAGACACAGACTTCAGAGGATAATTAAAACTGCAGAAAAAACAAATGCTACCAACTGGCCTTCCACTGAAGATCTGTATATTGTACGAGTCAAAAAGAGGGCTGTGAAAATATTGACAAACTGCTTCAACTCTTATCCTCGAAACGATGCTATAGAGCACTGCACACCAGAACAACTAGACCCAAGAGCAATACCCTGTTTCCCCGATAGTAAGACACCCCCGATTGTAAGACGTATCGGGGGTTTCAGGGGGGTCGGCTTATATAAGCCGTACCCCTAAAGTAAGACATATGTCTTACTTTCGGGGAACCACGGGGGTATTGCCGGGGGGAGAGCCCGATGACGTCGCTTCCAAGCTCCCCGCGTGCCCCTCGCCTTCGCCTCGCCGCGGCGCCGCCGCCTCTTACCCAGCTTGGCAAAGCGAAGGACGGCGCTGGTCCGAAGCGAGCCAAGCGGGCGGCAACTTGCAGCGAAGGCGCTTGTCCCAGCAACCGAGTCCTGCCGAGGCTCGGCTGCAAGCGGCCAGCGAGGCCGACCAGCTCCGAGGCGAGCGGCCGGAGCTGCGCCCTCCTTCGCCTGCCTCCTTTCCGGCAGGCAGGTGGGGCTGCCCAACTGCGCAGAGCGTCTCCTCCTCTCCAGACACACGCTTCCCCGACACACGTCTGTGGCTCCACATGTGCACGCCGCTTGGAGCCCTGAGGTTGAACTTGGAAAAGGGCTCACGAGGCTCCTATCCCGTGGCTGCCCTTCTGGACTCTGGGGAGATGCCTTCGGGAACGCGACCCTTTCAATTTTTTTCCAATGTAAGACATACCCCGAAAGTAAGACGTAGTGGGGCTTTTGGGGGTAAAAAGAAAGTAAGACACTGTCTTACTTTCGGGGAAACACGGTATTAATTCTATTCTATTCTGTTTGTTTCTATCCTTTAAAAATAAGTTAATCCCATAATTTATCTAACTAGGAATTTATCCAACTAGTCCTATAGGATAATATAAATTGGATTTGGACATGGATGTTTTTTCCACAGTAAATATGCCTAGAAAGAGTAAACCCTACATTGAATGAATGAGTCTATGTGTACTGTTTGCATTGTGAATTTCAGAACCTACCTGTTGTACAAAAAGATCTCTCTCTCTCTCTCTCACACACACACACTCTCTCTCTCTCACACACACACACTCAGACGTTTATGACCTTCCTAATTGTAAAGCCTGTGAAAAATAAAATATATATTTATTTTGGTCAAATATTTGTATAAGTCTGCAGACATGTCAGCAGTAAGCAAAAATAAATATTACTAAGATAATAATGAGGTCAAATATTGCACTTCTACACTTGTTAAGTAAAATTATACCACTGCTCCTAAACTGTGATGAAATACAGTCTGTAAATAAAAATAAACATTGTTAACTTTTTATTTAAAGTAGAGAGGAGTATGGAGAAGGTTTTTCATTTTAACTAAATAATACCAGTTAAAATGTGAATCACTTATTAAACTCAATAGTATGTACACTTATAGCAATGGCAAGAGCACATAGACTTATATACTACTTTACAACGCTTGGTAACAGTCATGTGGCCAGTTCATAAACTACCCAAATAGTATCTCATGTTGTACATGTTGTCACATAAAGTGTTATGATATTGTGCATAATAAGTTCAGCAACAGAGAAACAGAACTGATGAAATGAGAAGATGAAAGGAAGGATGCTGCTGCAAGTAGCATCAAATCTCGTGTGTCTTGGTATTCCGATACCAGCTCAGCGGTAAATTATTGACTTGTTTGCTGCCAACCACATTATCCTTTCTAGAGCTTTAGAACCCTACTGTGATGATGATACGTACGCAGTGGTGGGCTACGAGCCGGAACACTAAATTGTGCTCGCTGACACGGCTGGTAAGTTCTTGGGGGACCAATGTGATTTTGCTGCTGTACCTGTGGAGGTAGCAAAATAGAGCATGGAGCCACCAGTAAAACCTTGCTGAAACATGGGTGAAAATTTGCTACCTTCATAGGTGCAGCACCAAAGTTGCGCTGGTCCCGCAAGAACTTACGAGCCACGGCGGCGAGCACAATTTAGCATCCCGTCTCGCAGCCCATTGCTGTACGTATGCAATTTGAAACTCCTATTTGCATCATGAACTCATGATGCAACTAGGGGCTGTATTAGCAACAGATAAAACTGAATTTCACTCTCCCCTATTAATTATTTTAAGAACTCATAATATAAGATGGGAATACAACTATGAGAAATTACCCAACATCTAAAAGAGTTTTCTTCATATTCTTGGGCTGAGTTTGTTCTGGCACAATTTGTCTAGAAAATTCTAGATACTTAACTGCTTGGAAAGGCCAGGACCATAAAGGATCTCATTAATGAACAGACCAACATACACACTAGAAGACTACAATTTATGTAAAGCTAGAGGGAGACACATTCCTTTCAGCATGAACAGGATTCCATATTTCTTGAACTGTGCTGTAGAAATAGGGTCAGATTACCCCTTGGCTACCTAGAAGAGGCTGTATTATTTCTGGAATGTGGAAGCTGGAGATTTTTAAAGGGAGACTGGACAATCATTTGTCTAGGATGATATAGTGTCTCCTGCCTTGGGTAAAACTAGAAGATTTCCAGTGGAGGGCTACTAAACTTTTTACTACTACACTGCGGGCATGGCTTATGCAGGATGCCCTGCATTTTCTTTCAACATCTTTCAGTGCAAATTGGGTACTCTGGGGTGGAGCTCCATTTTTGCTACTCCGCTGCATCCCCCCCCCCCCCCGGTCAGAGCAGTAGCCCACCCCTGAAGACTTCCAAGGTCCTTTCCAGTCCTATGATTCTATGATCTGGCCTATGTATACCTACTCAGTGTACAACTCTAATCAGTTTGTGAAAGCAAGAACAGACACAATGTTTCAGATATGTTTTGATGACTTTTAGAGCTGAATTATTAGCAGCAAACTTCATTGAATCACCTGCTAGAAATCATACAAATTTACTGAGCTGCAGAAATTGAGACTAAAGTTTCAAGACTATGTTTATATATTCTAATCCTTTTCAAGAGTATGGTAAGTACTGCCACAGGCAGAGAATTGTGCAGGTAGCAAATTCTTAATTTAATTTTTGTAAAGTAGAAGAGTAAAAGTAAGGAAAAGTAAGGAAACCTTCAAACATCACTGAAATTATTTAGCACAAATTTGCCACATGCATACACTGTATGTATATCAGTGGTGGGTTGCTCCCAATTCAGTCCTGGTTCTGTGAACCGGTAGTGATAGGAGCAGGAAGCTCCGCCCATCTATGAAGGATGCTTCTGCACATGTGCAGAAGCATTGCATGTATGTGAACCATAATGATGGGTTTTAGAACAACTACTGATGTATATGAATGTGTATGTATATGAATAAATATGTATATATAATACATTTTATCCATTCTGTATTTATAAGTATGGGTGAAATCTGATGCATATAGAATTTTTGTGTGAAAATCCCTTTTAGCTCTTTGTTCCCCTCATTAAAATTTTTGATATATTCTCCAGATTCTGGAGTAGATTTTGAACTGTAGAGTGAAAGGGAAATTGTATCCTTTCAGCTCAGATGCCACCAACTTAGACAGAAAATCTTCTCATTTAGAACTGAAGTTCAGATTGTCTGACTTTCTACTATTGTGGTCAATATAAGGTCTATTTATAGCAGCCTTAACACATCTTTGGATTTTATGATAAAGTTGTGTCACAATCAGTCAATCCACTTTTGGTAGCTTTTTTTTTCATCCCATGGAAATAGTTTTCATCCATTATCAGGAGTTTTTTTAAAAAAAAAATAATTTCTTTACCATTTATGTTCATTATGTTTCTGAGCAGAAAATACTATTGTTTTTTTTCCTTGTTACAGTTCTCTCTAATGCTTTTCAGCTTTTTCTGACTCCTTCTTTCTTCTTGAGAGAGAAAAAAAGATATCCTGGGAGGAATTTCTTGATCATATCTTCTCTTTGTATTTAATTGAGGTGTAAGAAGCTAGAAGAGCTGAAGACTGCTGGAGAAGTGGGAAAAAAAATTAAACACTTAGACATCTCTCTTGGCTATTTTTTAAAATAACACAGCATAAGAATGTCAGATCTTGTCTATCAAGATTTTGTCAAAAATCCTTTCTTTATTAAAAAATCATTTTTATCTAATTAAATGAGAGAAGGTTTTTTTTTAAATGAAAATAAATTTTCAGCACAGCAGTACTTCAAGTTACCTGCTAATTGCAGAGGCTAATTCTATTTAGCCCCTTCCTCTTCTGTACCTAAAGAGGGATCAAAACATATAAAGGTAGCTAATTAAATTTCAGGAACCCCAGAGTATTGAGAGAGTTAGTTATTATAATTTCTGTTTTATATCTTAGGAAATTAGTATGAAGGATAATGATGATGGTTATTCATTGCTGGAGAGACGGAGTAACGACACGGACACCAGAGCTGGATTTAAAATTGGGTCATTTTTATTAACATAAATTTGCATAATTTATTCAAATATTTTTGCATAAATTAGCATAAACAACTATGACCCGGAACTGGACCTGCAGGGTCAAACAAATACTTCCGGGGCGGAAATGACGTATGCCAGCAAACATTCCTGGGCAACTCATGGGCGTATCTCGATGCAAGGTCCAGGTGAGGGCCAGGCCGTCACCTGTGACCTTTTCTGCCATGCTGTGCATGAGGGGGGTCCCACCGGCTAACCCGAATCGGGGAATTAAAGGTGTAGGACCCAAAGACAGGTTCCCCCCAGCTGCTCAGGCAGAAACTCCCTCCATGAGCTTGCGGAGAACCTGTCAATCATCCCCAAAGATGCCCAAGGGAGAACGCGCGGTTGCTAAACCACCCAATTTTCCGCCCCTAACCTGCCTACCCAAATGACCAAAGGTAAGCCAATTAACCTAATTAATGCAAGCACCCCCTAACCGCACATCCATCACCCCAGTGTGGAATGGGCGAAAAAACAGCTCAGCTAAGAGGCAGAACTGCAAAAAATTCCCATTCGGCCCCCTAAGGGCGACCCCGAAGCACACTGCAAAATAGTGGAGGGCGGGCGGGTGTCTGCTCAGTAGCTCGGTCCGGGCGAAAAGGAAGAGCCTCGGGCCTGCTCGCCCTTATATAGGGCAAGCAGGCCCCGCCCGGACCGATCAGGGCCTTGGCCAATCAGGCCCTGATCTCCCGAGCGAAGTCTCGCATCGCGAGACTTCGCCCGGGATCCAAAATGGCGGCCGCCATGAGGGACCGTGTCTCCCGGTCCCTCCAGCAAAGCCTGCCTGCCGGGTAAGTCCGGCGCTGCCCTTGCTGGAGAGACGGAGTAACGACACGGACACCAGAGCTGGATTTAAAATTGGGTCATTTTTATTAACATAAATTTGCATAATTTATTCAAATATTTTTGCATAAATTAGCATAAACAACTATGACCCGGAACTGGACCTGCAGGGTCAAACAAATACTTCCGGGGCGGAAATGACGTATGCCAGCAAACATTCCTGGGCAACTCATGGGCGTATCTCGATGCAAGGTCCAGGTGAGGGCCAGGCCGTCACCTGTGACCTTTTCTGCCATGCTGTGCATGAGGGGGGTCCCACCGGCTAACCCGAATCGGGGAATTAAAGGTTTAGGACCCAAAGACAGGTTCCCCCCAGCTGCTCAGGCAGAAACTCCCTCCATGAGCTTGCGGAGAACCTGTCAATCATCCCCAAAGATGCCCAAGGGAGAACGCGCGGTTGCTAAACCACCCAATTTTCCGCCCCTAACCTGCCACAGGAGCGGGGGTCAGATCTCTATCTTGGCCCCCCGACTCCCCCCTCTAGCTGCGCCAGCTCACGCAGAGACCGCTGCAGGTCCTGTAAGAAGATGGCGTTCCCCTGGTCAGACAGGTGAACGCCATCATCACGGTAGAGCCATGGCTTATCTATTGATATAAGGGGATGAGGTATTACCACTCCACCCAATTCTCTAACCGTTTTGCCCATAGCCCTATTCACCCGTCGCCTAGCCCGGTGAATGGCCCTAAGGGAAGAGGCATCCCTCCACACAAGCCTAGGTAATATTTCTGACCACACCACCTGCGTGGTGGGCCAGACCTCACGAAGCCTTCGCAGGTCTTCGCGTGCCTGGATGAGCAGCGCCAGGCCTCCCAGTATGCACAGGTCATTGCCACCTAAGTGCAATACCAGCCACCTGGGTGCGGCCACAGGACGCTGCCCACCCAGACCCCTTTGGGCGCGACTCCAGGAGCCGCCCCCCATATTGCCGGGCGCAGCCACAGAATGCTGACCGCCCAGCAACGCCGGTAGGAGACCCTCCCACCACATACCTCTCCGGCCCATCCAGGTAACGTTGACCCACCGCCCCAGGGACAGGTGGGTCCCGATGGCGCTCCTGGCTGCCGCGCGGCCGGCCCAGAAAATCATGCTGTGGCCACACAGCAGCGCCGTCGGTTTCATGTTAGCCTGGGGACCTGCAAGAGGACACAGACACAGAGAGGTTACCTAGCCTAAGCCCTGCCTGGGATCCTCAGCGGGCCTAACATAACCCAAATATGCCGCTGACCGCCAGCGGCCGATCTCCCGAATCCGATGGGCCGGGAAACCAGAAAGTGCCGCACTAGTGGCGGCGCCGATACGGAACGAATGCGTTCCATAACCGGCGGGATCCATGCCCACCTGGGCCATCGCCCTAGATACTAAAGCCCAGAATTGGAAACGGGTCAGAGGGGTACCGTCACAATGCCTAAACAGGTACCCCTGACCTGACCCCCTCATACCACAATAAAGCCGTAGGGCGGCCACCGGACACACCGACTGGTCGGTGGCCGCACTAAGTTGTAAGGCAACCCCTCTGTGCAGCTGATCCGTTTTAGACCTTCTCACTACAAGGGACACCCCCCCTTGTCTAAAGGCCAGATCAGCGAACTGGAAGGCCCGGAGCGAAGTGTCAGCCTGAGACGAAGCCATGGCCTCGCTGACCCGAAGGGCCCCAAAGAACATGACACAAGCCGCTGCCCTGAAAAGACGGGCCTCGTACAATGAGGAACACAGACTGCCAAAAACCACGTTGATTGATGACAGCTGCTCCACCGTCAGGGGCTGACGAGTGTCACCTGGGGCCCCCGCTTGCTCCCTAAGCCAGCCCTCCAGCATCTTCCGGATGCGAAAGTCACCCGAAAGATCTGCAAACCCCCCCGCCTTGGACAGAAAGGCGAGGCCGGCTAACCGGGACCGGATTGTCCTAACTGACAGGCCACGCTGCCTAAGTTGGACGCAAAACTCGGCCAAATGCTCTACAGGGACAGGCCAACTAAGCTGGTAACCCCTGCCCTGCCTAAACTCCCCAAACTCCTTACCTGCACGCTGGTATGCCCTGAGGGTGCCGGGCGCTACAGACAAGGAGATAGCCCGGGATGCCTCGCCTCTCCACCACTCTGGATCCCTCCCAGACTCCAGAGGTGGCTGGGGAACGCTTCTGGCAGTTCTCGGGCCCACGGGGCCAGGGTCCGAAACCTGGACAACTGACCACGGGACAAGGCATCAGCAACCCCGTTATCTAACCCGGGGACATGCTTAGCCAAAAACAATGCGTTTAGAGACAAGGACCTGTGCACAAAATGGCGGACAAGCCGCATGACCCTGTCGCTCTTTGAGGACAGGGCATTCACCACATGGACAACCGCTAGGTTGTCACACCAAAAGTGCACAGTCTTGTCCCTAAACTGCTCCCCCCAAAGCTCTAAGGCCACTATTAAGGGGAAGAGCTCCAGGAACGTAAGGTCCTTAACCAACGAAGAGGCACTCCATTCCGGAGGCCATGCCGACCAGCACCACTGGTCACCTAACACTACCCCGAAACCACAAGTCCCCGCGGCGTCAGAGCAGAGCTGCAACTCAGCTTCCAACAGAAGCTCGTGCCTCCAGAAAGACAACCCTTTAAATCTATCCAAAAAATCCCGCCACACGCCGAGGTCAGCCCTGACCCCAGCGCAAAGGCGGGTACGATGATGGGGCAAACGGAGCCCCTTCATCGCATCATACAACCTCCTGGAAAAAGCCCTTCCAGGAACAACTACCCGACAGGCAAAATTAAGAATGCCTGCCAATTCCTGAAGCTGCCGTAGGGTCACCTTCCGGCAGCCCAGGACCTCATCAAGCTTCCGCTTAATCTTTACCAACTTCTCTAGGGGCAATCTGGAAGATTGCTCCTCTGAGTCCAATTCAATACCCAGAAAGGTAATCCTGGTGGCGGGGCCTTCGGTCTTCTCAGAGGCTAAAGGCACCCCTAATTGAGCACAAAGGGCTTCGAAGTCCCGCATCAAAGCAAAACATTGCTCTGAATGCGCAGGCCCCGCCAACAGGAAATCATCAAGGTAGTGAACGACCGTACCCAGACCACTTTGCCTCCTGAGCGCCCACTCCGAGAAGGTGCTAAAACTCTCGAAAAGAGAGCACGAGACAGAGCACCCCATGGGCAAAGCTCTGTCCACGTAATAGCCCCCCTCGAAATGGAAGCCCAACAGCTCAAAGTCGTCTGGGTGTATGGGGAGGAGCCGGAATGCAGACTTAATGTCGCATTTACCCATAAGGGCTCCCACCCCACACTTCCTAACCATAGTCACGGCTGCATCAAAGGACGCATACCGGACTGAACACAACTCGTCAGGAATGAAATCATTCACTGACTCCCCTTTTGGAAAAGACAAATGGTGAATCAACCTAAATTCACCACTCGCCTTTTTGGGGACCACACCTAAGGGAGACACACGAAGATTCGGGAAGGGCGGCTCCGAGAAGGGCCCCAGGACCCTGCCTTCGGCAACCTCCTTCCCAATCTTCTCCCTAACAATGTCTTCATGACCAACAACCGACCTAAGGTTGTCAGACATGAAGGCCTTCCTAACACCCTGATAAGGGATCCTAAATCCCTCTGAAAAACCTAGCAAGAGAGCGGCCGCTCTCGAGCGAGGGTGGTAGTCGCCCAACCAACCCTCAAGCACCCCTAAATTAATTGGGCTGGGCCCCTTTTCCCCCAGCAGGTGGGGGAGGCTTTGGGGGACCCGAGCCTTTCTTTTCAATCCCCTTCTTGGGGCGGGGGCACACGGCTGCGGAATGGTTTCCCCCACAACTTCCGCAGGCGTGACGAAACCTGCAAATGGGGCGAAAACACGCCCCCTTTGCAGCGAACTCGTGACATATTAAAGAGGCCCCTTTACCAACGGCACCCGCCACGGCCTTGGCCGGCGCGGGCGTCGCAGGCTCCTCCTCCATAAAGTGACCGCTATCGGTCCTATCACAGCCCTCCTTCCCTGACATATGAGTGGCCTGGAACCACAGGTCCGGAACCACCATATCCCAAGGCAAGTAGGGGTCATGGGCAATACGCATACGGAAACCCTTGTCGTAATGCCTCCATATGGTGCCCCCATATTCAAAATGGGCCCTCGCTATAAGGTCGATGTACTTCAGCAAGGCAGCGGCCCTCCCCGGCTGCCTCTGAATGACCACCGACGCAAAGGTCAGAAAGGCATACAGCCACGAGCTGAAGCATTTCGTGGCCTTTGTCTTTTTCACCTTCTCCCCAGGGACCACCTCCTTGTCCTGTTTAGGGACCTCCCTGTTCAAGATGGAGAACAAATCAACGTACTCCCCCCGCCAGATTGCCTCCTTAACTGACGGGTGCAGATGGTACCCTAAAGGTGTGGCGGGCAACCCGCAAGGGATGGCCCCAGGCTTGATGCTGGCGAACGGGTCCCACACCGTGGTGGCCCCCGAGCCCAGCACCCCAAGCCCCGGTGGATACATGAATGGGACCGGTGGCATAATGGCCGGGGGAGGAGGAATCCAACCCCCCACCCCCACCCCAGGTGGGACAGGTACCCCCAGCGCCCCCACTGGCGGAGCTGGCGGGGACCAGACCTGACCACAGGTGCCTGCAGCAGCCCCCGTGAAGCTGTTGCCACCCCCCAAAGCTGGCGGGATGAACCCGGGACCCTGGATGGGCAGGAGCGGAGATGTGCCTGCATGTGGTGCAACCTCACCTGCCCCATAAGGGGTAGAAGCCATCCACGGTGGGCCCATCCTGGTTGGGCCCTGGAACGATGACCATTGCCCAGGCTGGGCCATCTGTCCAGCATGGCCCGTCTGCCCGGTGCTGCCCGCCTGTCCGGTGCCCGCCATCTGTACTTCGTGGGCCACTTGCCCTGCTGGGGCCGACTCCTCTTCGGGGTCTGCGCCCCATGCTGCGGTGGCAGCCGAGGAAAGCCCCTCCGGGCCTGCCCCCGACCGCCACCTCTCCAACTCATCAAGCCGCTCCAGTACCCTGGCCCAGGAGAGAGAAGGGGACACCGCGGGTTGAGGGACTGTGGGCATAAACCCAACCACCCCCCCCACCGGGATCCCCCCCGGGGGCCCCTCTGCCGCCGCCCGAGCCCGGGCAGACGGCCTGGCAGCCCTCCTAGGCCGCACCACTGGTTGGGCCGGGAGGGCCTTAGCTGGCCGCTTCTTAGGGGCCATTACAGCAAGAATAAATCTACTTTAACAAGAAGGGATAGGGCAGAACAAAGCCACCAACGGACCCTGCACCCCGTGGGCAAAGGCCTGACTGAAGCAGCAGGCCTCCGCAGAACAAAACCCCCTCAGGAGGCTAATCCCTCCTCCCCGTGGGCAACAAGGCCCGACACCAGGCCTTTATCCCAGGCCACAAGCCACCCCGAGAACACCGCAATCCCGCGGGGCCTCCCCAAGGCAGCACCCCCCACCACCGACAAACAGGCAATGAGGCTCCAAACCGGAGCGGAGTCCAGCCGATGCTGGCTCCGCTAACACTGAAAGGCTCTTCGCTTGACCACAGGCCACAAAATGGCGCCTCGCACGAGGTCGCCACCTAAAATGGCCGCCGGAGCAGACGAACGAACGTCTGCTCAGAAGCTCAGTCCGGGCGAAAAGGGAGAGCCCCGGGCCTGCTCGCCCTTATATAGGGCAAGCAGGCCCCGCCCGGACCAATCAGGGCCTGGCCAATCAGGCCCTGATCTCCCGAGCGAAGTCTCGCATCGCGAGACTTCGCCCGGGATCCAAAATGGCGGCCGCCATGAGGGACCGTGTCTCCCGGTCCCTCCAGCAAAGCCTGCCTGCCGGGTAAGTCCGGCGCTGCCCTTCTATCCCTATCCAGTAGATTTCCAGGACCTCATTTTCAGATATAAAATCTTTTGAACTAGTTAATGAAATAATTGGGCTTTAATAGGTTGATACCTAGATTATTGTAAGTTGAAATAAGAGACGGAATAAAGAGCACAATAAAGAGTAGAAAACAGCCTTTTTTTACTTGTTTGCTACATGACTAATGACTAGCTTAATTAAAAAAAAGTCATGCCCAACTGATCTGGTGATTTGCAAACATGACTAATGTAAAAAATCCATGCCAAAGTGAACAGAAACACATTCCTTTCCAGACCAGTAGTGGCACATCAAAGGTATGAATTGGGGTGGTGCTTAAGAATTATGACCCAGTGATCAAAAACAAAAACACATTCTGATGAGTAAATGAAGATACTATATGATAGTTCATTGTTATCAAAATAGGGCATTCCAGAAATCAGAAGAAAATGCTAGAATATTCATAATATAGGAGAACCGTATTAACAAGCTTAGCCAATTTATAGGCATAGTAATTGAATCAACCAATAGGAGCTAACCACTACTGAGTCTGTGCAGAGAATCGAAACTGAGAAGGTTAAGGTTGGGCGTGGCTCCAGGTCCACACTCTGTACTCTTCCACTCTGAACTTCACTGAAATGAAACTAACTGTTCTCTGCTGTCTGTAACTGCTTGAAGAACTCTGCCAATGGTATTGTTTCTATGTTTATAAAGAAGTTTATGAATCCAGCTGAATCAGTCATCTGTATGTGCTTCGGGAAATTGATTTTTCTGCAACAAACTTTAATAGAAAACAATTTGTTCCAACATCTGTCATCTCTTCCCAACCCCACCAAGATTAAAACTATAATGATAACAGGACCAACAGAAAACTGCTAGTCAGGATCCAACACACAATTAAAGAGGCAAGTCTATCATAACTTTCAGACAGCATTCTGCTGCCCACTATACATAGTCAATGTGCTCCTTTAGACAAAGATCCTATCTTGAGTATAGGTAGTCAGTTCAAGAGGCTCTAATCGTTTCCTCATCTTTACCTTAGCTTTCCCTAGTGATTTTTCTCTGGGATCTGTGCGGCCTCTGAAAATATAATTCCTTGTCATCTAAAATCGCTACTCACCACAATTGCTTTCTCTCCAATCATATTCATATATCAGAATAGCTATCAATCTAGAATTTGGCCATTTTTCTCACCTCTTGTAGGTTATGGGATATCTTTATCAATCAACTGCTTTATTACCCTCTTGATTTCTGATAGGATGACTTTCTGTTCTGAAACATTACACCATTCTCTTATGCTGTGTATACATCTGAACACCATTAATGTTAACAAAATGGAAACAGTACAAGACAGTTTGGCAATGTCGCTTCCATGCAGTTACAGTGATTGCTTAGTAAATCTTCTGGTGCAGTAAAGGCCAAAATAGTCTGATAATTTGTAAGGAATGGAGTCTTTTTTGTGGATTACATTTAAAAAATTTATGAGGTTGCAATAAATTCTCAAGATCTTTAAATCACTTCATTAAAAGCAATCATTAACCATACCTCTTTCTGTATTAGTTCTGCTTAAAAATCCAGTTCAAATCAATTGTTGTTCTTCTTGTTGTTATTTTTATTTATTTTTATTATTATCATTATCATTATCACATTGACTTTTAGCTGAGCCCCAACCAGGGTCTTAGGATGTCATAATTTACTTTTGAAGTATATGTGTGGAATTGAACTGATGGTGATTTTGTCAATTTTGAGCTGTTTTAAATGCAATTTCAGTGCTTTTGGGACTGCACTCAGTGTTCAAATCACCACTGGAATAATCTGTGCCATATTCATTGAATTTTGATTTTTAAGTCCTGGTATTTTGCAATTTTCCTTTTCATTGACCTTGCTATCATGTGGTATTATGATCTCAATGATAGTTACCTTGTTTTTCTCACCCAGCATGATGTGTGGTGTATTATGCACCAGTACCTTGTCTGTTTGTATACAAAAATCCCACAAGATCTTGACCATCTGATTTTCAATGCCTTTTTTCACCAGTTTGTAGCAGTATGAATGTTATAATTTTTGCATAAATTCCAGTGGATCATTTATGCAACAGAGTTGTGCCATAATTTGTAATTGGTCTATGTGATTTTCTTGTATCAGCTGAGCACATGGTCTACAGTTTTATCAGCTTCCTTGCATAATCTGCATCCAAAGACGGGCTACAAAAATGGTGGAAGGTCTTAAGCATAAAACTTATCAGAAAAGACTTAATGAACTCAATCTGTATAGTCTGGAGGACAGAAGAGAAAGGGGGTACATGATCAAAATATTTAAATATGTTAAAGGGTTAAATAAGATTCAGGAGGGAAGTGTTTTTAATAGGAAAGTGGACACAAGAACAAGGGGCACAATCGGAGGTTAGTTGGAGGAAAGATCAGAAGCAACATGAGAAAATACGATTTTACTGAAAGAGTAGTAGATGCTTGGAACAAACGTCCAGCAGACGTGGTTGGTAAATCCATAGTAACTGAATTTAAACTTGCCTGGGATAAACATATATCCCTCCTAAGATAAAATACAGGAAATAGAAAAAGGACAGACAAGATGGACCATGAGTAGTGTTAGGCGAACCCATAGAAGTTTGGGTTTGGCGGATTCGGCAGAATTTGGTGGTGGAATTTGGGTAAGTTCACCGAACCTGAACTCGAACTCGAACCCAAACACCAACCCCATCACCTCTGGCCCCGTCCACCTGTCTTCCGCCAAAGCAGCCCGTGGCCACCTGTCTCCTTTTATTTCTTGTGGAAAAGGCTTGGCCGCCACAGCCACACCTCCTCCTTTAATTTCTTTCACCACTGTGCACGCGATCATGTCAGTTTCCCCTGTGAAAAAGCAGAAGATGGAGTCAGCGCTGGAGCAGCTCAAGCAACACACCGCCATGGTGGCCAATGACCATGGTGGCTGAGCTTTTTCCATAAGAAATAAAAGGAGACAGGTGGCGCGGGCTGCTTTGGTGGAAGACAGGAGGGCTACATCAACACAGAACCCAGCCCCTCCCCTTTTCAAAGAGCACTGGGGTGAGCTAAGGCTGCCCTGGGCAATGGGCGCAACAGGGGGAGAGAGCCACGCCACCTCCGAGCCCAAAATACCCATCCTGGTGCACACAGCAGCTCCCCCGCCTTGGATGCCCTCCACTTGGGCTTTGTTTCCCACTCCCATCAGCAAGAAGGTGGGCTGCCCGGGGTTGATGGGATTCCCCACCTCGGGTATGGCGCTGCAAGCAAAAGGAGGCTGGGAATCCTATTTCCCATTTGTTTGCTGCCCCCGCAGGGATTCCTAGGTCGGGGCTTTGACATCACGAATATTCCTTCCTGGCTGGGGCCGAAACGGTTTTTCAAAAAATATTAATTAATTAAAAAATACTTCGCGGGGTTTTTTCTATAACACGGTTTTTCCCGCCCGATGACATCATACGTCATCGCCAAACTAACAATTTTTGCAAATAAATAGCAAAAAAAATAATATTGTTAATAAATTATTATGTTTATAAATATCAAGATCACTAAGTGTCTTATTCAATGGTGAATACCAGTGATAATGGTGAGTAAATGGTTGTTAAGGGAATGGGAAATGGTAATTTAGGGGGTTAAAGTATTAAGGGATGGCTTGTGATACTGTCCATAGCCAAAAATGGTGTATTTACTTCTGCATCTCTACTTCGTGGAAATTCGACTTTCGCGGGCGGTCTCAGAACGCATCCCCCACGAAAATCGAGGGAACACTGTACTATGAAATTCTTTTAAAAAAAATTCTTTTTAGTTTGGCATTTAAACTATAATTAATAGAAGCTTTTGATTTTAATGTGAAGGATATGAGCATTCTACCTACGTTACAGTTACAGATAAAAGACTGTTATTTTCTACTAACATCAGGCTAGAGGATGTCAAATACTATAAAGTGTTAAATTAAGCAAGGATAGTTTCAGCAAAATTGATTCTTTTGAATTTTTGGAATCCTTGAAATCACTCAGAGTCCTTGTTACTTGGAAGCTATCCCATTAATCTTTATAGGACCCTGTTGACATTGTGGATGCTGCTATCCTATTTTTTTTTCCGGGTCAGATATGAATAGTCTACACATATAGAAGTTTCCATTTTATTCAGCAGAATTCATATTTAGCTCTTCAAATGGAACAGGAAATAATATCAAAAGAATTTTTAAAGAAAAAAGTATAATAAGGGCTAGTTCCTTGTAAAAGTCAATGCTGGAGCTATCTGGAAGAACAATTTGAAAATTAATAAGTATTAGATTCAGAGCTGTAAGATGTAGATCACAATAAAGAACTACCTTTTTTAAAGAGAACAATGAAGAGACATGCAGCAAATTTGGAAATGAAGTTTTGGTTGATAAGATGGAAGGAAGAAAAGAGACCTACTCAAGTGTAGATATGACCATCCAGCTATAGGACATCATAAATAAATTCTTCCTAAAACAGTCTAAATGTGGAAAAAAACAATTCAGCTAACTCTGACACTGATAAATTAGCAGCTCTAGGCTATGTAGGTTGGACTGTGGAAAAAATATTACTCATTGTAGTGTTGGTGTTCCACCAAAAATTGGTGAATAGGAATCGAAAAGTGGTATGTACCACTTTTCCTTAAGTGTATGATATGTATAACTACATGATTTTATATTTTCATATAATGCTTCAGTATTACAGTGCAGAATTAAGCAAGCATTTGTTTTAATCATTAAAGGTCCATATCAAAGACATGGCGAAACTATGTTTTACCATGTCTTTGATGAGATACCAGTATAGAGTAGAATGACCTTTCTTATATTTGACCCATTTAACATTGAAAACAGTTACTTTTTAACTTTGAGACAGCCATATCAGCACCTGATATAAACAGACTCCTTGACCTTGATTATTTCATTCATGGCAGAATCCTCAACCATGAACTTTGAGGTTCTCAGGACAGTAAGTCATTCCAAAATAAGACAAATGTGTCTCCTGATCCTTGGTAAAATCATGTAGATGAAAAGGAGAGCTTAATTATGCTTCAGACCCTATATTAGCTGGTCAGAAACCTCAACAGGATCCTTTGTTTATTGTTTATTGTTTATTATTTATTTCTTGTTTTCCTAAATTATATTACATTCCTGAGTATTATTCTATTACTATTTCATGTCACAATAAGTTATTTTGTTACACTGCTTTGATATAAAGCTTTAAATAAATAATAATAAAGATTTGATTTGATAAATATTCCTATTGTGACCCATCCCAACTGGGCTGGGGCTAGAGCAACATATTCATAGGTTAAGTATACTTTAAGTAGCCAAAATTATAATTTTTATAACACAGAGGGTTGGCAGAGCATAAGGCTGGGATCAAAATTATCAGGCAAATGAACAGCTGTCTAATCAAATAATTCCAAAGCATATTCATTGATGAGAATGGCAGGATAACATGTCAGTCCTAGAGTGCAGATTTTTACCCGAGTCTCATCCTAGTTTTATTAGTGCTTTTTAATTCCTTACGTGGAATTTTCTAACTGGGAATGCACTCTTAGTGTCTTGTACACTGTATTATAAAAACAAGACAGAACTTTTCCAAGACAAAAAAGAAACAGATGTGAGATGTGATTTCCTAACGGAAATATTCTATAGTAGAAAGGCTGTTTCAGATCTTTCTTTTGCATGGCCATTTGGGCTACCTTTGAAAAGTGTCTGGAAACTTCAGATCGTGCAGAATGCAGCTGCGAGAGCAATCATGGGCTTTCTCAAATATGCCCATGTTACACCAACACTCCGCAGTCTGCATTGGTTGCCGATCAGTTTCCGGTCACAATTCAAAGTGTTGGTTATGACCTATAAAGCCCTTCATGGCACCGGACCAGATTATCTCAGGGACTGCCTTCTGCCGCATGAATCCCAGCGACCATTTCGGTCCCACAGAGTGGGTCTTCTCCGGGTCCTGTCAACTAAACAATGTTGCTTGGTGGGACCCAGGGGAAGCCGCCCCGAGTCTGCGGAGAGGGGCGGCATACAAATCTAAATAATAAATAATAAATAAAAAGAGCCTTCTCTGTGGTGGCCCCGGCCCTCTGGAACCAACTCCCCCCAGAGATTAGAATTGCCCCCACCCTCCTTGCCTTTCGTAAGCTTCCTAAAATGCACCTCTGCCGCCAGGCATGTGGGAACTGAGGTACTCTTTCCCCCTAGGCCTTTACAATTTTATGCATGGTATGTCTGTATGTATGTTTGGTTTTATAATGTGTTTTTAACTGTTTTAATATTGGACTGTTATATGCTGTTTTTATTACTGTTGTTAGCCGCCCTGAGTCTACGGAGAGGGGCGGCATACAAATCAAATAGATAGATAGATAGATAGATAGATAGATAGATAGATAGATAGATAGATAGATAGATAGATAAAATTGTAGTAGATTTGTGAAGTGAGCAGAGGGTTGGGCTAGATCAGGGATCCCAAATCTTTCTGGCAGCAGGGGCTATGGTTTTGCGGTAAACCTACTGTACATCCTGTGCATATGCAGATGAAGCTTTGCTCATTTACCTGTGGATTGTGTAGCCTGATTCATATCAGACTATGGACCGGTCCTGATTGATGGACCGGGGTTTGAGGAACCATGTTCCATTCAAAACAGTATATTATGTAATTCTAGGAATACATCCCAAAGCCCCAAGTGCCTATAGTAAAAATTCAGCAGCAGTACAAAATAAAACATTACGTATAGACTTGCCACTTGAAAAAACAATGAAGCCTCCGGGTTATGATTAAATAATACTAATTCCTGAAACATGTGCCTGATAAAGGTCGCTTTTCAGAAAGTAAAAAGTTGTAGCACGAGTGCATAGAAATTATATCCTTGTCTATTTTTGGATTAAACAGAAAGCCAAAAAAAAAATTCCCAATATTTTCATATTTTCTATTAGCTTTGCTATCATTCATGCTGTTTGAAAGCAATTCCCTCCTATTTTAATGTGTTCACGTAGCAAACATTGTAACATTGTTTGAAAAGGGCAGATTTTGATGTGCCTATGCGTTCCACTTTGCCTACAGAGTCCAATTTCTAAAAAGTCCCATTTGTGCAAATATTTCCTACTGAATCTGTCTAGAGACATTTATGGATGCATTGGGATCAGAGGCATCTGCTATGTTAGTAGTCAGAAGAGTAAGATAGGTACTTAAATGGTGTGGTTACACATTCCAGAGATCTTTGAGTTTCCTATCCACGCTTTGTATCTAATTATTCTACCGATCAGCTAAAGAATATTTGACAGCTGCACAAAACATCTTTGGCCACATTTTTTCATCTGGATGCCAAATTCTGACCCTGTTATGCATAATTAGCAAGAATCCAAACAGACACATTCATGAACGCTGACATTTAAACTGAACTAGGATTTATTCGGAGGCGAAATACCTAGAGCATTTTTTTGCCATCACTGTACATACTCTTAGTTGTCCCACACCTTTCTTAAAAAGAGTACTATATTTTTTGATAAAGGGTTTTTTTCCCCCTTTCTTTCTTTTATTTTTCAAAAGTGATTTTCTATCCTGTAAAGACATTTTTGTACTTGAGTCGCATCGCAAGGTTTAGATTATAGTTTCATAGGTTTGATGGCATAGACTAATTCATTACATTTAAAAGGGATTATGAATTAAAGCAATCTCATCTAAAAAGATGAGAAATTGAGATACAGACAAAAACCAAATAGAGACTCTGAATTTCTTTTTAATGGGATAGCTGTCTGAGAATAAATTTAATGCTGGAAGGAAACATAAGACCAATCTCAAATGTAAACTATTAAATGCTAGAAGTTTAGTCAACAAGATATCAGAATTCCTCCTTCTACTTGATACCTCCAATTTTGATATAGTTTTTATATGTGAAACATGGCTAAATGCTTCCTACCCAGACTCCATTATCACATCAAAAAACTACCATGTTTTCCGCTCAGACCGCGAATCCCGCAGAGGAGGCGGAGTAGCTATATTTTACAAAAAATCGCTGAACCTAAAAATCCTCAAAGTTGCACAGGATTTACTGGTACCTGAAACTATTGTCTGTGATTTATCCCTAAATACCACAATTCGCTTCTTACTCTGCTACAGAGCCCCGGACTATGACATCGAACATGCTAACAAATTATCCACATTACTAACGTGGGCAACCAACTGCCCATACCCCATTATCTTCCTTGGAGACCTCAACCTACCACACATCAACTGGTCCTTAAATGAATGCAGCACGGAAACCATCCATTCTACTATATATAATACCGTCACCCATCTGGGACTCGACCAACTAGTAACTAACAATACCAGACTTGATAACTGTCTGGATCTCATTTTCTGCAACAGCAAAAGTGCAATATATGGCTTACAAATAACAGAACCATTTTCCAACAGCGACCACAGCATGATAAACTTCAGTCTCAACTTAAGCCACACTATGAACCACCAAAATAATACAACACCGAAATTCAATTTCAAAAAAGCGAACTACGAACTCATTGAAGCCCACCTCTCAACATTAAACTGGAAAACTCTATTCTCTGAATGCTACACTACTGATGACCTCTACAACACATTCCTACTCGAAATGAAAATTATTATCAGACTTCATGTACCTCTAACATGTTCCATAAACAAAAAAAATAACCTCCCCATCTCAATAAGAAAATTACAAACAAGAAAAAAATCTCTCTGGAGGAAAAACAAAAAAGGACAAGTTTCCAACTTCAAAAGCCGATATAAAAGCATTTGCAATCAAATAAAAGCAGAATGCCTTAACTACTACAGCAAACAAGAGGAAAACCTCCTACGCACCAAATCTAATAGAGCTTTCTACAACTTTGTCAACAATAAACTCAAAGACTCTAGACCAATTCCACCTCTCAAAGGACCCAACAACAAAGAATACCATGATGATTCATCCAAAGCCAACCTCTTCAACTCTTTCTTTGGCTCTGTCTTTGTTAACAGCAATGGCTCATCCCCCAATTTCATCAATCGCACCTCAAACTCCCTCAACGACTTAACCCAAGTAGACTTCACTGAAGACCAAGTTGAAAAAGCATTACGTGACCTTAAACCTTCTCTGTCAGTCGGACCAGATGGTCTATGTGCATACTTCCTAAAAAAGCTCTCTTCTGCCATAGCTGAACCACTAAGCATAATTTTTGAAAAATCCTTCAGAACCAGCACACTTCCTAAGCTATGGTCGAAAGCAATGGTCATCCCCATCTTCAAAAAAGGAGACCCCTCTCTTGTAGATAACTACAGACCAATTTCACTATGCTGCGTCCCATGCAAAGTTATGGAATCAATTATAAACAAATCAATTACTCTCCATTTAGAAACTAATAATTTGCTCTCTAACAAACAATTTGGTTTCCTCCACTGCAAAAATATATGGACAACTCATCTAGATCAAGGGAAATGTACAGATGCAATTTATATTGACTTCTGCAAAGCCTTTGATTCAGTGGTCCACGACAAACTACTCCTAAAACTCAAATCCTATGGCATCTCAGGATCCCTCCACAGATGGATTACAGCATTCCTGTCAAACAGACAACAAGTGGTCAAAATAGGAAGCACCATATCCACCCCTGTCCCAGTTAAAAGCGGTGTTCCCCAAGGTAGTGTACTGGGACCAACGCTCTTCATTCTCTACATCAATGACCTTTGCGATTACATCACAAGCAACTGTGTCCTCTTTGCCGATGATGTAAAACTCTTCAACACCACCGATAACACTACTACTCTCCAAAAAGACCTTGACGCTGTTTCTGAGTGGTCTAACACATGGCAACTCCAAATCTCAACTAGCAAATGCTCTGTCCTACACATTGGGAAGAAGAATCTAAACTTCAAATACGAACTTAATAATCAAACTATCACAGATAATCCCCACTCGGTTAAAGACCTTGGTATACTAATAACAAAAGATTTAAGTGCCAAAGCCCACTGCAACAATATAGCCAAGAAGGCTTCAAGAGTTGTAAACCTAATCCTACGTAGCTTCTGCTCTGGCAATCTCACACTACTTACTAGAGCTTACAAAACTTTCGCCAGACCCATCCTCGAATACAGCTCATCTGTTTGGAACCCATATCGCATCTCAGACATTAACACCCTTGAAAATGTTCAAAGATACTTCACCAGAAGAGCCCTTCACTCCTCCACTCGAAATAGAATACCCTATGAGACTAGACTTTCAATCCTGGGCCTAGAAAGTTTAGAACTAAGACGCCTTAAACAAGATCTAAGTATTGCCCACAAGATCATATGCTGCAACGTCCTGCCTGTCGGCGACTACTTCAGCTTCAACCACAACAACACAAGAGCACACAACAGATTTAAGCTTAATATTAACCGCTCCAAACTTGACTGTAAAAAATATGACTTCAGTAACCGAGTTGTCGAAGCGTGGAACTCATTACCGGACTCCATAGTGTCATCCCCAAACCCCCAACACTTTACCCTTAGATTATCTACGGTTGACCTATCCAGATTCCTAAGAGGTCAGTAAGGGGCGAGTACAAGTGCACTAGAGTGCCTTCCGTCCCCTGTCCTATTACTCTCCTATATCTCCTATATCTCTTTTTCTATTCTTTCATTGATATATTCTATTCCTATATATATATGTATGTGTATGTGTAATGTATGTATATATATATGTGTGTGTGTATATGTATGTATATATATATGTATGTGTATGTATATGTATATGGCTAGCTGATGAGGCCAAAATAAGGCCGAAATAGATCTATCCTAGTCTCCCTTAATTTTCAAATTCAGCTTAAACATGTGACATGTATGTATGTATGTATATGTGTATATATATATATATATATATATATATATATATATATATATATGTATGTATATATATATATATATATATTTGTTTTCGTAAATTTTCACGGGTATATGTATGTGGATTGTTCTGGGTTCGGGTTTTGCCCTGTGTAATGTTTTGCGTGTCTATGCGGCGTTTCGGCGGGGTCGCGTTCGCCATCGTCGGGCTGAGGTTCCAGTCTTTGTGTTGTTGTTGTGTTGTTCCATTTACAGCAACACAAGGATTGGGGCTTCGGCCTGATGATGGTGGGTGTGATTTCGCCGGAGCGTCGCATGGACGTGCGGAATGTTGCACAGGGCGGGGCCCGAGCTCAGAGCAATCTACATATATATATATATATATATATATATATATATATATATATATATACATATATATATATATGTATATATATGTATATATATGTATATATATGTATATATATATATATATTCTATTCCTATATTCTATATATTCTATATATTCTATTCCTATATTCTATATATTCTATATATTCTATTCCTATATATTCTATTCCTATATCTTCTTTGCTATTATTTCTTAGATATATTTTACTATGAGTATCTCCTCTATAACCTTCATCATGTATTTTACTATGTGTATATTGATATATACTCACTAAAACCCTCATTGTGCATTGGACAAAATAAATAAATAAAATAAATAAATAAATCTCATTTAACTATTAATAAATAAGGCAAACGTTTAACTGGAATAATAGATTACATTTTTGTTTTACTCAAACTGAATTAGCCATATTATTTTAGAGAATAGAATAGAATAGAATTCTTTATTGGCAAGTGTGATTGGACGCACAAGGAATTTGTCTTGGTGCATATGCTCTCTGTGTACATAAAAGAAAAGATACATTTGTCGAGAATCATGAGGTACAACACTTAATGATTGTCATAGGAGTCAAATAAGCAATGAGGAAACAATCAATATTAATAAAAAATCTTAAGGATACAAGCAACAAGCTACAGTCATGCAGGGAAAAAAAACTAGTAGCAATAGTAGTGCAGACTTAATAAATAGTTTGACAGTGTTGAGGGAATTATTTATTTAGCAGAGTGATGGCATTCGGGGAAAAAACCTGTTCTTGTGTCTAGTTAACTTGGTGTGCAGTGCTCTGTAGCAAAGTTTTGAGGGTAGGAGTTGAAACAGTTTATGTCCAGGATGTGTGGGATCAGTAAATATTTTCTTTTTGACTCGTGCAGGTCCTCAATGGAAGGCAGGTTGGCAGCAATTGTTTTTTCTGCAGTTCTGATTATCCTCTGAAATCTGTGTTGGCCTTGTTTTCCTGTTGTTATGTATGGCTATGACTTGAAATCATAAATGTTGCTTGGAAAAGCAGTTGGCTATTAATTTACAAAGCACATGGTTACCTAGTCATTATTTATTTCCTCTACAGTATATCTTGTGTCTCATTATCTCACCACTCCTTGTTGCAAAAGGAAACTATTATTATAGAGCAGATGCACAGTGGGCTGATTCATCTTTCACTATTTTCCCGTTCTTATGTTCCTTTTATTTCCCCATCCAGCTTCATCCTTTTCAATTTGGATGTGATCTCATGTTTTGTATAATAGAGTAGAGGTGCACCACCCCGGGCCTCTGAAACTATTGTGTTTGACTTCCAGAAAACCTATAATTTGGCTGGTGAATTTTAAATTTCACACAACCAGGGGAAAAAAAACTTGGTAGCAAAATATGTCTACTGCAAAAAGAAATAATATAATGAAACCAAATCCTCCACAAAAAATGGGATTGGACATTCCATTAAACAGGACATGAATAAGAAATGTGAGACTTATTTATTTTATTTATTTATTTATTCATTTGTGCAATACACAAATACATAGGAAGAAAATTAGACATGTAGTAAAATATATAAGGGTAAAGTGAACTTAGAGGAGAGGATATATGAAAGAAAGAAAATATATATGATAAGTGAGAGAAAGGAAAGACAATTGGACAGGGGACGAAAGGCACACCAGTGCACTTATGTATGCCCGTTACTGGCCTCTTAGGAACCTGGAGAGGTCAATCGTGGAGTCTAAGGGAGAAATGTTGGGGGTTAGGGGTTGACACAATTGAGTCCGGCAATGAGTTCCACGCTTCGATAACTCGATTGTTGAAATCATATTTTTTACAGTCAAGTTTGGAGCGGTTCGTATTAAGTTTGAATCTGTTGCGTGCTCTTGTGTTGTTGCGGTTGAAGCTGAAGTAGTCATTGACCGGTAGGACGTTGCAGCATATGATCTTGTGGGAAATACTCAAATCGTGTTTTAGGCGCCGTAGTTCTAGGCTTTCTAGGCCCAGGATTGTTAATATTCAAAAGTCAAATGCACCTTTGTTTTTGATATCTGCTGCTGTTCACCTGTGCCATAGTTTGCCATCACTGGACTATATTGACTTTATTTGAAATTCTGTTTGAAATTTGTTCTCATTTGCTTTTCCTGCTTCTTCCTTTCCTCAGTTAACTTCTTTTTATATCTAAAGATTTGCCTTCATTATTTTCTTTTTATGATTTTCCTATTCTACCCTCCATATGCTTCAGGATTCGTTGGTTTCTTCTATTTCTAGTCATGTCAGGAAGATCTTTCCTTTCTGTTTTTCTTAGAGCAGGATTGAAGAGAAAAATCCAGAATAATAGAGTGAAACTCAATGTTTATATACAATGTATCAGAAAGTTCAACTTCATAGTCCCTTATTTAGAAAATTATTTTTCTAGGAATTCTTGGAAAAAGGGTCTGCTAGACTTCCAGGAAATAAATAGTGAATTGAAACTGGCTCTGCTATGATGAGCTAGTGACAGTGATAGAATGAAGAACCAGTATGGTTGGATAGGAGGAGAGACAAAAAGAGAATTTGAGGTTGCCCATAAATGCTCCAGACAACTGCTTCTTATTAGGCTTAGATTTAGAGACAGCAGGCTCTGGTGGGTTTAGAGAATTCAGAGATGAAGGAATAGCCATTGTTTTGCTGAAACCATAGCCCCAATGCCTTCAGAAACAGAATGCCTTAACTACTACAGCAAACAAGAGGAAAACCTCTTACACACCAAATCTAATAGAGCTTTCTACAATTTTGTCAACAATAAACTCAAAGACTCTAGACCTATCCCACCTCTCAAAGGACCCAACAACAAAGAATACCATTATGATTCATCCAAAGCCAACCTCCTCAACTCTTTCTTTGGCTCTTTCTATGAGTATCTCCTCTATAACCTTCATCATGTATTTTACTATGTGTATATAGATATATACCCACTAAAACCCTCATTGTGTATTGTACAAAATAAATAAATAAAATAAAATAAATAAATAAAGGACACTGAGTTCACATATTTTTCTAATAACTGTTGGAAATTGGTTTTTAAGTGCTTTTCAACTATTAGGAACCATTGGATTGACAGGTTTTACTCCACTTGATAAAGTTCTTCCCATTCTTAGTGAAGAAAACTTTAAATGCAAGCTTTAAAATCCTTTTAGAATGAAAAGCAGAAAGAAATTTGATTTTGGAAAGTTACAGATGGACTAGGCATCCAGATAAGATTTCAAAAATTTTCCCCATGGGAAATAATTTTGTTTGAAAATTTGACCAATAGGATGATGCTTTGAAGGTTAGACACTAGAGGAAACCAGGAGGAGCTAAAGATTATAATGAAAGAAGAACATTTAAATTTGACTTACTAATATAGAATAGAACAATACTATTTTAAAATTGTTCATAATGAAGACTGGTTTTGAACAATGGTCCCAGAGATTAATGTTAGGAGTGTCTTCCTCTAAAGTTAGACTATATTTTAAAAAAATGTTATGGTAGAGGAACACATTTTACTTAACAAAATTGAGACTGATCTGAGAGTGGATTTAAAAATGACAGGCTACAAACATGACATGGAAAAATGAATTCATTTCTTATGTTAATAATTAAAAGGGGTGTACAAATAACAAATCAAAGAGTGACCTCTATAGCTTTCCTATATTGAAAAGTGTAGAAAAAAAGATTTATTAAAGCTTTGAAGAATATTATGAGAATGAACAAAGAAATGAGTAGAAATCAAGTTCTAGGATACTAACTGAAAGTACTGAAGGCTGTATTATACTGCTATATTTTAAGAGAAGTTATATGTCACTAATTCTTTTTACACTTGTGATGGAAAAGTCATTTCTTTATATATTTTTCTTTTTCTCCATTATGTTCTTATTTTTAAAATTTCTATTTTTTTTCTGCTTTCTATTTTTATACTTTAGGGGTTTTTTAATATTACTTTTTATCTTTTTAATTGTAACATTTTAAAAAATAAGCAAAGTGAAGCTTTAAATTATTTTCCCTCCCAATATGAAAGGCAAGGGTGTAACCTTTCCTATGCATTGGTTACATTTTACTTTCTATGAGAAAGCTCTGTTTAGTTTCACTGATATAAGCAGAATGCTTCCACAGACTATTAATATTATTAATAACTTTGTCAATTTTTGATTTTTGCTCTTAATGTTTCTAATGCTAAAGAACTGTTAATATTTGGAAACAGTTACACATACATTTGTGTTGTGGTTTGCTCATGCCCAGCTCCTGCCCCAAGGAATGTGGAGGTGGATGCAGGGGAAACATCAACATGTCATAGGACTGTTTTATTGCCGACAGAGTCAGGTACTGCAGTTTCCTCGGATGAAGAAGAAGGTGGGGGTGACGTGGAAGAGGGGGGCTTGGCACACAGCCCAGGAAGCCAATTTTCATTATCTTCAGTCGATTCGGATGAGGAAGTGTTAGACCCACGCAGGCGCAGACTTATGCATAGAAGAGACCAATTGAGGAAATATTACAGGAGATAAGAGAGGCCACCTGTGTTTGGGTGGGGCTCCAGTAATTAGAGCTGCTGATATAAATAGCAGCGTGCTGGCTTGGGCCGTTGTGGAAGATTATCTGATCGTTGTTCTTCAGGACCGTGCCTTGCTGTTTGTTGATTTTTCACGACTTTGAAACCAAAGCAGAGCAAAGTGTGTGTGTTTCACTTCGTGGAAGAAGGAGGGCTGTGACATTTCTTCACAGCTGCTAGCTAAGTACTTAAGGACTGATTAAGGGGATTGTACAGACTACCAGGTTGTTTTGAGACGTGTGCTCTTTGCAATACAAAAAGGGTACTTTGTTTCTTTTGAATTTTTGTGATAAAGAACATTGTTTTTGAACTTTCAAGTGTGTGTGTCTGAAATTTTTACCCTTGAATTTTCGGGAGACTCATACCATAGAGCCCGGCAGAACACATTTGTAAGTTTCCTAAATATTTTTCAAGCCTTGCTTAAAATTATCCACAATATCTATGTTAGTGTGTGTGCATGATAGACAGGGATGGGAGAGAGAGGAAGAGGGAGAGAGAGAGAGAGAGAGAGACTGAGAGGCATAGAGAGAATGATAATAATAACTCAAAGGCCTGGTTATGTGTTTTGTTTGTAAGCACTTTTATATCCTGCAGATTGGATAAACAAATTGAAGCTTCAATTTTTAGAGATTTCAGATCTTGATTGCTCTAAAGTAGAAACTGGACCCTAGGGTATTAGAAATACATATACAATCTTTGAGTATGAAGTATCATGTCACCACAAAGTTATTTTATTGTCTCACAAGAATGCTTTGTCTACTTGCATTAGGTCTAAATTGTGGGGGTGAGTAGGTCATTTAATTTTTTTTTAAAAAAGCACTCATTTCAAAATGTTTAGATTGTCATTTGAAAAATAATCCTTCATAACTGAAATTGTCCCGTGTTAATAATAGCTTTTCTGGTTTCATTTCATATTTGTCCCATAATTTAATATGCTTGTTTATAATTCAGTGAGGAAAAATGATTTAATGTCAATATGTTGGTTTGGTACATTTTCCAATGCATACAGATTTTACATTGTATACTAAATGGCACATTTTATAAAAAATACTACATATGTTTTAAAATTTTATTAGTCAAACCCTAGTTTTGGGAACCTGAGAGAATTTATGATAATAATAGTAACATGTCTTTGCATTAATATATTTGGAAATGTTTCTGCATCAAGTTGGATGTATGATGGAAAACTGGTGGGCATGAGAGTTACAGAATTGTAATTTCATTCTGAGTATTTTTAAGATAATAGCGCCGGTGGTCCTTACCTACCGGCGCCTTTTGCAGGAGGCTCGGGGAGACAGCGGCCACATGGCGTAGCCGCCATCTTGGTTTTCGGCCGATCGATGACGTGTCCGGGCAGTGTCCACCGGCTTCCCCTTTGGGCCTGGGCCATTTTGGCTCCGGCTTCTTGTAAAATATATATATATATATATATATATAAATAATAAAAAAGTACTGGTTGGTCTTAATGGCCCCAAAGAGACAGAAGGCTCCGGCTCCACTGGCCCAGCCGGTAGTAAGGCCAAGGAGGGCGCTGAGGCCCTCGGCTCAGGCTCGAGTGAACCAGGAAGAGGCTCAGAGTTGAGCCCCGATGGGGGGAAAGGGGTTCGTGCCCCCTGGGCCTAGTAATGACACGTCTTCTCTTTCTTGGGCCAGGGTCCTCGAGCGGTTGGATGACCTCGAGCGCTGGAGGTCTGGATCCGGCGTAGGAGGGGCCTC
Organism: Erythrolamprus reginae; assembly: GCF_031021105.1. Lineage (NCBI taxonomy): Eukaryota > Metazoa > Chordata > Lepidosauria > Squamata > Dipsadidae > Erythrolamprus > Erythrolamprus reginae. Next base: position 205,161,080 of record NC_091952.1, read on the forward strand.
CACATCGGCGCCTGCGGCCCTTGGAAGAGATCCGGAGGAGATAGTGGCCCAGTCCGGGCAGAGGGCCCAGCCCGGGCAGATGGCGGCATTGCCGGGCCCCGGGGGACCGGGGCTACCTTGGATGACTTCTACACCTTTCGGGGCAGGTGACGTCGCACCACACGTGACATCCACTCCGCTCCTCCCTCTGCCCGGGCAGGCCTTTGTCCCGCAGGGTTTTGGGAGTGGAGTCAATTTTTAGGGTCTCCGGCGGGCACCTATAGCCAGGTTTGGTCCCCGCTAGCTCTGGCTGCGGTTGCTCAGGCCCCTGTGATGGCTTTTCCGTCGGGGCCCGGGGTGTCAGGGGTGGGGGGTTGGACCCCGCTGGCTCTGGCCGCAATAGCTCCGGCCCGTGATGGCTTACCCGTCGGGGCCAGGGGTGCTGGGGATTGGGGCCACCACGGTTTGGGATCCATTTGCCAGCATTAGGGCAGGGGCCATCCCGTGCGGGCTGCCAGCTACACCCCTGGGGTTCCACCTTCATCCCTTGGTTAAGGAGGCCATCTGGAAAGGGGACTACATGGACCTCTTTTCCATCCTGAATAGGGAGGTCCCAAAAAAGGATAAGGAGGGGGAAGTACAGGGTGAGAAGCCCAAAAAGGCAAAGGTCAGTAAGTGTTTCAGCTTTTGGCTGTACTCTTATCTGACCTATGCCACCATAGTGCTCCAGAGGCAGCCGGCTAGGGCTGCCTCCATGCTTAAGTACATAGACCTGATAGCCAGGGCCCATTTTGAATACAAGGGCTCAATTTGGAGGCACTACGATAAAGCATTTAGGATGCGGGTGGCATTCGATCCCACTCTCCCCTGGGACATGGTAGTTCCCGACTTGTGGTTCCAAGCAACCTACATGTCTGGGAAAGAGGGCTGTGATAGAACAGACAGTGGACACTTTATGGAGGAGGAGTCCCCAGCTTCTAACCCAGCTAAGGCCGCCACGGGGGGTGCGGCAAAGAGAGCCTCTCCCCCATGTCATGAATTTGCTGCAAAAGGGGCTTGTTTTCATCCCTTTTGTAAATTCAGGCATGCGTTGGGGAACTGTGGGAGTACCCACGCTGATTTCGTTTGTCCCAGGCCTAAAAAGGGGAAGGACAAGAAGGGAGGGGGTCAGGCGAAGCAACCCCCGCCTGGTGGGGGAAAAGGGGCCCAGCCCAATTAATCTTCCTGTACTTAAGGGTTGGTTAAAAAACTACCACCCTCGCTCGAGAGCGGATGCTCTCCTGCAAGGATTCTCTGAGGGATTTAGGATCCCTTATATTGGGGTTAGGAAAGCCTTCATGTCCGACAACCTTAGGTCGGTTGTGGGACATGAAGACATCGTTAGGACAAAGATACAGAAGGAGGTGGCCGAGGACAGGGTTCTGGGGCCTTTTCCGGAGCCGCCCTCCCCAACTCTAAGGGTGTCTCCTTTAGGGGTGGTCCCCAAAAAGGCGAGTGGTGAATTTAGGTTGATTCACCATTTGTCTTTTCCAAAAGGGGAGTCAGTAAATGATTTCATTCCTGACGAATGCGGCCGTGGCCATGGTTAGGAAGTGTGGGGTTGGAGCCCTTATGGGAAAATGCGACATTAAGTCGGCATTCTGGCTCCTCCCCATACACTCAGATGACTTTGAGCTCTTGGGCTTCCACTTCAAAGGTGGTTTTTATGTAGACAGAGCATTGCCTATGGGTTGCTCTGTCTCGTGCTCTCTTTTTGAGACCTTTAGCACCTTCTTGGAGTGGGCGCTCAGGAGGCGCAGTGGTCTGGGTTCGGTCGTTCACTACCTTGACGGTTTCTTGATGGCAGTGCCTGCACATTAAGAGCAAAGCTTTGCTCTAATGCGGGACTTCGAAGCCCTTTGTGCTCAGTTGGGGGTGCCTTTAGCCCCCGAAAAGACCGAGGGCCCTGCTACCAAGATTACCTTTCTTGGTATTGAATTGGACTCAGAGGAGCAATCTTCTAGATTGCCCCTGGACAAATTAGTCAAGATTCGGGGTAAACTGGATCTAGTGTTGGGCTGCAGGAAGGTCACCCTTCGACAGCTGCAAGAATTAGTGGGGATTCTTAATTTTGCCTGCCAGGTCATTGTTCCTGGCCGGGCTTTTTCACGGAGGCTATACAGTGCAATGAAGGGGCTCTGTTTGCCCTATCATCGTACCCGCTTATGCACGGGGGTCAAGGATGACTTACGTATATGGTGGGCATTTTTGAACCAGTTTAATGGGTTGTCTTTTTGGAGGCACGAGCTTCTTTTGGAAGCTGAGTTGCAGTTGTGTTCAGATGCTGCGGGGACCTGTGGTTTTGGGGTTGTGTTAGGTGACCAGTGGTGCTGGTCTGCTTGGCCTCCAAAGTGGAGGGCCTCTCCCCTGGTTAAGGACTTGACCTTTTTAGAGCTCTTCCCCTTAGTGGTGGTCTTAGAGCTTTGGGGGGAGCAGTTTCGGGACAAGACTGTGCACTTTTGGTGTGACAACCTGGCTGTTGTCCATGTTGTGAATGCCCTGTCCTCCAAGAGCGACAGGGTCATGCGGCTTGTCTGCCATTTTGTGCACAGGTCTTTGTCCTTGAATGCCTTATTTTTGGCTAGACATGTCCCCGGGTTAGACAACGGGATTGCTGACGCCTTGTCCCGTGGTTAGTTGTCCAGGTTTCGGACCCTGGCCCCGTGGGCCCGAGCATCACCAGAGGCTTTTCCCGACCACCTTTGGAGCCTGGGTGGGCTCCCAAGCAGTGGAGAACAGAGGCCTGCAGGGCTATGGCCCTCTCAGTGGCACCAGGCACCCTGAGGGCTTACCAGCATGCAGGTAAGTAGTTTGGGGATTTCAGGCAGGATAGGGGTTACCCCCATAGTTGGCCTGCCCCAGTAGAACACCTGATAGAATTTTGTGTCCAGCTTAGGCAGCGTGGCCTTTCAGTTAGGACAATTAGATCCAGGTTAGCCGGTCTCGCCTTTCTGTCTAAGGCGGGCGGGTTTATGGACTTTTCGGGTGACTTCCGCATTTGGAAGATGCTGGAATGATGGGTGAGGGAGCGACAGGGGACCCCGTTGGATAGTCGCCAGGCTCTGACGGTACAGCAGCTGTCGCTTATTAATCAAGCTTTGGACAGTCTGTGTGCCTCTCTGTACGAGGCCCGTCTTTTTAGGGCAGCGACTTGTGTTATGTTTTTTGGGGCCCTACGGGTCAGCGAGGCTATGGCCTCCTCGCAGGCTGACAGGTCGCTCTGTGCCTTCCAGTTCACTGATCTAGAGTTCAGGGTCGGGGGTGTCTCACTTTTGGTGAGACATTCCAAGACGGATCAGTTGCATAGAGGGGTTAGGATAGAACTTAGTGCGGCCACCGACCAGTCTGTGTGCCCGGTGGCTGCTCTGCAGCACTTTTGTAGCTTGAGAGGGTCGGGGCAGGGGTACCTTTTTAAACACCAGGACGGTACCCCTCTGACCCGCTATCAATTCTGGGTTCTAGTGTCCAGGGCTGTGGTCCAGGTAGGCATTGATCCCGCCGGCTATGGAACGCATTCGTTCCATATCGGCACCGCCACTAGTGGGCACTTTCAGGTTTCCCGAGCCAGAGGATTCGGGAGATCGGCCGCTGGCGGTCAGCAGCATATTTGGGTTATGTAAGGCCTGCTGAGGGTCTAGGGCAGGGTCTTAGGCTAGGTAACCTCTCTGTGTCCTCTTCCAGGTAGCCATGCCAGTACAAGACCGACGGCATTGCTTTGCGGCCACAGTATGATATTTTGGGCCGGCCGCTCAGCAGCAAGAAGCGCCGTGGGGACCCAGCTGTCTTTGGGCCGATGGGTCAACATCGTCTGGATGGGGAGAAGATGCATGCAGTGGGAAGGTCTTCTGCCGCTGTTGCTGGGAGGGCGGCATCCCATTGCTGTACCCAGATGGCTGGTCTTGCACCTCGGTGGCAATGACCTGTGTATGCTTGGGGGTCTGCCCTTGATCTGCCAGGCTTCGCACTGTGTGGCCCACCACGCAAGTGGTGTAGTCTGAGATCCTCCCGAGGATCACTTGGAGGGACGCCATTTCCCTTAGGGCCATTAACCGGGTTAGACGGAGAGTTAATAAGGCCCTGGGTCAGGTAGTCAGGGAGTTAGGTGGGGTTGTAGTGGCCCATCCCCACATCACAATAGATCAGCCATGGCTTTACCGGGCTGACGGTGTTCACTTGTCAGAACAGGGGAACACCATCTTCTTACAGGACCTGCAGCGGTCACTGCGCGAGCTGGTGCAGTTAGAGGGGGCAGTCGGGGGGCCAAGATAGAGACCTGACCCCTGCTCCATGGCAGGTTAGGGGCGGAAAACTGGGTGGTGGTTTAGCAACTGCGTGTTCTCCGTTGGGCATCTTTGGGGATAATTGACAGGTTCTCTCCAAAGGCTTGTGGTATTGGCGACCTGAGCAATTGGGGGGAACCTGTCTTTGGGTCACGCCCATTTAATTCCCCTTTTAGGGGTTAGCTGACGGGACCTCCCACATGCAAGTGCATGGCATGGTCTCAGGTGAGGGAGGGGTCCCTCACCTGGACTAGCATGGAGCTACGCCCAGAAGTTGCCCCGGAAGTTTATTCTACGTCATTTTCCGCCCCGGAAGCAATTGTTTGACCCTGCGGGTCCTTGTTAGGGTCATAGTTACTTATGTTAATTATGCTGATTTAATTAATAAATTATGCAAATTTATTTTAATAAAAATGACCCAGTTTTAAATCCAGCTCTTGTGTCTGTGTCGTTACTCCGCCTCTCCTGCAATAAAATTAAACAATCATATAACAGTTTCTATTAATATACTAATAGATGTCTATAGACAAATGTATTAGCTGGCTAAATGTATTTGCTTTACTCTAGGAATTAATGGCTACGTCATTTTGGAAAGGATTGTAATTTCTCTGTATTTTTAATCAATGAATTATATATAGATGCTCCTTTTAATTGTTTAGCCTGTGATTTGAGAAACTGCTTGAAAGGGGAGCTACCAGAATTATGGATACAGGTGTTGTAGCTTTCTATCAGCGTTTTATGTATGGTTTGTTTGGGATGTATGACTGTTTTTATATTAAGAGTTTTAACTGTTTTAATCATTGGATTTGTACTGTGCTTTGCTGTTGTGAGCTGCTCCGAGTCTTCAGAGAGGGGCGGCATACAAATCTAAATAATAATAATAATAATAATAATAATAATAATAATAATAATAATAATAAGCAAAGTACTGTAATCCTTTCTTTCTTCACATCCTCATATTCAGTACATTTTGAAACTACTCAAAGATGGTACATTAGAATGTTGGGCAACCTGTGGAGAAAAATTTTGATTTTAAATTCTGAGATCTCACAGAATTTAAGGATATAGTGATAAATCCTTATTAGTGTAGGAGAGAGACTGGCTGAGTCAGTATGAGGAGTCAAATGGGGATTTAGTCTAGAATCCCTAAGTAGGCACAACAGGGTAAAGTCCAGCTCCCCGTCCGTTGAATAACATTAAACCTCATGTAGTCTCCGGGTTCAGTCACTCTGTCAGACTTGAATAAGTGAACTCTTGATAAGTGGGTCTGGTTGTTTATGCTTGACAATTACTATTTTCTCAATCTAATGTAAACATGCCAAACAAATAATCATACTTTATTTATTTACAAATCTAATAAATTATTATTATTTCAACCATCATTGGGACTTCCTGAACAAATGATGCTAACTATAATTACTGTTTTTAAGTACACAAGAAGAGATCAACCTGTGCTTTTCTTGCAGTTAGTTGATTCACATTGGGCAGCTCATACAAATATCTTCACTTTATGTTCTACGTGTCAGACAACTTGAATTTCACGAAAATTTTGAGATGTTGTGTTTTTTTAGCTGTTTATTTCTTGACAGGTTAGTATATCTGGTTGTATCTAGCAATTTTGGTATATACAATGGTTGCATAGATCATGATTTTTTTCCCCTCATGTCAGAAGGTATCAGACATGGTTCTGAGATTCTGCAATGGGTCTTTGTTCTAATGTGAAAAGCATTGTATACTGATAAGAAATTTATGGATTATCTTCTTGCTGCATAATCCCTCTTTCCAAGTATATATTCAGACAGATATAGACATATTTTTTCCAGATAAGCTATACATGCTGTTGCTTTATGTGCTATCTTCAATAAACAGAGAATAGCTATATGGGATGAATCATTACCGGTGTACATTAAAGAGAACAGGATAACTTTAACAGTATAACTTTCCAAGATATAATTTTTAACTTACCTCTGGTACTTCTAGAATTAAAAGTATTCTGAAATACGAATTTGAACTCCTCTATAAAATTTTAATTAAGACAAGGTTTTTGGATCATTACCAGTATATTATCTTGTATTACTGGTTTTGGAGACCTGGAAAGGCCCATGAAATCTTCTTTGTCAGGTCCAGTTGTGACTGGTTCCTTTCCTCCAAAAACTGCTCTGGCAGTCATGGTATTCAAACTTCCACTAATATAAACATCCACAGATATAATAGTAAAACTGTCCACATAGTAGAACATTAGTGACATCTCATTAATTTTTCATCCATGTTTTATCCTTATATAAAGACATAAGAATTATTGATGTTCTCTGTAAGTTATAGCATCTCTGACTGATCAAATCCCACAATTTGTAGCTTAATCTGAGGGCATTTTCTTAAATAGCACTTTAGCATTAACATTTAGACTTATATTTATTTATTTATTTATTGGATTTGTATGTCGCCCCTCTCTGGAGACTCGGGGCGGCTAACTACAGTAATAAAACAATGTACAATAATAATCCAATAGATACTAAAAATGATTAAAAAACCCATTAATATAAAAAAACCAAACATACAGACATACCACACATGAAATTGTAAAGGCCCAGGGGAAAAGAGCATCTCAATTCCCCCATGCCTGGTGGAAGAGGTGGGTTTTAAGGAGCTTACGAAAGGCAAGGAGAGTGGGGGCAATTCTAATCTCTGGGGGGAGTTGGTTCCAGAGGGCCGGGGCCGCCACAGAGAAGGCTCTTCCCCTGGGTCCCGCCAAGCGGTATTGTTCAGTTGACGGGACCCGGAGAAGACCCACTCTGTGGGACCTAACCGGTCGCTGGGATTCGTGCAGCAGAAGGCAGTCCCTGAAATAATCTGGTCCGGTGCCATGAAGGGCTTTATAGGTCATAGCCAACACTTTGAATTGTGACCGGAAACTGATTGGCAACTAATGCAGACTGCGGAGTGTTGGTGTAACATGGGCATATTTGGGAAAACCCATGATTGCTCTCGCAGCTGCATTCTGCACGATCTGAAGTTTCCGAACACTTTTCAAAGGTAGCCCCATGTAGAGAGCATTACACTAGTCAAGCCTCGAGGTGATGAGGGCATGAGTGACTGTGAGCAGTGACTCCCAGTCCAAATAGGGTCGCAACTGGTGCACCTCTTCACAGTGCTTTACAGCCCTCTCGAAGCAGCTTACAGAGAATCCGGGTCCTCATTTTACTATCCTTGGAAGGATGGAAGGCTGAGTCAACCTTGAGCCTACTGAAATTCGATCTGCCAAACTGCTGGCAGCCATTGATCGGAAGTAGCTTGCAGTACTGCACTCTAACCAATTCTTAACATTAAGAATTCCTTGTGAATAACTTACACGTGTGTGCAGCCCTTATAAAGACTGCCAGTGGCTGACGGAGAGCTATTTTTAAGCTGAATGTGCTGTTGAATCATTGTAGTTTTCCCATTCGATTTACAGATAAGGGAAATGCAAAATTGACTTGGGCACCGCTGCTTAAAATAGCCTAAGCTATTCCATTGCAATGGTTTTCTTTTCATTGTACTGGAGGAAAGAAAGACAATCAAGCAAGTTGTTCTCTCTAAAATGGAGCTCTAATGGAAGCTATTTTGGCAATTTGCCCACATCGGTCTTGTATAAAATCGAGCAGATTGCAGGAACATTCATCTTTAATGTAAGGTGCTACCTGGGGTGAGTACAGGGACCAGCATGTGGTGTTCTTCTTTATCCATGAGCCAGATCAGCATAGAGGTGGCAGACATGCTGGGAAAAGCAGCTGTCCAGCAGTGATTAGAGGATGGAAAACACAATAGCATGATTTTGAGGAGTCACAATATCCTAAGGGTTTATTGAAATGTGTGTTTGTGTGTGTGTGTAATTCTACAAATAGAGTTGCGATGTATTTCCAAGCTAACAGCCAAATCTTTTGGTTGTTAGGACAATGGTCACCTTATTCTAAAAAGCAGAATGAAAATTACACTCTCTGTAAAAAAAAAAGGAAAGCAAAAATTATTCTTAGGTAGCAAATTCTTCACCTTGTGTACTATAGTCTACCTAACACCACCTATCCTGTTTGAGTTTATAACACATGCATTGCTGCATGAGGTGTTTATCACATAGTTTAAAGAAGAAAAAACTTAGAAACATAGAAGACTGACAGCAGAAAAAGACCTCATGATCCATCTAGTCTGCCCTTATACAATTTTCTGTATTTTATCTTAGGATGGATATATGTTTATCCCAGGCATGTTTAAATTCAGTTACTGTGAACTTTCCAGACAGCTGGATGCAACTCACCCTAAAAGAATGAAAATGAAGAATAATTCCTAACGTGGAAGGGAAACAGTGAGGGAATCTAAGGTAAGAATCTAAACAAGAAAGTGGACCAAGGAATAAGAATTTGGAGACAGTATAAGTGGACAATAAAATATGAATAAAATGTTACAATTTTTAAGTAAATATGGATTAAGTAAATTGGAACTAATTAGAGTTATCAACTGATTTTAAATGAGCATTTTGATAGCAAATTATTCTGAAATCAGGGCTTTTCTATTTTACTGTTTTAAACAATGCTTTAACCATTTTCAATAAAGTGCCTGCAGACTAGCGATTAAATATACTGATACTTATGGTATATCACAATATGGTGATACAGAATCACCATATTGCTCCCAACAATCTGGGTCCTCATTTTACCCACCTTGTAAGGATGGAAGGTTGAGTCGTTGTGAGATTTGAACTGCTGAACTATAGCTAGCTGAAGTAGCCTGAAGTGGTAACCACTGTGCTCTTATAGCCAACTTTCCAAAAGATAGGCTCAAGATCTGAAGGATTTTGACAAACTTGAACACTGAGTTCTATCTAACAAAATGAAATTAAATGGTGAAAAAAGTAAGTTATACATTTAGGCAAGAAAAACAAAATGCACAGGACAAGTACAGTATATGTGGTACCTTGCTTAATCGTAGTAACTGAGAGAGGGATCTTGGAGTCCTGGTGGACAATCATTTAAATATGAGCCAGCAGTGTGCAGCAGCTACCAAAAAAGCTAACACAGTTCCAGGCTACATTAACAAAGGGAGAGAATCAAGATCACATGAAGTGGTAATACCACTTTATAATGCCTTGGTAAAGCCACACTTGGAATACTGCATTCAGTTTTGGTCACCAGGATGTAAAAAGGATGTTGAGACTCTAGAAAAACTGCAGAGAAGAGCAACAAAGATGATTAGGGAACTGGAAGCTAAAACACATGAAGAATGGGTGCAGGAACTGGGTATGTCTAGTTTAATGAAAAGAAGACTAGGGGAGACATGATAGCAGTGTTCCATTATCTCAGGATAACTATTGTCCAAAGAACCCAAGGGTAGAACAAGAAGTAATGGGTGGAAACTAATCAAGGAGAAAAGCAACCTAGAATTAAGGAGACATTTCCTGACTGTTGGAACAATTAATCAATGGAAAAACTTGCCTCCAGAAGTTGTGAATACTCCAACACTGGAAGTTTTTAAGAAGATGTTGGATAACCATTTGTCTGAATTGATGTAGGATTTCCTGCCTAAGCAGGGGGTTGGATTAGAAGACCCCCAAGGTCCCTTCCTACTATTCTATTCTATTCTATTCTATTCTATTCTATTATGTTCAGTTTTCTTCTTTCTTCTTTTTTTGTTCCCAAATCCTATGCTAATTTCTGGACACTGGAAAAGCTAGTGTGGTGCCAATTATGTTGAGAATATGCAAGAATTGATTAACATACTATGTATCGGGGAGCCCTGTTTATATTCATTTTCTTTGAGGGGAAAAATCAAAAATGAAGAGGAATCTGACATTTCAGTTTTTGTCAGAGATAAAAGCATACTTGTTACTGCCTCCACCTTTCATGTGAATTATAAAAATCATGTTCCAACCCACAGTGTTTTGCCCGCTGTGATACAAGGAGGACTATTTTCCAAAGCAGCGTGAAGCGTGTGGGTTTTTTTATTTAACCAAACCACAGATAGCAGGATTCATGATAGTTTAATCTCTCTTTGGAACTCTTTAATGAATTCAAAAATCTACATTTAAATGCATGCACGTTTTTGGAGTTATAGAAAAAGATTATTTCCTATTTGTATGGGGCAATGGCATGTTTCTGGGGAGCTCAGGTGCATTGGTGCACCAGACAGAAGCCCTCAAGAAATAAGAGGAAACATCAAACATCTTTTGAAGAAAAAGGATAGAAAGAGAGTTGCACTTTTGAACTTGAACTTCACTGCTGGTGAAGACTCTTGAAAGTAAAATGTATAGCCAAACAAATAGATACTTCAGTAATCATTCCATAGTTCTCAAATGAGACACAAATAACTAAGTTTAAATTATTATATTTTGAATATATTATTTAAAGACCTACCTCTCTGAAGAAGTCTATAATGTATGGAAGGATGGAAAGAAAGACAGACAGACAGATAGGGAGGGAGAGAGGAGGGAAGGAAGGAAGGAAGGAAGGAAAGAAGGAAGGAGACAACTACATCAGGTTGTGTACAAATTGTCATATAGAAAATGAAGTGACTCGAGACAGCACGTAACGAGACGGTTCGCTTTATTTCTCAGCTCTTTAGAAGTGACTACCAGCTGGAACGCGTCTCAGCTGGAGCCGGCAAAACAGGCTCTATTTATACACAAAGTTCCCGCTCAAACGCGAGCTGTCAGCGCCACAGCCAATCAGGCGCAACCTATTTACATAGTCTGCCTAGAGACAGTTTACATGGCAATACACTGAGTATTCAACACCCCTCCCTTCCTAGACAAAAAAAACCCATACAGATTATACAGAAAGCGATGTGACATATTCATCCAATCGGTGAGGTCTTTGGGTGTTCCTTGTGGACCTGCGCAATTCAGTTAGTCCTTCGTCGCAGGCATGGAAGGAGGTCGATTCGCTAGTACCTCCTCTGGACTCCAAAGGCCCTGGTTGCACTCCGGGCCCCAGAGTTGAGCTGGCTGGCACATCTCCGACCTCCGCTGACGAGGATGGCTCCGGGATGCTGGCCGAGCGGCTTCGGATGGGTGAGTCCAGATTTAAGTCCGTCCATGTTGGCGTTGCGTTGTTTCCCATCGGTGGGCCTGCGTGTGCAATCAGCGGGTTAACGGTAGCAGTAGCCCCAGTTTCTGGGCACCTTCTCAAATGATCGATGTGCCTAGTCCATACTCGGCCATCGTTCAAAGATATCAAATAAGTTTTTGGTGCTTTTTGTTGAATAACAGTGCCCTTAAGCCACTTTGGGCCCCCATCAAAATTCCTTGCGAATACACATTGCCCCATATACATATGCCTCTCAACATTATCATTTACATAATTCTTTGTACAATACACTGGATGTAGTCTGTCCAAGGTTGATCTGAGCTTCCTGCCCATTAGAATCTCTGCTGGGCTTCTATTTGTTTTTGAATTGGGAGTCATATGTTGTGCCAATAAAAATTCATCAAGGTGCTCTTGCACCTCCCCAGGGCCAGCCCTCTTCAATGCTTCCTTGGCAACCCTTACGTATCTCTCTGCCAATCCGTTCGCCCATGGCGAAAAAGGAGAAATGAGGGCATGCCTCACCCCTAACTGATCCAGGAAGAGTTCAAACTGTCTGGCTGTCAGTTGGGGCCCATTGTCTGAAACCAACACATCAGGGCAGCCATGCGTGGCAAAAAGGTGGCGTAACGCTTTAATAGTTGAGCATGTGGTGATGTTATGCATCAGTATTATTTCGACCCACTTAGAATATGCGTCTACCACAATTAGAAAATATTTAGATTCAATGGGACCAGCAAAATCTATATGCAATCTAGACCACGGGCCCTGGGGTGGCTCCCAGTCCATAGGTGTTGTTTTTGGGGGTTTAGGCCGTGACTCCTGACAAGGGTCACACCTTGACACCCAACTCTCAATGTGGCCATCAAGCCCCGGCCACCAGAAATGGCCCCTTGCTAGTCCCTTCATCCTCACGATTCCTGGATGGCCCACATGGAGCATGGTTAAAACCTTAGATTGCAGAGTCTCAGGAATCACAACCCGGTCGCCCCATAACAGACATCCCTTAACAACAGAGAGTTCTAACCTCTTACTTTTAAAATCAGACAAGTCTGTCCCCAAGTTTTCATTATTCCACCCTTTTAGAACACAATTTACAACTTTCATGAGAATGGGATCTTTAGCTGTATGCTCGGCTACCTCCTTGGCAGTAGTCAGGGGGTTATCAGCCAACTCGATTAATAAGACATCAGCGGATGGGGCAGGATCCTCTACTAAGTCTGGAATGGGGCATCTGCTAAGGCCATCCGCATGGTTGATGGTTGTCCCTCCCTTATGAATTAGTTCATATTGATATCCTGCCAAGAATATTCCCCACCTTAGCAAGCGGGGGGACATAAAAGGTGGAGTTGGTCTGTCTGGGGCTAGAAGGCCTAACAATGGTTTGTGATCGGTTACTAATTGGAATTTTCGACCAAAAATGTAATTGTGGAATTTCTTTACTCCTGAGACTAATGCTAACGCCTCCTTGTCCAGCTGACTGTAGTTTCTTTCTGTGCTGGACAGGGTTCTGGAGAAAAATGCGATAGGGGCCTCTGTACCGTTAGGCAGTACATGAGCCAGTACACTACCCACCCCGTAAGGGGAAGCATCGCACGTAAGACGTAGGGGAAGTAATGAACTGTACTGTACCACTACACTTTTGGACGTTAATAGACTTTTTATTCGGGTAAATGCTTCACTCTCAATTTTCCCCCATTGCCAGGGAACTTCCTTCTGAAGCAGCCGGTGGAGGGGTTCCGCTGCTGTGGCCTTCTGCCTCAAAAAAACAGAGTAGAAATTAAGTAATCCCAAAAAAGCTTGTAATTCAGACTTATTTTTTGGCTCGGGAGCGTTTTGTATTGCCCTAACTTTGTCGCTAGTGGGATGGATCCCTTCACCATCAATAGTGTATCCCAGAAAATTAACAGTGCTGGTTCCCCATACACATTTGCCTGGTTTAACCCTTAGGCCTTTGTCCTGTAGCCTAGTTAGAACTTGTCTTATTCTAGCATTTAATTGGGCCTGATCCCTTCCAGAAATTAGAATGTCATCAAAGTAAGGTATAGTTCCTCCTATTCCAGTGAGGAGGCGTTCCATCAAACTCTGGAATATCCCCGGGGCTACACTGACTCCAAATTGCAATCGGGTGCAACGGAACGCTCCCCTATGGGTGACAATGGTTTGGAAATATGATGTAGGTTCGTCTACGGGAAGCTGTAGGTAAGCCTGGGCTAGGTCGATTTTCGCAAACACCTTCCCCTCCCCCAGGGAATGCAGTAAGTGTTGTACAACAGGTATGGGGTATGGGTGGTGTTGTAGAGCTCTGTTCAGGGTTGACTTGTAATCTGCGCAAACTCGCAAAGAGCCGTCTGGTTTGAGGGGAGTGACAATTGGGGTTTCCCAGGGCGCTTGATCAATTGGCACTAGAATACCTTGATGGATGAGTTTGTCTAACTCAATATCTAGTTTGGGTAGCAGGGGCAGAGGAACTCTCCATGCTTTGAGCCGGATTGGAGGCACCTTAGGGTCTAGTGAGAAAGATATAGGTGGCCCTTTATACGTCCCCAGAGTTGGACTGAATACATTTGGAAACTCTTTGACAAAATCAGGATTGTCAGAATGTGTAATTGTGTGGATGCCAGAAATCCCTATTCCCAATGGGTTCATCCAATCTAAGCCTAAAAGGGAATGAGTTTGCCCTGACACCACTAGCAGTGGAAGGTCACCCTTAAAACATTTGTATACAATTGGTACATTTACAATGCCTAAAACAGGAATTAATTGCCCCTGAAAATCCTTAATACGTAAATCAGAATGCATTAAATTATTTTTGTTAACATGAGGCATATATAGTTTAACTTTTGTCCAAGGCATAATGCTATAACGAGAACCAGTGTCCAGTTCCATCTGGCATGGTTTAGCATTTAACAGCAAAGAAATGTTAATTTTTGTTTTGTTGGTTGTTACCGTATTAATAGTAATGTTCCGAGTACCTCTTATGTAGTCGCGGTTATAGTTTGAGTGCTTGTTTCGGCCGAAGGAGCGGAAGCCTCTGTTTCCTCGGGTTTGGTTGTTGAATCTGGCAGCCCTTGGAGAGGAGAAGGTGTCCTCTGGAGTTGGGGCTCTGCAAGCGGCGGCAATGTGCCCATGGCGGCCGCAACGGCGGCAATCGGCGTCCCGGAAGGGGCATTGATGGCGGGGATGGTTTCCGCGGCAACCGGAACAGGGAAGAATTTGACGTGGCGGTCTTGAGGCTTGGAGGTGGTCTTGTCGAATTAGGAAGCAGTCGTCTTCGGGGTGTGGAGGTGTAATTGCTTCGGAAGGAGAGTGGGCTTGTTGAGGAGGCGAATAGATGTGAGCCACGACTTCCTGTTTATCGTTTTGCTTGAGTTCTCGAGCAGCTGCTTCAGCGACTTCAGCTGTCTGGGCGAGTTTGATCACGTTTTGAAGTGAAGGCTCCTCTTCGGTCAGGAGCTTGTTTCTCACCGTAGAGTTTTTCATTCCGAAGATGAGGGCGTCAATTAAGCGCGCTTCCGGATTTTCAAACCGGCATTTTGATAGCACGGCTCTGAGGCGCGTCGCGTATTGGTTGATAGATTCTCCCTCAAGTTGTCCCATTCTGGAGAACTGGTGGCGGTAGACGATCGGCGGCTTTGTCGGTTTGAAATGGTCGGAGAGCTTCGTCTTCAGGGAGTCCCAGGAAATGGAATTCACCGGAGTTGGGTCGGTCAACGTCTGGGCGAGATCGAACATCTCGGTGCCGCAGTAGTTTAGAAAAATCGCTCTCTTCCGATCGGCATCGGCGTTTCTCATGCCCGCAGCCTCGAGGAACACTTCGAATTTCTCTAGATAAGCGTCCCAAGTAGTCTTCTCCGGGTTGAAGTAGTCTGGAGCTCTCCCGACCGGCAAGGGATCCATTGCGGCAGGCGAAGGCTCGTTCTTCCGTCGTCGCCAGGTGAAGTGACTCGAGACAGCACGTAACGAGACGGTTCGCTTTATTTCTCAGCTCTTTAGAAGTGACTACCAGCTGGAACGCGTCTCAGCTGGAGCCGGCAAAACAGGCTCTATTTATACACAAAGTTCCCGCTCAAACGCGAGCTGTCAGCGCCACAGCCAATCAGGCGCAACCTATTTACATAGTCTGCCTAGAGACAGTTTACATGGCAATACACTGAGTATTCAACAGAAAATATATATCTATATAGTCATTAATAATCAAGATCAAGTTGATGGCTCCTCCTCCTCCTCATCATCATACCCACCAGGAAAATGAATATATATATTCAAAATATCAGTACAATAACTCAGATGTGATTGCCAGTTTTTTCAGTGGTTAAGGCATCAAGCTAAAAATTGGGGACCATGAGTACTAGTCTTGTCTGGGTCCAATTCAATTGGATGCTTTGGCCTGGTAACTCCATCTCAGCCTCAAGAAGCAAGCAATGGCAAACCACTTCTGATATCTTGCCAAGAAAGATTTATCCAAGCAGGTCAAGACTGACTTCAAAGAACCAATAATGATATTGTTAGCTGCTGCGAAAAGATTGCACAGACTGTCTACAAACAATAGCATAATAGATGAGCAACAATAGTGTATTAGAAGTTATGCAAGTAAGAACTGGTGGGATGATAATTACAAAGTAATAGAAAATGGAAATGCTAAAATGCTCTGTGACTTTAGAATTCAAACTGACAGGCACCTGACCAGAGGTGGGTTCGTCCCAGTTCAGATCAGTTCACCTGAACTGGTAGCAACCAGCTGGTGATGTCACAATGATGTCATAGAACCGGTTCAGTCGGTGCCAGTCCATGGGGGCTGCCATCTTTTTTAATTTTTAAAATTTTTAAAAATTGGGGGGGAGGTGTTCCTGGGTTTTTTCCTCTGCACATGGACAGAAACTGAGTTTCCAGTACTGCTCATACATTGTCATCTTGTTTTTGTCTTTTAAAAAAATTGCTACTGCGCATTCCCATACCCACAAGACCTGGTCATGCAGCGCAGGAGGAAGCTAATAGGCAGCGAGGTAAGTTAGAACCCATCCTGCACCTGAGACCTAATACCAGACTGAACAATTGCCAAAAGGAAAGTCAAAAATAATGGACATGGCAGTGCATGGAGACAGAAGAGAAAGAACTGTGTGAAGTAACAAAATACATAGACCTACAGATAGAAATAGGTCTGTGGCAACAGAAAGCAAAGTTAGTACCAATAGTAAGAACACATGAAACAGCTTACATACTCCTGTGGGACATCAACATCTATCCATCCCAAAACCCAAATCTCAGGGACCTCCTTCTGCTGCACGCATCCCAGCGACCAGTTAGGGCCCACAGAGTGGGTCTTCTCTGGGTCCCATCAACTAAACAATGTTGCTTGGCGGGACCCGGGGGAAGAGCCTTCTCTGTGGTGGCCCTGGCCCTCTGGAACCAACTCCCCCCAGAGATTAGAATTGCCCCCACCCTCCTTGCCTTTCGTAAGCTGCTTAAAACCCACCTCTGCCGCCATGGGGGAATTGAGATACTCTTTCCCCCTAGGCCTTTACAATTTTATGCATGGTATGTCTGTATGTATGTTTGGTTTTATAATAAGGGTTTTTAGCTGTTTTAGTATTGGATTATTATTATATGCTGTTTTATTGCTGTTGTTAGCTGCCCTGAGCCTGCGGAGAGAGGCGGCATACAAATCCAATAAATAAATAAATAAATAAAAACTTAGTAATAGATAAAAATGCCAAATCCAGTGTAAATATCTAGCTGACTGTACAACAAAATATAATAATTATCAGAAAACTCACAATCTTGCCTTGATGAGTTATATGATAACACCTGAAATCAGAATTTTATACAATATTTGCCAACCGCCCCCGGCCCCCATATTTAACATTTGTTTGGTTAGGTGAATTCATTGATTATATAATATAGTTTTGAAAATTACCACAGCATTTAATATTTAAATCTTAGTACTTATCTCTTAAAGATAAATTATTTTGCTTTTATAACAAGTTACTTCCTGATTGTGCTGTACCTAAATTTCATGGTGGTGAATGGCATTTTTTGATGGATCTGAGTGACATGGTAACTAAATTAGACAAATCACTCTTATTCTTATGTTATAAATGGAAGATAAATGAACTCGGTATCTTGCACTTAACCATAGTTTGTTTAAGTCACAACTGGTTATCTGGAAAATTACAACTTATATGACCTAAGCCATAACAAACTACATATGTGGAAGCCATTAGGATGTATGAAGCTAGTATAGACTTCAGGTATCCAATTCATGCACAATTCTTGACATCTCCTCCAAAATGTCAAGGTTCAATTTGAAAACGATAGATGAACAGCATCACCATACCTCAGGTAAACAAGCTGGCTAAAGTAAGCCTAACAGGAAAATATTGTATGGTTCTACTGAGAAATAAGTCTCATTCCATTTAAGATTGATGTCTAATTCTATTTTGGAGGTGTATTAAGGATATACTTCTTGTTAAAACTTTACCTGTTCTTTTTGTTAAAATGGATGGTTAAAATGAATTATGGGATAATGAATCAAACTGAGTGATTTTGTGAATGTTTCTTCCAAAGCTCCAAGGAGCATTCAACTCTGCAGCATGGAAAGCATTTTCTGATGATTCAGCTCAGCTTTAACCTTTATTAGTACTAAAGGTTAATTCCCATAATTAGCAACCATCTTTCCATCTAGCCTATTTGCTACTGTGGCACACATTGATTATCACTGCATATTTATGCATCTTAGTAAGGGATCAGTTGTCATTGAAGAAAGCACTGACAAATTCAATTTTTTTGAAAGGCCTGAGAAATAAATAGAAATAATGTCTCGCTAATATATATATATTATACAAATCCAATATACTGTATATATATATCAGTGGGAGTGATAATGTATTGCAAATTAAAAAGAGTCAGTTTATGAAAACAGCTTATCTAAATACAGCCAAATACCAGTCAGTCCAAACAGAAAGGAATATATATTTGGCAAGACATTTATCTATACAGATAAATCCATCACAGAGAGGGAAAAATGCAGATAAATATAAACTGTAACAACTAGCCATAAAGTAAGAATGAGCAGATTAATGATTAAAGTCTACATCTATCAACTCTGACTTGGTGCAAAAGGCAGATATATTAATGTTGGACTGAAATCAAAAAACATTTTTCCCCTTGTATAAAAGAAACCTCTATTACCACCATATATTCAGGGTACATTTTTCTTCTTTTGCTTTCTGTTGCAGAAGAAATTCAGAGTGCAGAATGTTAGACTGTGCTAAAATATTACTATTTAAAAAAGAAAATTGTATGAAACTCATAAACTTTATAAACCAAATAAACCTTAAAATAATTGAATTGTTAATATGCAATGCTACAAGGGCCAAGATAACTGTAAAATTTACCTTTTAACTCCAGAGATAAATTAAACTAAAAGAACCAAAAATAACAAGATAGATATATAATAATGTCTCAGACTGAGCTTTATTGAGTTTAATGAATTTCCAAGGAACATTTATGATAGCAGTAGCATTTATATTTTTGAAGAAAGATCATGTCCAACCTGATATATTTAAAAGGCTGGTTTTTAATGTATAAAGCCCTTTTCAGGTGCCTACAAAACCATCTTCCCCAGCCTGATCTTTGAAGGAAAGATTTCTTAAAACATAGCTGCACACTGCCCAATGTTAATGGGAGCCAGGGCTAAAATGTGTGGGATGATCTCCTTGTGGAGATCAGGCTAGCCCTCTTTGATTGCTTTGGTGGCTTCAGGTTTTGAACTTTTCTAGTGATAAGACCCTTATATTTTTTTGAACCCTGAAATAAGCGCTTGGCCTTATTGCCATGCATTCAAAAACCCAATTGGGCTTATTATCGAGATGTCTTGTTTTGGAGGAAACAGGGCATGTTCCATTTTTAACATTTTTAAAAAGTTTTTGGTAATTTTATTGTTATATTGTATGGTGGTTAATTTTATATTCAGTTTACTGTTGTTTTAATCATACCATGGATATTTTTTTTTGCGTATTGTGTAAATTGCTGAAAGTCACAAGAATAGCATGACATGAACTCAATGAATAAAAATAATCAATAACTGTATACTTTAAAAGCTTGAGTATTTACAGTCACTTTGTCTCTAGGGAGTTATAAATAACATTTAACTCAAGTACACTAGATAAAATAAATTAAGATGTAGTGCAACATTTGTATTTATTAGACATTTATTTATTTATTTATTTATTTATTTATTTATATTTCTTTTCTCCAATACAAATGGAAAGTTAAGGAGAATAAAAAATTGTAGTAGTAAATATCAGGGAAGGGATAGAAGAAGAGATATGAGAATAGAATACATCAATGAAGAGTAGAGGAAGGATATATGGATGGGAGAAAAGATATATAAAATATAGGAGAGACAATTGGACAGGGGACAGAAAGCACACTAGTGCACTTATGCTCTCTCCTTACTGACTTCTAAGGAATCTGGAGAAGTCAACCGTCAACATAGCTTGGATCATGAAACAAAATCCTATGATTCCCACCTCACTCTCTGGACCTCCTCAGAACATGCAGCAATTCTAACCATTTATCATGGTATTGCCTATTTTTTCCTGGTTCATGCACAGTAATTTCTTTCTACATATCCCCATAGCAACAACTCTGATTTTATTTTATTTTTTTATTTTTTTAAATTTTTATTATTAAAACAGGGTACAGAAAAGCAAAGGGATATATATAATATACATTCTAACATTTACAATTTACTTATATAGTACACGTAGGAGAGGGAGAAAAGAAGAAAGGTAGGGGGTTGGGGAAGAAGGGAAAAGAGATATAAGGGGAAGGGGGATAGGAAATTGGAGTGGAGTGGTAAGAAGAGAAGGCCAGCGTTAGAGCTGGGGCTTTCATACTTTGTGGCCTGTGGTTTGAGCACATAGGTGGTGTAAATTTCCCTAAAGTTTTATCCATATATTTTTGATGTAATTATTAGTGCCAATACGTATCAGTGGTTTAATGGTTTGTTTTCTTTGTAATTTAAAGTTCGTGTCAATCGATGTTTACAGTTTGTCGTTTCAATTTGATGTTATGATTTGTGATGTAGGTTGCTAGTTTTTCAAGTTGTTTTTGTTGGATACTTTTCTTGATGAATAATTTTTAAGTAATTCCTTTTTTTTAACTAGAGGTACCATTTGTCCCACGCTTTGTAGAAATCTGTCTCATCCCTGTTTTGCAGTTCCATTGTTAGCTTGGACATTTATGCACATTCCATTTTAATCAAAAATGATAGAACGGTTGGGTTTTTTTCTTGTTTCCAGAATTGTGCATATAAAATCCTTGCAGCTGTAATAATGTGAATTATAATATATCTGTTTTCTTTACTAAAGTTTTGTCTTATGATTCCTAATAAAAATAGTTCGGGTTTTGCATGGATGATCTGGGAAGTAATTTGTTCTAGCATAGTTTTGATTTTATACCAATATTTTTGGGTGGCTTCACATGTCCACCAGATGTGGTAATATGTACCTGGTTTTTCCCTGCACTTCCAACATAGTGGTGATAGGTCTGGATACATTTTCGCAAGTCTAGCAGGTGACAAGTGCCATCTGTAGAACATTTTGCAATGATTTTCCTTATATGAAGTTGCCATCGTTAGTTTATAGTTAACAGTCCAAATTTTTTCCCATTCATTTAAATAAATTGTGTACCCAAAATTTTGTGACCACGCTATCATAGTTCCTTTAACTATTTCTTCTACAGTACCGTGTTGAAGGAGGATATTGTATATGTTTGATATTTGTTTTTTTTGTGGACCAAAGATTATCTTGTCAAGAAGATTGGTTTTTTGAAAGCCTAATTTGTTCTTATCTTCATTATATTTTGATTTAATTTGTAGGTAGTGTAACCAATCCACTTTAATACCTTTTTCCATGAGTTTTTGTTTAGGGATTAGATCATTATTTTCGTTTAACAGTTGGTCGTATGTTGTAATTTTGTCAGGGGTTAATGCATTCGGGTATATAATTGCTTCTGTTGGGGATATCCATTTTGGGATACAGAGGTAATGGGTTTTTTTAATAAAGTGCCAGGTGTTAATTAAGGTTTTTCGAATGTAGTGTGATCTGAAGTATGTTGGAATTTTATCTGTGTCTGCCATCAGAAACTTGTGCCACCCGGATTGAAGGTCATAGCCTTCGAGTGTTAATATTCTAGAATTTTTAAGTGTTATCCATTGTTTCAGTAAATTTGCAATTGAGGCGTGGTAATATAGTTCCATGTTTGGTAACCCAAATCTACCTCTTGACCTATGGTCTTGTAGTTCTTTAAGTTTTATTCTGGCCTTTTTTTTTGTCCATATAAATTTGTGATTTTTTTTGTGTAAGTTTTTGAAAAAGGTCCTGTTTAATTTAATGGGTGCAGTTTGGAAAAGGTATAAAAATCTAGGGAGTATATTGCTTTTAATTACAGCAATTTTCCCCATTATAGAAAGTGAGAGCTTCGACCATCTGCAAAAATCTTTGTCCATTTCATTGATTAGTTTATCGTAATTGTCTTTCTTGATAGTGCTGCAATTTGCGGTAATCCATAGTCCTAGGTATTTAACTTTTTTGACGGTTTTGATTTTAGTAGATTCCTCTAGTTTCGATATCTGCTGTTTTGTCATATTTTTTGTTATCATTTTTGTTTTTTCCCTATTGATTTTTAGTCCGGCAATCTCTCCAAATTTATTTATTTCATTAATTAGAATAGGTGCAGATTTTAAGGGGTCTTGTACAATGAACACCATGTCATCAGCAAATGCTTGAAGTTTATAGTGTTCACTTTTAATTTTTAGTCCTTGGATTTCTTTGTTGTGTCTTATTTTATTTAGTAGAACTTCTAGTGCGAAGATAAAGATAAGGGGGGCTAAGGGACAGCCCTGCCTCACTCCTTTTTTTATGTTTATTGTTTCTGTCATATCGTTATTTATCAGTATTTTGGCTGTTTGTGTTGAGTATATAGTTTTAATGAGTTCTGTAAATTTATTACCGAGTTGCATTGACGCTATTTGTGTTGTGAAGAATTGCCAGTATAAACTATCAAAGGCTTTCTGTAAATCTACGAATAGGAATGCTACTGGTTTATCTATGTTTTTATCGTAATATTCTAAAGAGTCCAAAATAATCCTTGTGTTTGTTGCTATATTTCTTGCCGGAAGGAAGCCATTTTGGTCTGTATGTATTTTAACAGTTAGTATTCATTTAAATCTTTCAGCTATGATGGATGCAAAGATTTTATAGTCTGAATTAAGCAGGGATATTGGGCGATAATTTTGAATGTAAGCTCTATTTTGTGTATCTTTAGGTATTAAAGTTATATAAGCCACATTCCAAGAGGAAGGTAATTTTGAACCTTCGAGGATTTCATTAAACAGAGGTAACATTATAGGTTCTAGGATTTCTTGAAATTGTTTGTAGAATTCGGCAGGTATACCGTCTGCGCCCAGGGTTTTATTATTTTTTTGTTTCATAATTACATTGATTAGTTCTATTGATGTTATTTTGTCATTTAGCATATCCTGGTCTTCCTTATTTATTTTTTCTGTTTTTTCTAAGCTCTCGAAAAGTTTATTTATTAGTTGTTCATTTATGTCATCTTTTTTATACAGTTCCTCAAAGAAGGATTTAATTATTTGTTTTTTATCACTAAGTGTTGTTTTTAAAACACCTGTATGATCATATAATGCCTCTATAATTTTATCTGCTTTTTGGTGAGCGAGTTTTGAGGTTAACCATCGCCCCGGTTTGTTTGCAAATTCAAAGTGCTTTTGTTTGGCAATCCTTAATTTATATGAGAGTTCTTCTTGAGTTTGTAGGTTTATGTAGTGTTTTGTAATATTCAGTTCTCCTAAAATTTCAGTGTTGTCTGGTTTCGTTTGTAGGGTTTTTTCAAGATTCTGAAGTTTTATTTTTAGTGTGGATAGGCTGTTTTGTTTCTGTTTTTTCTTTTTACTTTGGTATGCAATATAGATTCCTCGCTCATAGGCTTTCATTGTGTCCCATAGGTTTTGTGTGGAAGTATTACCATCATTGTTAATTTGGAGAAACTCACCTAATTCTTGTTTTAACATTTTTTGAAAGTTTTCTTCTTTAAATATTGTTTGGTTCATAGTCCACCGTCTTGAATAGTTATTAGTTCAATCTCTCCATTTCAACAATATGTGGTTATGATCTGCCCAGGAGTTTGGAAGTATTTGTATGTCTGTTACTTCATTGATAAATTCTAAATATCAATGCGGGACTATGACTTGTGAGGAAAAGAGAAAAAAGTATATTGTCTATTATTTGGATTAAAGTGACGCCATATGTCTTTTAGAGCTAATTCAGTTGTAAGTTGTTCAAAAGTTGTTAGTAGTTGTTTTCTCTTTTTCATTTGTTTAGTACTTTTATGGTCCTTTTTCCTATCTAATATTGCATTGAAGTTGCCTACTATTATTATGTTTGTCAAGTTTAATTCCGTAATTTTTTGATGAAGTTTTGCATAAAAGGTGGATTGATTTATTGTGGGAGCGTAGATTACAATTATATGTATTGCTGGAGAGACGGAGTAACGACACAGACACAAGAGCTGGATTTAAACTGGGTCATTTTTATTAACATAAATTTGCATAATTTATTCATTACTTTGCATAAATTAGCATAATCAACTATGCCCCGGAAATGGACCTGCACGGTCAAACAAATACTTCCGGGGCGGAAATGACGTTATGCCCAAACATTCCTGGGCAACTCATGGGCGTATCTCGATGCAAGTCCAGGTGAGGGGCCAGACCATCACCTGCGACCCTGCCATGCTGTGCATGAGGGGGGTCCCACCGGCTAACCCGAATCCGGGAATTAAAGGTGCAGGACCCAAAGACAGGTTCCCCCCAGCTGCTAAGGCAGACACACCCTCCATGAGCTTGCGGAGAACCTGTCAATCATCCCCAAAGATGCCCAAGGGAGAACGCGCGGTTGCTAAACCACCCCAGTTTTCCGCCCCTAACCTGCCACGGAGCAGGGGTCAGATCTCTCTCTTGGCCCCCCGACTCCCCCCTCTAGCTGCGCCAGCTCACGCAGAGACCGCTGCAGGTCCTGTAAGAAAATGGCGTTCCCCTGTTCTGACAGGTGAACGCCGTCGGCCCGGTAAAGCCATGGCCGGTCTATTGTGATAAGGGGATGGGCCACAACAACCCCACCTAGCTCCCTCACTGTTTTACCCAGAGCCCTATTCACCCTACGTCTCGCCCGGTGAATGGCCCTAAGGGAAGAGGCGCGCTAGTGGCGCCGCCGATGTGGAACGAATGCGTTCCATAACCGGCGGGATCCATGCCTACCCAGGCCATTGCCCTGGACACTAGCACCCAAAACTGGTAACGGGTCAGAGGGGTACCGTCCCAATGCCTAAACAGGTACCCTTGCCCTGACCCACGCAGACCACAGTAAAGCTGTAGGGCGACCACCAGACACACCGACTGGTCGGCAGCCGCACTAAGCTGGATGGTAACCCCTCTGTGTAGCTGATCTGTCTTAGACTGCCTTACTACAAGGGACACCCCCCCTTGTCTAAAGGCCAGATCAGCAAACTGGAATGCTCGGAGCGAAGTGTCAGCCTGAGACGAAGCCATGGCCTCGCTGACCCTGAGGGCCCCAAAAAACATGACACAAGTCGCTGCCCTAAAAAGACGGGCCTCGTACACTGAGGCACACAGACTGTCAAAAACCCCGTTAATTAAAGACAGCTGCTCCACCGTCAGAGCCCGACGAGTGTCACCAGGGGCCCCCGCTTGCTCCCTCAGCCAACCTTCCAGCATCTTCCGGATGCGAAAGTCACCCGAAAAATCTGCAAACCCCCCCGCCTTGGACAGAAAGGCGAGGCCGGCTAACCTGGACCGGATCGTCCTAACTGACAGGCCACGCTGTCTAAGCTGGACGCAGAACTCGACCAGGTGCTCTACAGGGACAGGCCAACAAAGCTGGTAACCCCTGCCCTGCCTGAAATCCCCAAACTCCTTACCTGCACGCTGGTATGCCCTAAGGGTGCCGGGCGCTACAGACAAGGAGATTGCCCGGGATGCCTCGTCTCTCCACCACTCTGGATCCCCCCCAGACTCCAGAGGTGGCCGGGGAACTCTTCTGGCAACTCTCAGGCCCACGGGGCCAGGGTCCGAAACCTGGACAACTGACCACGGGACAAGGCATCCGCGACCCCGTTATCCAACCCGGGGACGTGCCTAGCCAAAAACAATGCGTTTAGGGACAAGGACCTGTGCACAAAATGGCAGACAAGCCGCATGACCCTGTCGCTCTTAGAGGACAGGGCATTCACCACATGGACAACCGCTAGGTTGTCACACCAAAAGTGCATGGTCTTGTCCCTAAACTGCTCCCCCCAAAGCTCCAAGGCCACTATTAAGGGGAAGAGCTCCAAGAACGTCAGGTCCTTAACCAACAAAGAGGCACTCCATTCTGGAGGCCATGCCGACCAGCACCACTGGTCACCTAACACTACCCCGAAACCACAAGTCCCCGCGGCGTCAGAGCAGAGCTGCAACTCAGCTTCCAAAAGAAGCTCGTGCCTCCAGAAAGACAAACCATTAAACCTGACCAAGAAATCCCGCCACACGCCGAGGTCAGCCCTGACCCCAGCGCAGAGGCGGGCACGATGATGGGGCAAATGGAGCCCCTTCATCGCGCCATACAACCTCCTGGAAAAAGCCCTACCAGGAACAACTACCCGACAGGCAAAATTAAGAATGCCTGCCAATTCCTGAAGCTGTCGTAGGGTAACCTTCTGGCAGCCCAGCACCTCATCAAGCTTCCTTCTAATCTTGAGCAACTTCTCTAGGGGCAATCTAGAAGATTGCTCCTCTGAGTCCAATTCAATACCCAGAAATGTAATCCTGGTGGTGGGGCCTTCGGTCTTCTCAGAGGCTAAAGGCACCCTAATTGAGCACAAAGGGCTTCGAAGTCCCGCATTAGAGCAAAACATTGCTCCGAATGCGCAGGCCCCGCCAACAAGAAATCATCAAGGTAGTGAACGACAGTACCCAGACCACTTTGCCTCCTGAGCGCCCATTCCAAAAAGGTGCTAAAACTCTCGAAAAGAGAGCACGAGACAGAGCAACCCATAGGCAAGGCTCTGTCCACGTAATAACCCCCCTCGAAATGGAAGCCCAACAGCCCAAAGTCGTCTGGGTGTATGGGGAGGAGCCGGAATGCCGACTTAATGTCGCATTTACCCATAAGGGCTCCCACCCCACACTTCCTAACCATAGTCACGGCTGCATCAAAGGATGCATACCGGACTGAACAAAGCTCGTCAGGAATGAAGTCATTCACTGACTCCCCTTTTGGAAAAGACAAATGGTGAATCAACCTAAATTCACCACTCGCCTTTTTGGGGACCACACCCAAGGGAGACACACGAAGATTCGGGAAGGGCGGCTCCGGGAAGGGCCCGAGGACCCTGCCCTCGGCCACCTCCTTCCGAATCTTCTCCCTAACAATGTCTTCATGACCCACAACCGACCTAAGGTTGTCAGACATGAAGGCCCTCCTAACACCCATGTAAGGGATCCGAAATCCCTCCGAGAATCCTAGCAAGAGAGCGGCTGCTCTCGGGCGAGGGTGGTAGTCTCCCAACCAACCCTCAAGCACTCGCAAATTGATTGGGCTGGGCCCCTTTACCCCCAACAGGTGGTGGAGGCTTTGGGGGACCCCCGCCCTTCTTTTCCGCCCCCTTCTTGGGGCGGGGACACACGGCTGCGAAATGGTTCCCCCCACAACTCCCGCATGCATGACGAAACCTGCAAAAGGAATGAAAACACGCCCCTTTTGCGGCGAACTCGTGGCACACCAAAGAGGCCCCTTTTCCGACTCCCCCGCCACGGCCTTAGCCGGCGCGGGCGTCACGGGCTCCTCTTCCATAAAGTGACCGCTGTCGGTCCTGTCACAGCCTTCCTTCCCTGACATATGCGTGGCCTGGAACCAAAGGTCCGGGACCACCATATCCCAGGGCAAGTAGGGGTCATGGGCAATACGCATCCTAAACCCCTTATCGTAATGCCTCCATATTGTACCGCCGTACTCAAAGTGGGCTCTCGCTATGAGGTCGATGTATTTCAGCAAGGCAGCGGCCCTACCCGGCTGCCTCTGAATTACCACCGACGTGAAGGTCAAAAAAGCGTACAGCCAAGAGCTGAAACACTTTGTGACCTTCGTTTTTTTAACCTTCTCCCCAGGCACCACCTCCTTGTCCTGTTTGGGGACCTCCCTGTTTAGAATGGAGAAAAGGTCGACATACTCCCCCCGCCAGATTGCCTCCTTTACCGACGGGTGGAGATGATAACCTAAAGGAGTCGCGGGCAACCCACAAGGGATGGCCCCAGGCTTGATGCTGGTGAACGGGTCCCACACCATGGTGGCCCCCGACCCCCAGCACATTAAGCCCCGGTGGATACACAAAAGGGGGCGGTGGCATAATGGCCGGTGGGGGAGGGATCCAACCCCCCACCCCTGCCCCAGGTGGGAAAGATACCCCTGGCGCCCCCACTGGCGGTGCCGGCGGGGACCAGACCTGTCCACATGTGCCCGCAGTGGCCCCCAGGAAGCTGTTGCCACTCCCCAATGCGGGCGGGATGAACCCGGGACCCTGCACGGGAAGGAGCGGTGAAGTGCCTGCGTGTGGTGCGACCTCACCTGCCCCGTAAGGGGTAGAAGCCATCCACGGGGGGCCCATCCGTGCTGGGCCCTGGAACGATGACCACTGCCCCGGCTGGGCCATCTGCCCGGTCTGGGCCGTCTGCCCTGTGTGGGCCAGCTGCGTGGTGTGGGCCACTTGCCCCTCCTGGGTTGGCTCCTCTTCGGGTTCGGTGCCCATGCTGCGGCGGCAGTCATGGGAAGCCCCTCCGGGCCTGCACCCGACCGCCACCGCTCCAATTCATCGAGCCGCTCCAGGACCCTGGCCCAGGAGAGAGAAGGGGAAACCTCGGTTTGAGGGACTGTGGGCATAAATCCCCCCTGCCGCCGGGACCACCCCCGGGGGCCCCTCTGCCGCAGCCCGAGCCCGGGTAGACGGCCTGGCAGCCCTCCTAGGCCGCACCACTGGTTGGGCCGGGAGGGCCTGAGCTTGCCGCCTTTTAGGGGCCATTAACCCTGACTTATGAGTCTGTTTTTTACCATTAGAAGGGGAGAGGGCGTGACCAACCCCCCCCCAAAGGACCCTGCACTCACAAGGCAAGGCCTGCCCTAAGCAGCAGGCCTCCGAAGTGCAAACCCCCCAGGAGGCCAAACCACAACCCCTCCCTACGGTGGCAGCAAGGCCCACCACCAGGCCTTTTATGAACAAGGCCTACAAGCCACCCAGTAACCCCCGCGGGCCCGCGAGGCCACCAAAAGGCAGCACCCCACACAACCCCCCAATGAGGACAATGGGGCTCCAAACCGGAGCGGAGCCCAGCCGATGCTGGCTCCGCTGTAACAAAGAAGGCCTTTCGCTGCACAACAGGCCACAAAATGGCGCCTCGCACGAGGCTGTACACAAAATGGCTGCCGCGAGCAGACTACCAAATGTCTGCTCGAGGCTCTGCTGTCCGGGCGAAAAGGGAGAGCCCCGGGCCTGCTCGCCCTTATATAGGGCAAGCAGGCCCGAACTCCCGAGCAAAGTCTCGCATCGCATCTCGCATCGGGATCCAAAATGGCGGCCGCCATGAGGGTCCGTGTCTCCCGGTCCCTCCAGCAAAGCCTGCCGCCGGGTAAGTCCGGCGCTGCTATTTTCTTTGTTCCTGATGTAATTTGTACTATTAATATCTGTCCGTTGTTATCTGTGTAAATTAGTTGGGGGTTGAATTTAGGTTTAATGTATAGTACTACTCTTTTCTTGACTTGATTTTAAAAGAACAAGGCTTGGGTTTGTTTATTTGTTTGTTTGTTTGTTTGTTTTTTGGCTATCCAAGACAGGGAAGAGGTGGAATAATTGCATTTGCTTTTACATATATATTTCCCAGCACTGATCCTGCTTGGCACAAAATAACGTGTATTCCCAACCTAGGATGTTTGTTGTCATTCTTGTGAATAAAGGCTGGCATTTCAATAAAGATCAACGTCTACACTGTTAATTTAGAGGAATCTGCCCAATGGTAAGCATATTTAAACTCACTGATTTCATCAAGAAAAATGAAATATTCAATTCAGTTGAAACAATTGTGGCAAAACTCTATTCTTGCTGTTAATGAAGAAAGATTGAGATTAAGTTTAAATTTAAGCAAGATTAACATTAAATTTAAGTTTAAGCAAGATTAGGATTAGAGTTAATACAGCAATGCCCATGTCCCCAGAGTCAAAAATGTCAAGATATTTGTCATGGCAGCATAAACATAACATTCCCCGCCATTTACTTACTTACTTACTTACTTACTTACTTACTTACTTACTTACTTACTTACTTACTTATGCCACCCTTCACTTTAGACTCAGGGCGTCTTACAACATGTTAGGAATAGCACTTTACAACAGAGTCAGCATATTGTCTCCACAATCCGGGTCCTCATTTTACCTATCTCAGAAGGATGGAAGGCTATTTCAACCTTGAGCCGGTGATGAGATTTGAACTGCTGACCTGCAGATTTAGCAGTCAGTTTTAGTGGCCTGCAATACTGCACTCTACCCACTGCGCCACCTGTATGTATAATAGCCATCTTGCATTTTTAACCCAGCTTCCTGAACATTGCTGAAAACTGCTAAGAATAGCCATTGAAATATATTTAAGCCTCTTCAATATCATTTAGATGGAATAAGTATTGTGCTTATTAATATACAGTCGAACAGAACAGAATAGAATAGAATTTTATTGGCCAAGTGTGATTGGACAGACAAGGAATTTGTCTTGGTGCATATGCTCTCAGTGTACATAAAAGGAAAGATAAGTTTGTCAAGAATCATAAAGTACAACATTTAATGATAGTCCGGGTACAAATAAACAACCCAATCATATTAGGAACCAATCAATATAAATTGTAAA
Organism: Erythrolamprus reginae; assembly: GCF_031021105.1. Classification (NCBI taxonomy): domain Eukaryota; kingdom Metazoa; phylum Chordata; class Lepidosauria; order Squamata; family Dipsadidae; genus Erythrolamprus; species Erythrolamprus reginae. The sequence goes on from NC_091952.1 coordinate 205,191,456, forward strand.
GATAAAAGAAACAAAGTTACAGTCATACAGTCAATGTAAAATATTATATAGTATATATTTCATATTTCCCCCTTAACATCTGATTCACAGAAAAATACTAAAACTGGATAACAATGTGACATTAATTGTACATTTGAAACCAGAAATAATCTAATATTTATTGAACTGGTAAAGTAAGCTGCAAGACTTAATTTCAATTCTCAGAGATATAGGAAGATAAGCTCAAAAACGCCGAAAAAGAAGTAACTAAAAATGTGCATTGAACTGGAAGCTATTATTGTTCTTGCAGTATTACAATACAGAATTTTTGGGAAAGGTGGGGGGCAGGAATAGTCTGAAAAAGGCAATCAATAAACTTAAAAAAAAATTACAAGAGGTTTAGTGAGATTTACTCTCCGCTAAGTGTACATAACATTGCAAAGAAACTATGGGGTCCAAAGAGTTAAAATCCCCTTGCTAGGGATTTAATCAGGGCAAATGTTAATTTAAGACTCTGTCACATTTTAGACAGATTAGCAGTGGCCATTTTCTAGAGAAGCAGTATTTAGAAAATTGTTCAAGCAGGTCATTCATCAAAACTTCCATGAAATCTGGCACAGCATCAAAGAAAAATGTGGCAATATAAAAAAAGGATTAAAGAATTATATTCAACTAATTTGTGATTCTACTGACATATTATTCTACTGAAATGTATTATACTTTCACATTTCTTTCTCTTATGAAGTATCAGTGGAACTGGAAGAGCATCTGTTTGAAAAAGGGACTGTAAAAAGAAAGAAAAGAAAAAAATGCACACATGCAACTATTTAATAATCATAATAAGCAGATAATTGTCTTTTAATCATTGGATTTCTACCGTTTTGCTGTTGTGAGCCACTCCGAGTCTTCGGAGAGGGGCGGCATACAAATCTAATAAATAAATAAATTATATCTGCTGTGTACGGATGTATCTGTATTTGGATGAACCCAAATATGGGTTTGTCCTGGTTCTGACCAGTTATTCTGGGGGAGGGAGAACCTCTGACCCCCCTCAAAGAGGGTCCGCAACTTGGGCATCCTCCTCGATCCACAGCTGACACTAGAACATCATCTTTAGGCTCTGGTGAGGGGGCCATTTGCCCAGGTTCACCTGGTGCATCTAAGTAATAAATAAATAAATAAATAAATAAATAAATAAATAAATAAATAAATAAATAAATTTGTACAGAGAGTCTTTACTCACAGTCAGTCATGCCCTTATCAACTCAAGGTTTGACTACTGCAATGCTCTCTACATGGGCTATCTTTGAAGAGTATTCGGAAACTGCAAATTGTACAGAACGCAGCCGCGCGAGCGATCATGGATCTTACCAGGTATGCTCATGTTTCTCCAGCACTCCACGGTCTGCATTGGTTGCCGATTGGTTTCCGGACACAATTCAAAGTGTTGGTTATGACCTATAAAGCCCTGCATGGCATCAGGCCAGACTACTTGCGGGACCGCCTCCTGCCGCATGAATCCCACGACTGGTCAGGTCCCACCGAGTCAGCCTTCTCCAGGTCTGGTCAACTAGACAATGTCACTTGGTGGGGTCTAGGGGAAGAGCTTCTCTGTGGGGCCACAGCCCTCTGGATTCAGCTCCCCCATGGAGATCCATGCTGCTCTACCCCCTTCGCCTTCCACAAGAGTCTAAAGACTCATTTATGCCACCAGGCTTGAGGCCATTGGATCCTAGCCCCTGGCCAAATGAATGTAATGAACATTCACTGTGTAAATGGTAGTGACTGATTTTAATATTATTGGGGTTTTAGATTAATTTTTAAAAAATTAATTGGATTATAATATTGTATTGTTTTATATGTTGTGAGCCTCCTCGAGTCCTTAAAAAGCGGTGGCATAAAAGTCCAATAAATAAATAAATAAATAAATTTGGCAGCCTGGGTTGCTAGAACTTGCAGCAACCCAGGCCCGCCAATCTACCAAACCAGTTCTCTCAGTCGCGCTGTAGGCACCACCATCTTGTTTTTTGCTTCTGCACATGCGCAGAACCTGTGTTTTTTTGCTTCTGCACATATGCAGAAGCTGTGTTTTAAGCACAGCGCATGCACATGTGTGGGGCATTACTGAGTGAACTGGTAGTGAAGAAAACCATAACACACCCCTGGATGAACCAATCTCCAAGTTAAGAGGTTGTAGCATATAATACATTTGGTTATCCTACTCAAAATCCCTGTCTCAATATTTTATTCCTATACAGACAATTACACATCCTTTTTCTCTGGTAAAAGAAATAGTTTCTGAGGAGGCAATCTTAAATGGACAAATAATTTAGAAGGAAAGTATTAACCAACAATTACCTTTTTGCTGGTTCAGATCCACTTTGTCTAAAGTATCCTACCTCTTTTGTTTTGGGAAAAATAACCCTTCCTACAAGTTCTGTTATGGATCACCTGTATCATAATTGGAAGAAATCAAGTAGGGTTAAATAAGACTAAAAAATAAAAATAAGAATGAGACAACAGCTTCATGTACTACTGGGAATTGAATCTATGGAGGCAAAACTGCATAGTTCTTCAGACTGGTTTCACAAATTCTGCTACACCATATTTTGTTTAATTATTAATTACCGAATAAGCTACAATTGGCTGAATTCTTTGAACACATAAGCTCATTATAGCTTAGCAGAATGTATAAACACAGAAACAATTAAGAACCAGTAATCATTGGGACAGGAAATACACAAAATTTACTGGCAAGAACATGCTGATGATCTGGACCAAATCAAGCCAGGAAGTGAGACTTCTTGGCAAAGAGATGGACAGCAAATAAACAGAAGGCTGTGAAATTATGCCAAAATTCAGTTAAAGCAATGAAGTAACTCCATTTCTATTTCTGCTATTCATCTCAGCATAATTGTCTAGAAGTAAGGGAGTGGGAGGAAAATTAATAATTTTACTCTTATTAGGTGAATAGAAGATGTTCCAAATGTCTTGCTTTTTAATTATTCCAATTTTAATGATGGTATTTTTACAGAATTGTTTACCTTTCTATGAAATTTCAGATAAGATTCAGCACTGATCAAACTCAGGGACTTAGAAAAATATTATATATCTGTGTAAATAGTACATTTAGATTGATGCTGTCAGCATTCCACCTCTATTTTGTGGCCCAGCCCTTTTTTAAACAAATGACGTTTCCCATTTGAGGCAGCCATTCCCCCTGGAAGATTTGCCAATTTCCCAATGAACAGAAAATATTAAATGGAATATTCATTCATATTCTTTCCAATTTAATCTCTTTTCAAAATACAAAATGCTTATCAGCATGTAAAGGTTAGAAGAAACAAATTTGTCAGCATGCTGGGTTTTTTTCCATTTATGGCTTAATTTAAGCCTAAGGGTCAGAGATTTTCCCCTTCCATCCCCCTCACCTTCCATTTTGAGCTTGTTTACTAGCATCAGATAAGGCCTAAGCAGAACCTGAATATTTGTTATCATTTTAAAATACAGTCATTTGAGTAATTTTAACTATTCAAAAACTCCAAAAATATTAAATAAAGCAATGCTGTATCCTTCCAGAGGGGAAATGTATGCATAGCAATTAATGGAGAAGATTTGTTGAGTAAATAAACATTTGTAGCCTTAAAAAAATAGTGTGAATGAGATATCTGAGAGTGGAGAAAATTAAACATAATTTTCCAAAACTGTTTTCCCAAAGAGTACCAAAACTAGTACCTCCTAGATATATTGAACTACAACCCTAATAATCTGAGGCAAAGTAAACTGGTGGGAAAAGTTGAGAGCTTTGGTCAAACATATCTAGAAGATAAAAACAATAGAGCATAAATAATCCAATCCAATTGACCCTTTAGAGGAATTTTTCCCCCAGTCCCCAGAGCTAGTAACTTTCAGATAATCTGTAAGGAGTCCATTGAAGATTACATTCCTCAGTTTGTAATAAACCAATATGGATTCACTTCACAACCAGCTTTGGCAGCAATGCTGGAACTCGGAGTCCTCGGAGAGGAGCTGCATAGAAATCCAATTAATAAATAATAAATTACTAATAATAACTATGTCTTCTGTGCAAGGACATATATGGTCTCAGTTAATGTGCCAAGTCCCTTTGAAATGTCTAAGGAGAGTCTTTTAGAGGATATGTTGTCTGATACTTTGAGCAAATATAGTGGTTGAGCCAAACTAAATTCATAGGTTTGAACACTCAGAATTAAAACCTGGAGTGTCCAGTGGCATTTGTTTCCAAGCAGATATGGGTGTCACATACTATAACAACAAGTTCACCCAGCACTGGAAATGTGAACGCAGGATTGCACCTGGGCAGCTGGGCATGGCCACCCACAGGTCACAACTACCAGTTTACCCAAACAGCAGCAGCCCGCCACTGCTTCCAAGTAATTCTGCATACGATCACAAGATCAAAAGTAAAAAATCAGTGCATTTAGATTATGAGATCTCATTTCTGAAAAATATGGAATTTATTTCCTTTTTAAAAACAAATTTCACCAACCACATAAACATCCATACATATAAGTTATATCAAAACATACGTAGTTATACATTACTATCCAATATACCATAAGCAAACATCCTAATTTTATACTTTTTGTACTTTTATCACCCGTCTGTTTTCCCTCAATATTTCCTACTAATCCCCTCCATTTCTCTCTCTCTTTTCCCTCTGCCTTCTTTCTCCTTCTTTCCCTTTTTATTACTTCCTTCCACTCCTCCTCTTCTCTGCTCTCCCCTTCCATTCTACTTTCTCTTTCTCCCACTTTTCCCTTCCCTGAGTACATCTAATAATAAACCATTTTATGGTAAACAGATGAGTAACTCAATCCATAACTTTATTCCATCATCAGTGCTATATATGTTGGTCTAGGCATATTCGGGCCTTTTCCTGTGTAAGGTTGATAGACTCTCTACATTCCACACCACCCAGCAGTATTTATAGAGGGACGGCAGCTCAGACCATGCTTTGCTCGCCTGAGCACAAAGCTGAAGACAACAGCCTAAAGATGACCAGTGGGACCTCGTCAAAATGTCGCCAGGAATCTATCAACCTTATACGGGAATGTAAGGGAAGCTTACATGGGAATAATATGCCTAGACCTACGAGGGTCACCCAGAAGGTAGTGCACCACAGTTTTTCTTCAACAATTATTTATTGAATACAATGAAACTTACACAAAAGAAATAATGATGTTTCTTCTACACTCCCTATTTTTTCACATAATCTCCATCCCGTTCTATGGCCTTTCTCTAGTGAGACACAGGGACGTCTATGCTCTGTCAGTACCACTCCTTGTTTTAACAACCTTACCCTCTATTCTTCTGTTCTGTTCTTCTAATTGCCTCACCGTACATGCCCAGCGACTAACCGTACTTCTGTCAACTGCAGATTCTCCATAAACTTCAAAACACTGCCGCAGCTACGCTATCTGTCTGAAGAAACACAAAATTTACATACGCATTCCTGACAATTCAAGTAATACATATTTAAAGTTTCACATTCGTACCATTACTGTAGGCTGAGAAAAAAAATGTGGTACATTACTTTCTGGGTGACCCTTGCACATACATACATATTATATATATTTGGGTCATTTGGCATATTCGGGTTTCTTCCTGTGTAAATTTCAGAGATTTCTGATGACGTTTCGACGAGGTCCCACTGATCATCTTCAGGCTGGTGCTTTTATCCTTGTGCTATGTTCTCCCTAGCACAAGGACAAAAGAACCAGCCTGAAGATGATAACTGGGACCTTGTTGAAACGTCACCAGAAATCTCTGAAACGTACACGGGAACAAACCCGAATGTGCCAAGACCTTCTATATACATATAAAACACACACACACACACATATTATTCTTCTAGATATATTTATTATTATTCTAATGAGGCATCCTTGCCATCTCTTTTTGTCACCTGAGTCTACCACCTTTAGTTTTCCATTTTCTCCCAATTAATCACCATAACTTATCTTCCATACATATTCATTGTCTCTTGTACCTCTTTCCTTATTTATCCTTCAAATCTGTCCTGTTTATATTTTTAATATTTGACCTTGCTCCTTCCTTTCCTCAATTTATATCTTTACTCATTTTACTTCTATCATTTCTAAATGACCTAAATTTCTAATCCATTTTACCATTTCAGAACTCCCTTTCACCTTTATTACTCAATTTCTTATTTTAACTCATCCTCAATATTTAAACAAAATCAAATCTTACTACTACACATCCATCCATTGGTTGGTTATATTACCAACTTCCCAATATACTATCCTCCATTATCTAAAATCTCTTCAACATAATGTCAAATTTATAAATTATATAATCTTATATTAAGAATCTTTTAAAAATGATAATTATACAGATCTCATATTATTTCAATAATTATCAAAATTATTTTCAACATTAAATTGTATTTATAAATTATACAGCTTATATAAAAACTTTTTAACATAACGATTATCCAACTTTATAACCTTCCAACAATTCAGCTACCAAACGCTTTAAATCCACATATAGGATATTCTTTATTCTTTTTCAATATCTTCTACTTCCACCAAGTCCAATTATAGAAACATCCTCAAATTTCTTGGGCTTTTAAAACTCTGTTCCTTTAAGTCTCTCTATGGTATTTCCAATTGCTAGATAGCCATTAGCTCTACTCTAGAATATCTTTTATTCTCCTTTCAAATTTCTTCGTTTAATCATGAAATAGGTCTAATACACACCCAGCTTCAACACTTTCACTTCCCTCCTGTTCAAGCCCTTGGATCTTGTCCCCCAAGCAATCAAACAATCTCTTCGTTCCTATCATTATGATTGTGGCTGACCCAGCTAATGGCGACAAAGTCATCTTTCACAGCTGCTGTTGGGAGGTTTTTGCCAGATTCCCAGGGTTTTTTTCAAGACCTCCATGACAACTGAGAGGTGCCTCTCTTCTTCATTGCCCCTCCAGAGTGGTTCCAACCTGTTTCTGGACTAATTTCAGATCCCCAAGCAGCTGGGATTTGGGATTTCCCTCAGAGTGAGGAAACATCTGTGGCCTTGTGACATTTGGCCACATCCCGCTGCCTTGGAATTTATTTCCTGTTGGGAAAACCCTTCACCTTGAGAAAATAAACATTACAAACTTAAGTCAAGGTTTATATGCTTGGGACTATATCTACTTCAACTTAATGAAATAAGATCAGGTTATAGCCTAGTTTTCAACAATGCTCTGTTATAAGGAATATATTCACACAACCTGCTAAGCCACAAACCAACAGATTCATTTATATCTCAGCTGATTTGTGAATTAATATGTCAAAACTGTGGAATAATATAGAGAATCATTGAAAAAAATGGAGCTAGATATTTATAAAAGAAATGAAAACATTGTCAAGGATTTTCCCCAATGAAAGTACAAATTATAGCAAGTAAACCTGAAAGAGTCTTGAGATCCAACTCTAAGGCTACTTTTCATACAAAGAGCTGGAAAGCTTTTCAAAATAATAATTTGATGTTTCATCTAAGGGTAAACAAATGATGAAGCTTTTGCTTCAATCTTTCTTAAAGCAGTCATGAAGAGCAGCCTTTGTGTTCAGTTTAATAACCAGGTAAACAAGAATCAGCTTAGCAGAAGAACAAATGCTTTGCACTAGAAGATACCAGGTATCAGGTATTTATTTATTCGTATATATTTCTTTATCAAATTTGGGCATCTCACTACATATGTGAGTGACTAGGCAGTTTACGGATTAAGAAACCCCATAAAAATCATATATAGACATAATTAAAGCAATATTAATATTGTATGGTACACAGATAAAAGCAAGGATGAAAGATAAGTTAAAAAATGGAAAGAGTGCTCTTAAGCCACCCAAACATCCCCAAGGTTGCAGGCCACTCTTTGATCCCCACAGATGAGAAAGAGTGCTCTGAAATACTGCCGGAAAGAATAGAAAAATGTGAGTTGTATGGATCTGACCCATGCTGAGGAAACTTCACTTCATTTTTTCTTCCATCCATGTCTTTGCTGCTCAGTTAATGTTAAATTTTGTTCACACAAAAGCTTATTTTCCAATTTTTGATTTTTCAGATCGAGAAACTGCTCACTCATGTTGAAATTTTTTTGCTGACTGTGAATTAGGGCTTGTTTTCCCCCCTTTAAATTAATCTGCTAAAATTTGAACTTTAAAGCCTTACTTTTATTGTGATGCGCCAGTAGCCTGTGCAGTTGGCAGCAAATCAGACAGCAAGGATGCTGGGGAGGAACCTGGGCCAGGCCTAGAGTCTGAAGAAGGCTCAGTGCCAGAGATTCAACCAAGGCCTCCAGAGCCTCACATAAGTGAGGAAGAAGAACAAGAGGTGCCTGTTCTCAATGCACGCAAGCACAGACTTGACAAAAGGCAAAAATTATTCCAGAGAAGGACTACTCCCACCCTTCTGTAAGGCCACAAAGACCTGGCTCTGCCAGCAGGCCTGGGGGCCATGAATTTATTTATTTATTTTATTTATTTTATTGGATTTGTATGCCGCCCCTCTCCGAGGACTCAGGGAGGCTCACGGCATATATAAAAACAGAACAATAATGTAAATCCAATTAATATTACAATTTAAAAACAATTAAAAGAAAAACTTATCAACCAAACATTCAACAATCATAGTTAAAGTATTCAGTGGTCAGGGGGAAGATCTAAAAGTCCCAAGCTTGGAGGCAAAGATGAGTTTTTAAGTTCTTTCAGAAGGCACGCAGGGTGGGGGCAGTGCGAATCTCTGGGGGAGTTGATTCCAGAGGGTAGGGGTTCCCACAGAGAAGGCTCTTCCCCTAGGTCCCACCAGCTGACATAGTTTGGTTGACGGGACCCTAAGGAGGCCAACTCTGTGGGACCTCACCGGTCGCTGGGATTCGTGCGGCAGAAGGTGGTCTCGGATTGTACATCTTTCATGGCCAAACCGTATGAATGGCGTGCATGCATGTGATTATGATTCTTTTTATAATAAATGGGTTTTTTATTACAGGGCTTTATAGTTTTAGATATCATATTCGACTTCTTATTGTTTTGTATCTATTTGTATTTATATCATTATTGTAAGCCGCCCTGAGAACTTTGGGATTGGACGGCATATAATTCGAATAAACAAACAAACAAAAAACCCACCCCAAATAAATACTTGGGAGTAAGGCTTGGGGATAATTGGCCCCATCCGTAGTCTATGTAACTGAAGAACACCTGAGTTGAGGAAAACAACTCCATTCATTTCCAGGTCTCGTCTTTTCAACTTAAGTCTCCGTTTTTGTTCCTATCTGAATTTGGCAAAGCTTCCTGCAAAGTGTTCCTTGTTAGCTTGCCAAAGAAGAGCAAGATGTGTGTGTTATCTGCTTTTACATGAAAGACTTTTAATCAGACTTGTTTGATTTTGCTTGGACTTAGAAAGACTGCTAATAGAAACAATTAGCAGCTTTTAACAATAAAAACAGGTTTATGAGACACTCTTTTTGTGATTTTATCAGGAAGCCTGGGTCAGAACTACTTTTCTTTTCCAAATATATTCCAGCTATTTTTTTTTCATTTCCCCTTGCCACTTCCTTGCTGCATAAAACCTATCTGTGTAAGACATTTTCAAGATACACAATCTGACATTTGCTTGTTTCACATTATTTTTCAAGCAGTTCTTTTGCAAACTCCACCATTTGCTAGCCTGTATCCTTTTCCTAAGGGTAACAGCCTCTAACTTTGATCTGACAAGAGTTTACAGCATCACAATTAGTTGTACATTTTCTTCTTTTCCTCTCCTTCTCTCAGTTGTGTTATGTTTAGTGTACCATATCCTAAAGGCAACTGCCCTCTGAAGGCTGTTCTCCTCAGATGAAGCATTTGCACATAGTGAAGAGTAACACGGCTAAGAGGCATAATCGTAACAGACCTTTATAAAATGAAGAACTTCAGAACAGTTATATTTACCATGTGCTTAGTCAGACATGACAGCATGGCATGGATCTTAGCCAGAATTATCACATAGTCAAGATGGCCATCTGTCTGAACCCAAGAACAGCATTTGAAGAAAACCATATATTTCTCTTGGACAAAATTTAAACTAAATCGACAGAAATAAATAGGTACTGATAGATCCAGTGGCAGGAAGACAGATATATATATTTGCCTAGAGACCTATTCATTCTTGCAATTATTATACAACTGCATAACTTGGAGGAGAGAGAAATTCTGTTCCAAGAGAATCTGAAATCATGTATTACAATTTTATTTTTCATGAAATAAGCTTTCCCCCCCCCCCTACATTATTTATAAAAGGTATCAAAACTCCTTGGGAAATTCTTACATATCTAAACTTGTTTCATTGTTGAAAGAAGTGGCCGAGGCTGTAGTTGAAATTGTCTTCTGACATATGTCTTTTATTTACCCTGAAACCATTTTGATTGCCTGCATATCTCAAACCAGAAAGACCAAATAGACAAAGTAGCCTCATGATAAATGCCCTTGACATTTAATTGCAGAACCCAAATCAAGGACACAACAGACTTCTGGAGAAATTTCAAAGAGGAGAATCAAATCAGAGTGAGAAAAGGTTGTTTATGCCATCAAATCCAACCAGTCCATCTTCTGTTTCATATATTTAGTAACGAGAAACCCACCTACTCTTCTTGATATTTTATGGGTTAGGACATTTTTGCAGCTTTCACCTGCAGTCTGTCTTTGCATGACTTAAGATGTTCTTGCCCCATCGTTTGGAATTGTTGACCTGTTAGGTGGTTGAGAAGTATCATATTCATTTTCAGTTTTTTTTTCTCAAAGCTGAAATTAGTAAACTTTTTCAGTTTCATTTTATAGTTATAGGATCAGCTTGGACTCAGCTTGGAAGTTGATTAAAATATTTATTGCCAGGCTTTTGTTTTTGTTTTGTCTTTTGTTTTTTTCTGTCTCCTTTTGTAGACTTGCTTGCTTGTTATTACTATCGTTATCATTATTATATATATATTGTAAGTTATTTTTGTAAATAAATTATGTATGTAACATTTCAAAATAATAAAATTTATTAAATTAAAATAAAATATTTATTGCCAGATCTTTATGCTCCTTTTATTTTTCTTTCCTAAGTAGTAGTAGTAATAATAATAATAATAATAATAATAATAATAATAATAATAATAATAACAACAACAATAATGATAACAATAACCCAGCATATCAATCTCATTTTCTGTGTATTACTGTAAAAATAATAATAATAATAATAATAATAATAATAATAATAATAATAACAACAACAACATACAGTCACTAACCAACACTGTGCGAAATATTCAGCAATGACGTCAGCATGGAGTTTGGCCTTGATAAATGTGCCACAGTGGCACTGAAAAAGGGGGAAATCACTGAGTGTAAGGGCATTGAAATGCCAAATGGTCAAACCATCAAGTGCCACCAGCCAGAAGCCTACAGATACTTGGGCATCTTGCAACTGGATAATATCAAGCATGGTCATGTGAAAACTGTGATCAGCAAAGAGTACATCCAGAGGACCAGAAATATTTTGAAGAGTAAACTGAATGGTGGCAATACTGTCAAGGCTATAGATACTTGGGCCATACCTGTCATTAGATACACAACTGGCATAGTGAACTGGACTCAAGCAGAGCTGGACAACCTGGACAGGAAAACCAGAAAATTAATAATGATCCATCATGCACTACACCCCCCAGTGATGTTGACAGGTTATATTTACCAAGGAAAATTGGTGGCAGAGGACTTTTGCAAGTGAAGAAGACAGTGGAAGAAAAGAAGCATGTATTAGATGACTATGTGAAGGAGAGCAAAGAGTCAGCATTGATGGAGATCTCAAGTTGAAGCAAACTAAGGACCAGTACAGAAAAACAGTAACTCAATGTCGTATGGACAGTTGGCGGAACAAAGCATTTCATGGCCAGTTCTTGGAGAAGACTGAAGGCAAAGTGGATAAAGAAAGGACCTGGTCATGGCTTACAAGTGGAACTCTCAAAAAGGAGACAGAAGGACAAGAACAGGCCATTATAACAAAAGCTGTCAAAGCCAGAATAGAAAAATCAACAGACGATCCAAAGTGCAGACTCTGTAAAGAAACAGATGAAACAATCAATCACATACTCAGCTGCTGCAAAAAGATTGTGCATACTGACTACAAGCATAGACATGATGCTGTGGCACAGATGATCCACTGGAACTTGTGCCAGAACTACCATTTACAAGTGGCAAAGGACTGGTGTGATAATAAGTCTGAAAAAGTGATTGAAATGAACAAGCAAAACTACTATGGGACTTCTGACTTCAGACTGACCGAATTTTGAAACATAACACACCAGACATCCTGATTGTGGAGAAAAAGAAAGTATGGATCATTGACATCGCAATCCCAGGAGACAGCAGAATTGAGGAGAAGCAGCTAGAGAAATTAGTGAAACATGAAGATCTAAAAACTGAGCTGCAACGACTTCTGGCTTAAACCAGTGAAAGTGGTCCCAGTGGTACTTGGCATGCTGGGTGCAGTGCCAAAGGATCTCAGCGGACATTTGAAAACCATCAGAATTGTCAAAATCTCCATCTGTCAATTGCAAAAGGCCACTTTACTGTGATCGGCGCACATAATTCTCCGCTACATCATGCAGTCCTAAGTGCTTGTAAAGCGCCCGACTGGTGATGAAAAACAAAATCCAGCATAATGATCTTGTTTGCTGTGTTGTATTGACATCATAATAATAATAACAAACCACTTAACATTTGTTGAAGTGTTGAAGTGCACAAGCCCTAAATACTGTAGCCCTCCAAACAATATCTCAGTTCAATCCAATAAGTACTTTATGAATATGGTCTTCAAGCTATCTCAATAAATATTCCTTCTAGACTGTTCTTGCTTGTTAATTAGAGTACGTACTATGAAATGCTATGGAAAACTATCAAATAGTTTTTTGAAGTCAAGGTATTTTATATCTATTTCCACAATCTAAAAAGGATGTTTCTATGGAATTCTCAGTCATCCAGGTCACAGTGTCCCAAAGGTGCTGAACTGGGAAAGCTTCAGCACCTTAAAGATGTCTTCATTTAACAAAAACAAAGAAAGTCCATTTGCCTTTTGACAAAGCACCTTTGAGACTAGTAAAGATTAACCAAAAGATTAATCTTACAATAATTGTTCTAGTAATCACTGTATTCTATCCAAGGTGCTGACAGATCAATCATGTAGGTTCTGCTCTAGCATCTTATATATTTGTGAAAAACACTTTTGGGGATTTTAAACCAGCTATGAATTATATAGTGAAAATGAAGACATTGTATAACAACAGAAAAGAACCTCTCAGCCTCCTTGTATCTAAAGTGCAACATTATTACATTCCATCTGGGACAATTTTATTAAATTCATTTCTCCCATCAAAGAAACTTCATACACAAATTCTGTTTCATAAAACTTAAAAATAATAGAACAATAATGCAAGATATTTTTTTCTCAACTGCACTAATGGTCATACTTAAATTGTCAGAAATAAAGAGGCAAAGTGAAATGTAGCTAAGCAGCTTTTGGTGAATAAAACTTCAACATTAAGTTGCTTACCAAGAAGAAAACATTAACAGTTTGAGACAGAAATATATTCTAACATTAATGTAAGAGAGATAAAAGTTAGAGCTTATAATAATTGCACTGTTAGATGAGAGTAGATAAATGAAGCCAGGTGTTACTTTTTCCATTCCTAACAGAATAGCAGAATAGTAGATAACTGAGTTGGAAGGAATATTGAAGGTCTTATAATCCAACTCCCTGCTCAAGCAGGAGATTCTATACTATTCAGACAAATTATTCTCAAATTTCTTTTTTAGGCCCTCCAGTGTTGGAGCACTCAAATTATTCTAGTAGACAGAATTTAAGAATTATTTGAGAAAATTCATTGGCTAGTTTCTTGTGCCAGGATTAATGTCAGTACCCTCATTTTTCATCCTCTCCTAGTGACTGTACATTTGAAGAAATTATTTAAATCTGCAAAACGTTTAGAAAAATTGAGTGTTTTGAATCCACCAGATTTAATGTCTTGTTGCAACAATCTGCATTGAAGCAGTGATCTGATCAAAGCTTTGTCAATCAGAAATATCTGTGAAATTTTGCCAGGCCCATGGGAATTTCAAATGAATGTCCCAAACTTCCACCAGATGAGGTAAAAATTGTAAGAATTGACCAACTCAATGTAGTTATCACATTAAATAATTGTAGTAACATATAAGACCTTACTGTATATCATTTTTTCAACTATTAGAAAGTTGCAAAATGGTTAAAAGGATTTATTGGACCAATAAGATTTGCTTGAAGCAAAACAAGATGAAATTTGAAGTACAATTGTGTATTTCTTTTGCTTGCTTTTTTTTGGTTAAATTTAAAACAGAAGAAGAACAAGTTAAAGAATGTGTTATAAAATGGGATAAGATTTTTGGTTACAACATATATGTGGAGCAAAGGGAAACTATAATTAAAACTATTGAAATTTATATTATGCTATAATCTTAAAGAAAACCTTTTATAAAATGATATATGGTTGATACAGGATGCCAGAGAAATTATCCAGAATTTATGAAGGCTCTTCAAATGTATGTTGGAAATATGAACAGAATGGACATTCTATCATCCTAAAAATTTGGACTCAAATGTATAAATATTGATAAAATGGGTTTAAAAGTTTAATATTCAATTGTATAAAACTTTTTACATAAAATGAAAAAATGGCTTTGTGATTTATGGTTCTGATGATTAGCAAGGATAGATTGAGTGTAAATTGAGCGTAAACTAGAAAAGAATGTTATGATGTAACTTTAGACAGAAAGATTAAAATATAATTACTTACAACCATGTTAAGAATATTGGAAGTCATTTCTATTAACATATCTATTTCTATTTACAAAAAAGGCAAAAAGCCAGACCCAGGAAACTACAGACTGGCCAGCCTAACATCTATTCCTGGGAAAATACTAGAAAAAATAATCAAGAAACAGATCTGCCACCACCTTGAGTCAAACAACATAATAACCACCAGCCAACATGGATTTGTCAGTAACAAATCATGCCAAACCAACCTCATCTCATTCTTCAATACTGTGACCAAATCAATTGACCAAAAATATATACCTAGACTTTAGCAAATCATTCAACAAGGTGGACCACAATCTACTATTCTGCAAAGTAAAGAAATGGGAGACAGTAATGCAAACTGGCTGACAAACCAGTGGGGACATGATAGCAGTCTACAATTACTTGAGGGGCTGCCACACTGAGGAGGGGGTCACACCAGAGGGCCAGACAAGGAGCAACGGATGGAAGCTGACCAAGGAGATTCAACCTAGAAATAAGGAAGAACTTTCTGATGGTGAGAGTGATCAACTGGTGGAATGGCCTGCCTGCGGAGGTTGTGACCACCCCAGCACTGGAGACCTTCAAGAAGAGACTGTATAGTGATCCCCCGGGTATTGCGATCCCGATCATTGCGAAACGGCTATATGACGATTTTTCAACCCGGAAGTCAAAACACCATCTGCGCATGCGCGCCCTTTTTTTCTATGGCCACGCATGCGTAGATGGCACTGGGCAGATCAGCTGCTGGGCGGCTTCCCTGGGTCTTCCCCCTCTTGCTGGCGGGAGGGCGAGCGGCGGGCATCAGCGAGGAGTTTCCCCACCGCCCACGCAAACTCCTCGCTGCTGCCGCGCCCGCCGCTTGTCTGCCGCCTGCCTGCCCGTGCGCGCGCCGCTCGCCCGCCCTTCGCCCGCCCACGCCGTTCGCTCGCGCCGCTTCCCAGCTGAGTCCTGAAGCGAATTGGCTTCAGGACTCAGCTGGGAAGCGGCGTGAGCGAACGGCGTGGGCGGGCGAAGGGCGGGCGAGCGGCAGCGAGGTGTTTGCGTGGGCGGTGGGGAAACCCCAATCTTCGGCTCCTCGCTGCTGCGGCGGAAGTAAAAACACCATCTGCGCATGCGCAGATGGTGTTTTTACTTCCGCAGCGCTACTTCGCGAAAAACCGATCATTGCGAGGGGTCCTGGAACGGAACCCTCACAATGATCGGGGGACCACTGTACTGCCATATATCTGAGATGGTATAGGATCTCCTGCACTAGCAGGAGGTTGGATTAGAAGACCCACAGGGTCCCTTCCAACACAAACTATAAATAAAATAAAATAAATGTTTATGTTAACATATTTCTTTATATCTTACTCTTTTCTATTTTCTTCCATTTTTGTTTCTTACTGCACTTTTACTTTTTATGTACTTTCCTTTTTTCTGGTCTAATTTAGCTCATTGTAGTTTTTATTATTGTTCTTAAAACTTTGAATCAAATGTATATGAAAGAAAAATTCAGGATGAGAGTTCCCTCTTTTGGGTGGCAAAGTGTTATATGACAGATCCAGAACATAAATTTATATACACATTTATTTATATTTAATCTAAACAATAAATTATTATCTCATCTTTGTTTTTAATATTTTTCTCTTCAGCCACATTAAAAATATTATTTTTGTTAACTTTAAAATGACAGAATTATAATCTTTTCAAAATCCTGATGTCTCAAATTGTGCATTTCTGCTGTATTGTAACTCAAACATTTTTATTTGTTTCTATTACTTATAATAAGTCATAAGTATCAAAGTGGAGGAAATGTGGCTACAACATCATTGGATGGCATCTGCATCACAATGCCGACCATAAAAGAGAAAACAGTCAATATAGAATGCTACCTTTAAAGAAAGTGAAGATGGATTGTGTTTCATTGCTGCTATTTGCTTTAAAGCTTTGACAAATTCTTATCTGGCAAGAGACAAGGAAAGAGAAAAAAAAATATCCTTCAAAGAATATCTCAGAAACCACACATTTAAGATTTGCATGAAACTGCTGGGTTAGGTCATCTATTGACATAGGGTTAGACTGTGATGCAAAGATGATACAAAGATTTCTGATCTAGGTTGCCCAAGTAATGCCATCAATATTCTTTCCAAATACTTGTATATTGGGAGATAGATATGGAAGAACAAGCTTCATTTCAACCCTAACAAGATAAAATGACCCAGGATTTTTTATCTGAAAATGTTCCATTTTATTTTTTACTATATATGGGACGTGTATATCCCATGTAGAATTGATGTACAATTTGGGCAGTGGTTCTCAACCTTCCCTATGCCGTGACCCATTAATGCAGTTCCTCATGTTGTGGTAACCCACCAACCATAAAATAATAAAGTTATGAGGAAACTCATGGGTGGCTTTTAACTTACCTTGCTGTGGGTTTGCTTTCTCCTATGCTGCGTGGTCACATCTTGGAGGCGCACGTGAGCTTTGCCCATGCAGGCGTACACAGTGCCGAATTTTTAAATACAATATATTTTTTTTTAAAGAGCCAAAAACAAGATGCTGATGCATGCGCTGTGAAATTTGGATTCTGCACATGCTCAGTAGTTCCCATAGTTCAGTTTTTCCCCCATAGCCTATTTGTGTGTGCGTTGACCCCCCTGGAGATGTATACAGGAGTGGTGTGTCGGTTCCTAAGACCATATGTTTTCCGATGGTCTTAGGCAACCCCTGTGAAAGGGTCATTCTACCCCCAAAGAGGCCATGACCCACAAGTTGGCAACTGCTGAATCTGGGGATCCTCTTGGGATTACATGACCAGTGGAGCCTTATTTTTCATCTTGTGTGTGAGTTGCTCTTCTGGGAACAGGAGGTTCTGCTCTCTATCACTCATGACCATAGTTCCCTCTAAGCTGAGCAGTGAGCAATCGCTCACTTAAAAGTCATCATCAACTCAGAGTTTTCCAAACCTGCCCAGAAGCCGAGAGGGAAAGAGTGAGAGGGAAGGAGAAAGAGAGGAAAAGAGAGAAACAGATAGAAAAAAGAGAAGAAGGAAAAGAGAAAGAAAAAGAATGGGAGTAAGGAAGAGAGAAAGAAAATCAAAATCTAGTTTGAAACTAGCTCAACTATTTAAGTGGCATTTTGATATTGATAGAGTTGCCCTATTATGAGCTCACTGTAATAGACACACAGTATTTATTTATTTATTTGTTTGTTTGTTTGTTTGTTTGTTTATTTATTTAATGCTCAGACACTATACTTTTCCGCCCAGCCCCCCAAAAATTAGAGGGACACTGCTCATGACTTTTCATTTCATGACTGGATTACTGCAATGTATTCTATTTGAGGTTTCCAAACATTGGTTTTATTGAATGCTGTCCAAAGTTATATAAATTTGTACACGTTTGAGAAATAAACAAACAAATCAAGCCAACAAGCTTGTCTTTCAAAGGGAGTCATAATAAGGAAATGTTAGCTTTCTGACCACCAATTAGTTCTGCCCTAATGATCATGGAGAGTAGCAATCTTGGAGAGTAGATTCCTGCCAAAACCTACAACCTGAGCTATGTATATTCTCAACGATTCCTAGCCAATTATCATTTTCTGAGATTGAGTTCCTTCCATTTAATTCATGTTAGTCAAACCCAGGCTCTAAATGTTGCTTTAGGAAAGAAATGGCATGGAAAGAGCACAAACCTATATTACTTTAATTTAATTTAATTTATTAGATTTGTATGACTTTTTGTATGACTTTTGAATGACTTTTTTGGAGAAGAAGAAGCACCAGAGAAATCATTTGACTGATTTGTATGATTGAACCATTGAGACATAGCAGAATGGTTAAGTTTAATGCCTCTCATATATGGTATACAGTATACAGTAATTGGTGCTATAATAAGAATGTTTATCCTTATAAAATGGAAACTATTTATTCAATTCAATTCAATTTATTAGATTTGTATGCCGCCCCTCTTCGAAGACTCGGGGCGGCTCACAACAATAATAAAAACAATATTCCAGCAAAAACAAATCTAATATTAAAAAGCACATAAAACCCTATCATATTTAAAAAAGCAAACAACATATACATACACAAACATAAATATAAAAAAGCCTGGGGGAAAGGTGTCTCAACTCCCCCATGCCTGGCGGTATAGATGGGTCTTGAGTAATTTGCAAAAGACAAGGAGTGTGGGGGCAGTTCTAATCTCCGGGGGGAGTTGATCCCAGAGGGCTGGGGCTGCCACAGAGAAGGCTCTTCCCTGGGCCCGCCAAATGACATTGTTTGGTCGACGGGACCAGGAGAAGGCCAACTCTGTGGGACCTTATCGGTTGCTGGGATTCGTGCGGTAGCAGGCGGTTCCGGAGGTACTCTGGTCCAATGCCATGCAGGGCTTTATAGGTCATAACCAACACTTTGAATTGTGGCTGGAAACTGATCGGCAGCCAATGCAGGCCATGGAGTGTTGCAGAAACGTGGGTGAATCTAGGAAGCCCCACGATGGCTCTCAATTAATTTACCTTTGTAGAAAGTTGAATATATTGATATAGGAATAGCTTCTTTTAATAGTTCTAAACATTTATTTTATTTTGTCTCTGAATAAAACTGACACTGATCAAAATGGTCTTTTACTATTATTACATTGCGTCTTCTTTCCCTTTTGGGCACTGAATATTTTAGGAAGAGGGCGGTGTCAAAACTGTGACTTGACAGCTATTCTGAAAACGTTTAGCCATTTCAGACCTTTATTTGATCTGTAGCTAATGTAGTGCCAGTGATATAAATTGGCAATTGCTCTGAGTATGCATTTCTCTGCCAATTCACAGACAGATTCATTTTCACCTTGTGACCCCCAGTAGCAACATTTCCCTGAGTCCATCTGAGCCAATCTACATGATGGAAAAACATAAATACAATAGGGTTAGGCAAGAGCGAGAAGGTACCAGTATCTGGAATTCTATTAACATAATTCATTAACTCCCTATGATTTCAGTCTATTAAATAATATATTATATTTGATCCCAGGATTCTTTAAAAATACTTTTATTGCTCTAAAGGTTGTGAATAAAATTAAAGTATATTTTTTAGTCAGAATATACTTATATTTTCATAAAAAATCTAGGAGAGGATATGGGGCATATTCAATGACTACCTCAGCTTCAACCACAACAACACAAGAGCATGCAACAAATTCAAACTTAATATTAATTGCTCCAAGCTTGACTGTAAAAAATATGACTTTAACAATCGAGTTGTCGAAGTGTGGAACTCATTACCGGACTCAGTAGTGTCAACCCCTAACCCCCAACATTTCTCCCTTAGACTATCCACGATTGACCTCTCCAGGTTCCTAAGAGGTCAGTAAGGGGTGTACATAAGTGCACTAGCCTGCCTTTCGTTCCCTGTCCAATTGTCTCTCCTTATCCCATATATCATATATCTTTTCTTCCTTTCATATATCTTCTCCTCTACTTTTATATCTTTTCTTTATATATAATACTTCATGTCTATCCTCTTCAATATGTATTATGTATTGGACAAAATAAATAAATAAATAAAAATAAATAAATATTCTGCAATCTTCATGCTGTTTTCTACCCTCAACATCTGCTTGTTAGTCAGGGAACTCTGCAAGTTGAAGTCCATTCATTTTAAAGTTGCCAAAGTTGGGAACACTGATCTATATGCTCAGGAATTACACAAAACAAAAATATTTGCAGTTTCAGTCCAGATCTCTCAGAATTTGCTCTCAGAATTCTCTCAATACTCAAGAGAAACATAGACATATTTCAAAAGATTCATAATAAATTGAGGAAATAAATTTTAATTTTTTTAAATAGAAAACACTCGGCTAGGACGTATTGCAGCAGTACAAATGAATATATCACCCAAGATGAATTTCCGGTCCCAAATAGCACCTAATCCAATTCCAATCCTAGACAAAAGCTTGTGGGATTGGGAGTGGAAAAAAAATTAACAAAGTTATATGAAGCAGGAAAAAACAGAGTAAGATTCAAAATTTTGCAAGACTGAAAAAAAGACAGACTTGAATTTCTTAACTTTAAATTATATTATTGCACAAGCTGCATATAATGGATAACAGAATAGATCAAATCTCCAAACCATGGAATATAAAACATAGAAGAAGCTGGTTTAGCCAAGGGAATTCATAGGTATTTCTAGAATAAAAAAAGCAAAAAAGCTTTTGAAAAGACATATTATGAGGCAAAGTCTGTTAAAATATGAACTCTTCTAAAAATAAGTATTAATCTGGTAATATCAACTTTAACTTTCTCTGTCAAGTGCCTTTCATTTCAAGAATAATGAGGGGGGATGATTTAATCACATATATTGACATAGTGCATCCAGATTCAGAAAGCATATTGGAGCCAAAGCAGGAACAAAGGTAAGGATTTACAATTTTTTTATGTATTTACCAATTGCAGGAGAAGTCAGGAAAGAAGAAATTGCCTTGGGACAAAGGTCAGAGTTTGAAAAACTTGTAATAAGACCAGGATTATCTATTGGGACATATATAAGGATTATTGTTGAACTGTGACAAATCAAAAATCAATTTGTATGGTAAAGTGGATGTAAAACTTCAAAAAACATAGTTACATTGCAATAGTGGGGGGACTTATGGATGAAGTTTACTCTAAACTACAATTTAAGGGAATATGTAACTATATATAAAAGGTTTTACAGGTAATATACATCACTGTCAACAATTGTCAGCCTCTCTAAGTAGATTATTTACTCCAAACTTTATGTTCGTGATACTATAGTCAACCAGGTAATTTAAAAAATATCCTCTACTACTGCATAAGTAGCAACTATGTATTTCAGGGCTGTCAAATTCACAGCCTGCGGGCTGGATTTGTCAAGCAGTGGTCATGCCCATGTCCAGTTTAGCAAAGGAGAAAAAGGTACCAATACGTTATGGGATGCCACCGTGATAATGTGAGTTTTACAGCTCTGATCTATTTGAATCTATTTCAACTTTGCTATTTGAAATACATTACATTTCTATAAAAGTATTTGCAAACATATCAGATGGCTCCTCATCAGATGTTACATAGTGTGCCCTAATTCTATTGCTTGTGGATACAAAATAACTACATTTTAACAGCAAGGAATAGCAGTTTGCAATCATTGGAGTTTAATCAAAGGCTTGCATGCTGCAGAACGAATAGAAGTGTTGTTGAACTTTCAAGACTAGTACTTGACTCCTTTGTGATTAAAAAAAACCCCTGGGAATGACACCTTGTAGCAGTGAAGGGTTACAAAAAAATTTATTGCCACACTGTGGGCGTGACTTATGCATTTTCTTTCAATATATTTCAGTGCAAATTGGGGGCTCTGGGGCGGAGCTCCATTTTCTCTACCCCACTGTGTTCCCCCCATCCTGGCAGCAGCCCACCTCTGCCTAGTAGCCATGTGAATGATGAATTGGTTCATACTTATGGTCTCCATTGGTCAATGCTCAATAAAGATAAAGCCATATGAAACTTTGAATGAGTGATCTCATATGACAAAACTTTGAATCCCCCACTTGGAAAAGATTCACAGAGAAAAACAGGGACTTGCTTGGAAGTAGTTAATTGAATCAGGTGCTTAAAGGACTCTTGATAATTCAAGAGGGGCAGCATACAAATCGAATAAATGAAATGAAATGAAATGTTTGAGCTATTTTAACAGATTAATGTTCAAGGATGCAACTTCACTACCAATTATGTAGGCTCCTGAAAGAGTGAATTAATGGTATGAGGGGCTCTGTGAAATTGTTTTGAACAGTTTGGTCAATGAAATGTATCACTTTGTCAGGCTCTGCTTGTCAATGCTCTTTTTGACTGGTAAAGCTAATATTACCTTGGGATTTCTGGAGTTCTTTAATGGAGACAGCCACAGATCCTAATTTGATTGTCACTTGTCCTAATGGATTATTATACTTCTTTATTGAGCCTGCCAACACAACTCAGAATTTGGTCCATGTGCCAACATTCTATATGTAGTCTCAAGGTTAACATTTTTATTTCTGCATGACTAGAATATGGTTAAGTCCCTTCAAAAATGACATTCAGCTAGCTAGCCTTCCTTACATCGTATGAAACCCACTGTTCATAGATGGCAAAAGTATACCACTCAGGAAGGTGTAAAAATTTGACAATTTGCCTAATGCCCAACTTCCAACCCACCCAGGTCACTGATGAAATGACCTATAGCAGTAGTAACCAAGCTGGTCAATCTTAGCTTTACTGGTCCAGGAAGAATACAAAAGTTGCACTGTATTATAATATTATCATTATTGGTTATTTATAAATATTAACAAAAAAAGGCAAAGAAAAAAAAGTTATTTGAAAAAATAAACATGCACCTGATGTTCTGTTGGGCTCTCTGGTAGAATCTTCCCAAAAATTCACAGGTACAAATTTCAGACACACACACGTTTGAAAATTCAAAACAATGTTCTTTATAATGAAAATTCACTTAAACCAAGCCCTCTTTTGGTATAGCAAAGAGCACTCGTCTCCAAACAAACTGGTAATTTGTACAAGTCCCTTATCAGTTCTGTGTTACTTAGCTTAGTCCTTCTTCTTTCACAAACTGAAACACACTTTGCTCTGGTTTAGTTTCAAAGCGGGGAAAAATCAGCACACAAAAAGTCAAAGTCAGTAAAGCAGTCACGAAACACAACGATCAGATAATCCTTCACACTGGCCAAGCCCACAGGCTGCTCTTTATAGCAGCCTCACTAATTATCACAGCCCCACCCAACCACAGGTGGCCTCATTTTCTTTGATAATAATCTCTCAGTTGTTGTTGCCTATGCATCACTCTCCTCATGCGTGGCTGTATCATTAACTCTTGTTCTGAATCCAAGGAGGAGCTAGATAATTGATCTCCTTCTGAGCTGTCTGCCACACTCTCCTCCTCCCTGTCACTCATGTCTTCTTGGTCAGAGGAGCCTTCATCAGCAGATTCCACCGGGGGCAAAACAGGCCTGCAGCATGTGGATGTCTCCCCCACATCCACAGTCCTTGGGGCAGGAGCTGGGCCAGAGCTAACCACAACACTTAATTTCTAACTTTTTCATTTCAGAGTCAACATCCTCAATCCTTAAAAATAATTTATACATATTTATTTTTGTCTTGCTGTATGATTCTTGCGTTCATTTCTACCATGTTTTCCCAAAAATAAGACCCTGTCTTATATTTTTTTTGAACTTTGAAATAAGCACTTGAAATAAGCATTTTATTGACTTAAAAGTCCAATTGAGCTTATTGTTGGGGGGTGTCTTATTTTGGGTAAGATTATTGAAGGTAACTTGGAAAAGTTAATTTTCAATCATCCTTCCTGTGTGTTATCCCATTCTTCCAGAGTGTGAGGTAGCTTTAGGTAGTTTGAAGGTATAACCAAATTTCTGTTTTTTAATCTAAATCTGCAGTGACTCAGCTCAGATCAGATTGGCATTAAATCTTGAATTGCATCCTCATCTAAACATAACCTTTTTGAATCTCCAATTCAAATGGAATCAGGGTTGATTCTCACAGTCAAATAAGAAAGTGTCAGAAGTGATACCACCATGAAGGACACGGTGATTTACAGTCCTACCAGCTGATTGCAAAAGGTGTATCCTGAGAGTTGCTGATTGCCCATTGTGGGTGATTGAGTGATTGTTTCTTGCTGAGTAAAGGCAACCTTAAGCTTCTAAGCACGGAAAACAGTTCAATTACTTGGGAAGGTGATGAATTCCCCTTCATTGGTTATGTCCAGACAGATAATAGATAACCATATAATATATATATAAGGGATAAAGGTGGCAAACATGCATAATATTCTTGCCTCTATTTCTGAACAACAACAACAATCCTGTGAGGTGAATTGGGCTGAGACAGTGTAATTAGCTCAAAGTTACCCAGTTACTTTCATGTCTAAGGAAGGCCTAGATCCTCAGTCTTCTGCTTAGCACATCAACCGCTACACCAAACTGATCCTCTGTTCGTTAGATATACTTTGAATTGGATTGCTTATTGAGCATTGGAATGGAGTGGATGCTCCCACTGAATTCTGTGGTTCTATGTTTCTGGTGCACCATTAGTGACTGAATTGCAATAAAGTGTAAAGAATTGATCCTGAAAATGATGCCACCTGTGATGCCTAAACTTCCTTAATAAATTATTGTATAAAATTGGCCATTATTGTTTCATCCCAATGTAAGATGACCAGAACGCTATTGGAGAAGGGACAGAATAAGCATATTCATCTCTACTTCTTATTATTATAGAATTTATACAAATTAATAATGCTTCAAGAAGGCTCCAGATGTACAGTAGATTCACAAATTCTTTGCTGTTCAGTATAGGGTCTAGATCAGGGGTGTCAAACTTGATTTCATTGAAGGCTGTATCAGGGTTATGTTGGACCTTAGGGAGGGTGGGATGGGCAGGGCCAGTTTGATATCACTCATGTTGTGGGGGCTATCTGCCTGACAGCTGTTATAGATGTATACACAGGGGTGGGCAGCAGGCGGGACAGGGTGGAACGCAGTTCCAGTGGCGGAAATGGAGATGCATGCCCAGCTCCAGCTGATTGGTGGCTGTCACTTCCTGGATTACTGGTCTTGGCTTGGCTCTCCTTTTTTCCCCTGCTGCTGCTGCTGCATCTGTGCTCCTTGCTTTTTTCCTCTTTCCTCCTTCCTGGCCTCGAACGAGCTTTCCTCTCTCCTGCCTGGCTCCCCTCCAGTGTCACGCGGCCACCTCCTGCCTGAGGTGCAAGCAAAAGGCGTGGGTGGAAGAAGCGCTGGCAGCATTTATGCTTCTGGCAGCACCCATTCACTAGCTACCCAGACTGAGGGGGGGGGGTGACCCAGGAAGGAGAGCGTGGGAAACATGAAGCAAATTGTCACACAAGTGAGCAACACTGTTAAGGTTGTAAGTTGAGGACTTAACAGTTCACTTGAACAATGATGATCGTTCAAGCCACTCCCACCTGGTCACATAGCCAGCAAGCCACTCCTACCCAGTCACATGACCATTAAGCCACACCCACGATGTGGCAGTAAAAGTTTTGGCTGCCCATTACTCTGCATACATGCAGCCATATGTTCACCTAAAGACATTATCAATGTGGCTGCACGGGGACATATATTTTACCATTAACATAAATGTGCACATTTGAACATTAATGCCTGCATAACAAGCAGCAATCAATATCTAAGAAACTGAAAAGTACAGTCGTGACAAACTGTAACTCTTTAAGAAGGACAAACACTGTTAAGGTTGTAAGTTGAGGACTTAGCAGTTCACTTGAACAATGATGATCGTTCAAGCCACTCCCACCTGGTCACATAGCCAGCAAGCCACTCCTACCCAGTCACATGACCATTAAGCCACACCCACGATGTGGCAGTAAAATTTTTGGCTGCCCATTACTGTGCATACATGCAGCCATATGTTCACCTAAAGACATTATCAACGTGGCTGCATGGGGGACATATCTTTTACCATTAACATAAATGTGCACATTTAAACATCAATGCCTGCATAACAAGCAACAATCAATATCTAAGAAACTGAAAAGTACAGTTGTGACAAACTGTTTAACTCTTTAAGAAGGACAAAATTACAAAATGGAGCTACATCTTCCCCAAAGAGTTTGAAAAATTTCTCGCTTCAAATTAAAATGAAAGAAGACACCAAGAATCAGAAAATGAAGACCAAGATGTTTTACTATGGCTTTCTCATTTGGTGCTGGCAGTAGAAAAGTAATATTTTCATTTTCTCTCATGCACTAGTGAAAACTGTCAACTAACGAGATATAAAACATAAATCATACAACAAGAAGGGTCATTTATTTTAAAAATAGTATGTGAAGTTATTGCCCAGATATGGAGATGTAATAGCCAAGTGCTCTGAAAAGTGATTTTCTTTAAAACTTTCTGGCTGGGAAATCACTAGAAAGTTCACAGTTAGGAGTCTTAGGTCTTCTGTAAATTTCTGCTTTGGAATGGTAGGAAATTAGACCATTTGATATTCCAAAGATGGATAATCCTGATATTTGAGAGAATAGTTATGGGAACCAAACCAATGTAATTGGAGGGCATCAAAGTCTTGCTGGCTAATATTTATGGTGCTTGCTCCCAGATAAAGGATACAAGGAATGAAGAAAAAACAGGTTATGTCTCATCTAATCTGGTGCAGTGGCACTTAGGTTATTATAAATTAATGAAATTAAAACTGATTTTTAAAAAGCCATTATCAAATTCAGTGTTTCTCAACCTTGACAGCTTTAAGGCTGGAGAAATCGTGAGAATTGGAGCCTGCAGATTTTAATGTTGCCAAGGTTGAAAAATACTAACCTAATCCAAGCATTCAGAAAATAGAAAGATAGATTTTGGAAGTCCAGTGCTTGAGATACATTTTCAGAATACAATATTGAAAATAGATTGCATGTTATCATTTGCTCATTAAAAATATATAGAGCAGTTTCCTGAGTCATGACAGAATTTCTGCGATTATAGAACATAGAACCTTAGGATTGTAAGGGATCTTGAAGGTCTAGTAATACCACACTGTGCTCAAAGCAGGAACCTTTTACCATCCAGTCAAATGGTTGCCCAATCTATTTTTGAAAACCTCCATTGATGGAACACCTATAACCCCAGGAGTCAATCTATTCCACTGATTAATTTTTCTCACTGTCAGAAATTGCCTCTTTACCTCTAGATTGGATCTTTTTTTAATAAGCTTCTATTGTCCTGCCCTCTGGTGCCCTAGATAATAAGTCAAATTCCCTGTTCTTTGTGACAGACCCTCGAGTACTGGAAGTACCGAAACATCAAGTTGGGTAAGCTTGATATACATTGTGGACATCCATCTTTAGCTCTCACTTTTCTGCAAGTACTGAATAAAAGTTCATCTGATTTACAGTCCCAAGATAGACCCAAATGAACACATTTATGTAAAAAGCACCTTTCACACTCTGAAAAAACCTTTGACAGCATTACTTAATAAAAAAAAATCCAATACCATCATAAATTCATTTATGGGTGGAAAAGCAGTTAACGGCTCACTCGACTAACGTGTGCACAAAATCTTTCTTTCCCTATCTTTGTCCATCTCATTTTTCTTGTGTGTCCCAACAACTGAACTGTTTTCACAGCATAATAATTATGCTGTCATTTTTTTCCATGATTCAAGTACTGTGATTCCATTCTGCAAAAGAAATCTAGAGGAGTTCCTGTGGTTAAAAAAAAAAGATATAAAAATTGACGACAGCTGCTACAGTTTCATCTTTCAGGACACAATTACTCCCCCCCCCCACCAAAGAAGGCAGTGTAAAGTACAAGTTAAGCTTGAAGCCTCACAAAATGGACCATGAATTCAATTTTGTTTTGTTTGTTTTTATTGCTGTCCAGACTTAAATAGTTTTTTTGCCGCATCAGCGGGAAAGAGGTCAGGCGTTCAAACAGGGCCAATGCTTGGCATCCTGTGGGTGGAAATACAACTTAGCACTGAGCAAAATAAAATAAAAGTTAAGTTACCATTCAGGAAATGCAGAGTTAAATGAACATATGCTTCTAAATCCCCAAAACTTGAAGATGACATTGAGAACTCAATAAGCCTTAGATGGAATTCTTCTAAAACTATTGTGACAGGAACAATGTTTCTTGGATACTCTTTAAGGTTGTAGTTTATGGGACCACTATGCCCACTTCCTTGGTTTACGCTTGCAACATATGTAGGTATGCATGTATGTATGCATGTATGTATGTAGGTAGGTATGCATGTATGTATGCATGTAACGAGGGTTGGCCTACTGCCTGGACGGGGATGTGGGATGCAGTGGGGTAGTGAAAATGGAGCTCCACCCCAGAGCACCCAATTTGCACTGAAAGATGTTGAAAGAAAATGCAGGGTATCCTGAATAAGCCACGCCCACAGTGTGGTAGTAAAATTTTTGGTAGCCCTTCACTGCATGTAACATATTTTTGCTGATAATGAAAATTAAGGGTGACTAATACAGATCTATTTCAACATATTTAGCTCTCATCAGCTAGCCATAGCTTTTAACCTCTAGGCCACAGGTCCTCCTCCTGTCTCAGCTTGTACCAGGGAAGAGTTATATATGTTTCCCCCCCCTTTCTTTTTCTATCAAATCACCCTAGTATACCCAAATATAGAGAGGAGCATACTGCTTCCACTTTGCCCCTTGGCCCCTCCAAGAGCTATCCAGGCAGTTAATTTTATAACCAACAAACTATATTCTATATGTGTAACATATTTTTGCTGATAATGAAAATGAAGGGAGACTAGTATGTGTATATTTTGCACATGTAGATTATATACTGCTAAAAAAAATAAAGGAAGCGATAAAATAACACATCCTAGATCTGAATGAATGAAATATTCTCATTGAATACTTTGTTCTGTACAAAGTTGAATGTTCACAACAGCATGTGGAATTGATTGTCAATCAGGGTTGCTTTCTAAGTGGACAGTTTAATTTCACAGAAGTTTGATTTACTTGGAGTTATATTGTGTTGTTTAAGTGTTCCCTTTATTTTCTTGAGAAGTGTAGTTTGTTGGCTATAAAAAATTATCTGCCTTGGAGGGGCTGAGAGACAAAAAGGAAAGCAGTATGCTTCCTCCCATATTTGGATATACCAGGGTGATTTAACAGGAAAAAAAATGGTAACTCTTCTCTTGTACAAGCTGATACAGAGGAGAGCCTGTGGTCAGGTGGTTAAAACTACTGCCTTGCAAGGCAGAGTCTGCAGGTTCAAATCCTGGTAAGGGTATGGCTAGCTGATGAGAGCATAATAAGCTCGAAATAGATCTATATTAGTCTCCCTTACTCCACTTATCAGCAAAAATAAGTTGCTTATATAGGTCTTGGCATTTTTGGGTTTCTTTCTGTATAAGCTTCAGAAAATCCTGCCGACATTTTGACGAGATCCCACTCTTCATCTTCAGGCTGGTGCTTTCATCACCAGGATTATCTGAACCTTACATGGAAAGAAAGCTGAATATGCCAAGACCTATATACCTATACCCGTGAAAATCTACATATACATATACATACATACATACTATTGTATTATATTTATTGTATTGTATTGTATTGTATTATATTAATTATATTATATTATTATTATATTATATTACTATTATATTATATTATTATTATATTATATTATATCAATGTGACAGTAGCAGGAGCAATATGTCCCCACACCTCCACACCTACAGCTAGCTTACCTTTGGGAGCACTCTTCTTGGTTTTATGTTCCTGCTTCCCCACTGCCATTTGCATAAACTATGCACAAACATAGAATACATCATCAGTAACTTTCTTGAGACTGGTGGAAAAAATCAATGCATGAGTCAGATGATCAAAAGAGGAAATACCTTCACTTTAGGGCTTTCTCTCCCCCACCCTTGCTGCAAAAGCTTTGCCTCCAATGTAAGCAGGAAGCATCAATCAGTTGCTTATCAACATTGCCAAGTTTTAAATCAGCGTTTCCCAACCTTGACCACTTTCAGACGTGTGGATTTCAACTCCCCAAATTCCCTAGCTATCAATTCTGGTAGTTGAAGACCATGCATCTTAAAAGTGACCAAGGTTTGGAACTTAGTTTTAAAAGGATGAATGAGAATCTTTAGACAATTGCTCCTAGGTTGGTTTTCTTCTTTCTAACAAAAGAAAGAATTGCTGCAGACATCCTGAAATGACTCCAGGATCTCCTTTTTGCCTTTGTATTTATGCTGTCATTACACTTTTTGTTTCTCTCAACAAAGTCTCCCTCTTTTCTCCTTTTATTCCAACGCTTTTTTGAAGAGTTTCTTCAAACTATTTCTCTTTCTCTTTGCTTTTCGTCCAGTACTCTTTTTCTAACTATCCCCATTTGAGGTTTCTTTTTGCAAAAGAAGTTGTATCTCTCTCTGTCCATACCACTGCTTTGCATCCCATATAATTCCATATTTTTTACACTGCTCAACTCTAATTACTTGCACTTCTTTTTAATTAGTCTTCCCCTCCTCCCTTTTATACACCAAACCCATCGTTCTTTCCTCATTCTGGTTCCTAAGGTTCAGGTCCTATCCTGTTCTTCCTTTGAGATCCTTGATGTCTATTATATCTTCCTCTTTATCTGTGGCAAGCACTATATCTCTTTTAATCTCCCATCTTCTCTTTATTGTATCTTCTGGAAGGATTCCACCAATTTGCTACCTATTCCCTTTACCCCTACCTTTCACCATATGTGTTGCTATCAGCCTTAAGTAGAAATGTTGAAGAATGCTACAAACCAATGTTAAGAACATGGCCATTTAGTAACATAAGGAACAGCTTTCTTTTAGTGATTATTTGCAGTCTCGAAGTTCTTTATACTGTTGAGATGATACAAAGTTTTCGGCAACTTTGGTAAGAAAACAACCATGAATAAATCCTGCAGGAAAACAACCACTTCAGCACAACAGCTGTTTTTAGAGATACCCCAGCAGCTTTGCAATTTACTTTATCCAAAACAGTGTGGGCAAGTGTGTTCTCTATGGGATGAGTTTACATTCATACAGTATTTATGAATAAACGACAATAGCCTAAGTACTGACAATAACTAAGATTAAGCTATGGACAGATGTTACATAGAGAGATTTGCTGAACTCTTAACCATGCTAAATTGTTTTTATGTACAGAGAATAATCAATCTATTTCCATCCTCAATATTAGTGGAATGTTTCTACAAAATCCCTAAAAATGCCACATTTTGCCTCATATTTGGAAATTATGCTTGCGCGAAATTCTTAGTATTCAGCATCTTGTATTTGAGTGCTTGTATTCGTCAGAAATGAGCAGCCTGCCACTCTAACATGTCAGTCTTGGCTGCATAAGATCTAGATGAATGAAGTGGGCTAAAACAGATCTTAGTTCTTGTGTGGCTAATTTCCATAGAAGGTTTGTCTCTGAAAGAAATGCTCCAGATCAGACAAATCTGACTAGGACAATGATTGATGAATATGAATGGTAAGGAATAGAGGCAAGATATATGTGTTATTTTTCATTTTAAAACAAACTTGTGCTCTGAAGTGTACAATAATTTGCAAGCAAAAAGGACATCTTCATTTTCTAAAGGGGCCCTTTTTAAATGATAGGCAATAATGGGAGGATAAGTCCATTATTCATTTATAAGGGAATTAGCATAACAAAGCTGCTTAATGCGAGAGTTCAGAAAGCTCTGATTAATAAATTAATCCTTACATTTTATAATAGATCTCATTTTTGAATAATTCTTATAAGAAAATCTTTTAATAACTTTAGTGTTTTTCAGCTCAGGATATTAACTGTTGCCAGGCTAGAATGTAGGAAACTAAATAGGACCAGTAAATCTAGATCTGACCGGACACTGTTCAGAGCTTTTATTAAGACTTACCTATTGGCAATCGAGGAAGCAAAATGTTTGCATCTTACCGCCTTGCTTCCATCTGCAGAATCTCACCCTGGCACCCTGTTTAGGGTGACTAACTCTCTCCTTGATCTGGAGAGAGGAGGAACCTTTGCAGGGTAGAGCTGAGGAGTTTAACAGGTTTCTTGCGGATAAAGTCGCTCATATCTGGACTGACTTGGACTCTGAGTGGGCAGTATTGATTGATGAGACAGAGTCTTGTCTTGGTCTGGTGATATGAGATGAGTTTGATCTGGTGACATCTGATGAAGTGGACAAGGCCATGAGAGCTGTGAGCTCCTCCACCTGTGTCCCTCCTGGTTGGTTTCGACCAGCAAGGAGGAAACACAAGACTGGATCCAGGTGGTGGTCAATGCTTCATTGATGGAGGGGTCCTTTCCACCCACACTTAGGCGGTGGTGCGGCCATCCTCAAGAAGTCTTCCCTGGATCCAGCTATTCTTAACAACTATTGTCCTGTCTCCAACTTCCCTTTCTATGAAAGGTCGTTGAGAAAGTGGTGGCCCTCCAGTGGTCCTTGGATGAAGCCAATTATCTTGATCCTTATCAGTCTGGTTTTTAGAGAGAGGGGGGAGGGGGAGGGGGAGGGAGAGAGAGACCTTCTGTTGGGCTTTGCATTTGAGCGTGTATTCTGATTGGTTGTCAGACTCCTATCGGGCCATGCAGGGAGAACTTTGTAGATTGTCTTTTGTGTCCTAGGTCTGGTTGAATTTTGCTGGCTAATGATGTAATGAAGAAGGATTTGGACAATTTCTATTATGGCTAAGGGCTAATCCTACCTTTATTGGATCTTGGCATGAAGCTATTTGCTTATGAATAGATCTAACTATCTCTTTATCTCTTAAATGATGACACCTACTGTAGGCTATTGAGGAGTGTGGGGGCTATTAATAGTGAATCTGCTTCCTGCCTTTAAAAAACCCCATATTTCTCATTTCTCATCTAAGGAGGTGTAATATTCTGCCTTTTTAATATTTGCTGGAATATTTCATTTTCTTAGGAGAGGCGTGGGTGCTAACTCCCTACGGAAGGAAGCAAGAATCTGGTTGAAGGTGTACAAGGAAAAGGGGGAAAGGCTTAGCCAGAACTGGTTTGCAGTCTGATCTTTATAAATCATGTCATGTTGAATTTAGTGGGGGTAATTTCTACACTGGCAACCTTTTCCCTTTTCCCAAGGGAGAAAGAGGCAAAGCTGTTAATGCAGTTGCCTTGAAACAACTCTGACCTTGCAACAATTCTCTTGAGAACAGCTACTGCTGTAGGAAGTGCAGCACAGGTCTTTTGGGGGGGGGAGGGAGGGATCACTACATTGGACTGAGAACTGAAAGGGAGTAGGATTTCTACCATCATCCCATTTTCTCTTCAGGGCAGATTTCAAGGTTATATGTTGCTAATCATTAAGGCAGAAAACCCTGAGTTCACTGGAATTCCTTATCCATAAATCTGCAGAGATTTAGTCTGAATTATGTAGACCTAAATAGTTTCCTTGATTCTAGTCCAATATCTTAATGATTATACCACACTGGTTCTTTGTTTGTACTGCAGCTCTTTAATCTGGAAATTAATTACTTTCCTTATAAAAGCAAAAGATTCAAGAATCAAGATAATCAGCTAAAGATGTGATCCCCTTATATAGAGCGCTGGTGAGACCACATTTGGAATACTGTGTTCAGTTCTGGAGACCTCACCTACAAAAAGATATTGACAAAATTGAACGGGTCCAAAGACGGACTACAAGAATGGTGGAAGATCTTAAGCATAAAACGTATCAGGAAAGACTTAATGAACTCAATCTGTATAGTCTGGGGGACAGAAGGAAAAGGGGGGACATGATCGAAACATTTAAATATGTTAAAGGGTTAAATAATGTCCAGGAGGGAAGTGTTTTTAATAGGAAAGTGAACACAAGAACAAGGGGACACAATCTGAAGTTAGTTGGGGGAAAGATCAAAAGCAACATGAGAAAATATTATTTTACTGAAAGAGTAGTAGATGCTTGGAACAAACTTCCAGCAGACGTGGTTGGTAAATCCACAGTAACTGAATTTAAACATGCCTGGGATAAACATATATCCGTCCTAAGATAAAATACAGGAAATAGTATAAGGGCAGACTAGATGGACCATGAAGTCTTTTTCTGCCGTCAATCTTCTATGTTTCTATATCCACGTATGTGTATGTGTGTGCTTGTGCGCGCATGTGTGTGTGCTTGTGCGTGCATGTGCAGACAGAATGACAAAAAAAAAGCATTCCAGTGTACAGCAAGTAACTCTCCTTTTGTAAATGCATATTATGTGCGGTACAGTAATCTGCAATTATAATCACAGTTTAAGGCAGGTGGAAATTTAATAATCAAGTCTTAACTAAGGACCTAAGAATTATTAAGGTAGCACCTTGAAATATAGGCAGAATTTAGATACTTTCTGGCAATGTGTTTCCCATAGCAGAGTTAGTTTTCCTGCCTCAAAGTCTATCCAGCCACAATCAAAAATGTGTGATGCTTTCAATCCTCCTATGCATAAGAAACCAAGGTAGAAATGCACCTCTAGTAACTCATGTGCAATTTACCAAGTGAAAGCTGACTAGCTTGCTAGGGATGCTGAAGAATTTGTTTTGGTTGATAATAATAATAATAAACAGTGCAAGATAATTTCCATTTTACAGATATAAACACTTTGGAATATAGATCTTTCTTGGAGTATGCGCTTATGGTTCCTCTCCTGGGTTTAGAAAAACCAGGCATACATATTACAAAGGGGCTTGTGCATTTGGATGTGCATACCCATTTTTTCAGAACAAAGCAAAATTGAATGTAGTGAATTTATTACTGAATAAATGAAAAGAAGGACCAGGGGAGACCTGATAGCAGTGTTCCAATATCTCGGTGGTTGCCACAAAGAAGAGAGAGTTAACCTATTCTCCAAAGCACTTGAGGGTAGAACAAGAAGCAATGGATGGAAACTAAACAAGGAGAGAAGTCACTTAGAAATAAGGAGAAATTTCCTGACAGCTAGAACAATTAATCAGTGGAACAGCTTGACTCCAGAAATTGTGAATGCTCCAATACTGGGAGTGCTGTTCTGTTCGGGTCGTATGTGACCCGAAGCCAAGTTTGAGTCCCTGTAAAAAATTTTCCCTGCATATCTGAAACTTGAAATTTCATGCTGGTTCATCATTTCAGGGGTTCTCTCTATGAGAATTTTTTTGGGGGGGTGGGGGGCTTAGTTTTTGCTGGGCAAAAAAAGTTACAAATCTTATGTTCCTGGGTCACCCTGACCCGGACCGAAAACTCTTCATTTGCAGTGCTTATGTTTGGTCTTTTTGAAAGCTTTTTTCACTTGGAAAGTAGTCTGAACATTTCTGCACACAATGATATGAAAATTGAAATGAAAAAAGTAAATCTTATTGGTTTATTTTGCGGATATAATGCACGCCCCCCCCGTTTTTGTGAAAAAATTTTCAATTTATGGATAGTTTTGCTTGCAAAATGCATTCTATTTTACTAAAGTTGGTGTGGGATTGGTAGCTTGAACATTTCTGAATATAAGAAAAATATAAAGGAACTGAAAAAAATGATTCTTATTGGTTTTTTAACATCAGAAATAAGGCCTCCCCCCCCCCTTGGCTGCTTGCAACCATTTTCACTTTTTATTTTTTTATGCTCCAAATCCGAAATATTCTTTAAAATCTTAGGCATTCATTTACTCAATTTAACAATGCTGATCATCAAAAAATATTTTTGGGGTGGTGGCTAATTGTTTTCTGGGCAAAAAAAAATCATAACTTTGAATCTGTTTCTGTTCGTATGTGACCGGACCAAAAATATTTTTTTTAGGTACTTGAATTTGATCTTTTTGAAAACTTTTTCAACTGTAAAACTAGTTTGAACATTTATGAACATAATGATATGAAAATTGAACTGGAAAAATTGAGACTTATATTTTTATTTTGATCAAAAAGCCCCTCCCCCCATCCTTTTTTAATTTCGTGTCAATTTCTATTTTTTAAGGCTACAAATCCCTAAGGAATTTTCCCCCAAAAGGTTTGATATACTAAATTGAACATTTCTGAATATAAGAAAAATATAAATGAACTGAAAAAAATGGTTCTTATTGGTTTATTTTTGCCACAAAAGGGCCACCCCCCCTCGGCCTTGCTGTTTGCCATTATTGTCACTGTTTATACATATTTGTCTAGAAATATTTGGAATATCCTTTTGAAAATCAACCACATTGTAGCCAGAGAACTAATTTTATGAAACAAATCCATTTTACTAAAAAAAGTATGTAAGTTTGAAATTAACAGCATAATTTTTATATAAATTGAAATAATTGAGGCATACTTTATGTGCAAAATAAACCAATATGCATCAATTTTTCCAGTTCAATTTTCATATCATTATGTTCAGAAATGTTCAAGCTACCAATCCCACACCAACTTTAGTAAAATAGAATGTATTTTGCTAGCAAAACTATCCATAAAGTGAAGACTATTTAAAAAAAACGGGGGGGCGTGCATTTCATCAACAAAATAAACCAATATGCATCAATTTTTCCAGTTCAATTTTCATATCATTATGTTCAGAAATGTTCAAGCTACCAATCCCATACCAACTTTAGTAAAATAGAATGCATTTTGCAAGCAAAACTATCCATAAATTGAAAAAAATTTCACAAAAACAGGGGGGGCGTGCATTATATCCGCAAAATAAACCAATAAGATTTACTTTTTTCATTTCAATTTTCATATCATTGTGTGCAGAAATGTTCAGACTACTTTCCAAGTGAAAAAAGCTTTCAAAAAGACCAAACATAAGCACTGCAAATGAAGAGTTTTCGGTCCGGGTCAGGGTGACCCGGGAACATAAGATTTGTTACTTTTCTTAAACAGAACAGCAGGGTTAAGAAGATGTGGGATAACCATTTGTCTGAAGTAGTGTCGGGTTTCCTGGCTATGCAGGGGGTTGGATTAGATCTACAAGGTCCCTTCCAACTCTGTTGTTGTTGTTAAACATTGACATTGTTTGGATGCTAAGTTATCTGTACAGTCATTGAATTTTAGATAAAGCATTTTAACTTTAAGGAGCTTGTCAAACTAAACAATATGTTTAAACAGGTCTTCAGTGTAACCCAAAAAGACCCATTTAAATTAATTTGCCAGATTAACATCAAGCAAATCAAATCTGGGAGTGCTGGGGTTGGGATATGAGATGATTTGCCTCCCTTTGGGAAAAAAAGAAAATTATCTTCCTGCCTTCTATTTTTAATGTAAAAATAAATCAATCAACCCTGAAATAAGATATTTAGTCCAATCCTACTTTAATCCAGTGCTAGCCAGAACCTCTGATTGTTTCCAGATGATCATATTTGTCTCTTAAGGCCCATGCTCTTCACAGGTTCGGCTGCATGTTTCTTATCTTGAAACTGAGACAAGGAAAAAAATGGAGGCAGGAAGATACTTTGGAAATTGTGCATGATACTTTGAGTTTCTAGGTTCCCTATGAAAATAGCTGAATCTATCCTGATACACAATTTAACTCTGTTCATGTTGTTTTCATTTCATTTTCATTTTATTGGATTTGCATGCCGCCCCTCTCCGTAGACTCGGGGCGGCTAACAACAGTGGTAAAAACAACATGCGACAATTCAATACTAAAGTAGCTAAAAACCCTTATTTTAAAACCAATCATACATTCAAACGTACCATACATAAATTGTAGAAGCCTAGGGGGAAAGAATATCTTAATTCCCCCATGCCTGACGACAAAGGTGGGTTTTAAGAAGCTTACGAAAGGTAAGAAGGGTGGGGGCTATTCTAATCTCTGGGGGGAGTTGGTTCCAGAGGGTCATTTGTTCTCCTTCTGCTTTAAATATGTGTTTTATTTTTATATATAGCAGTTTTGTGCTCTTAATTACATTTTGTGTTCAGCCATTCTGGAGATTGTTCTGTTAAAAGGCAATAAAAATAGCCTTAAAAAAAAAAAAAAGTAGTTACAGATCTTTCATGAGTTGAATATGATTGGACATGTTCTAGACAGTGATGGGATTCAGTTGGTTCATGCAAACTAGTTGTTAAATTGCTGGCTGGCCCCACCCTGTCCTGATCAGCCACTACTTATTGGTCTCACACACCTTGGCTGGTGACTTAGAGTCACACTGCAGCATAGCTGCAGCTGTTCTTTGACTCTCTTGCCTTGCCTGCGTAGCCATGTGGCTCAGCCTGCTTTTGCCACCGCCTACAATTCAGCAGCAGAACAGTTAAGCATTGCCAGGTGCCCCCCCCCCACACAAGGGAAGCCGGGCTGGGAAGGGTGATTGATTGATTGATTGGTTTGTTTGTTTGTTTGTTTGTTTGTTGGTTGGTTGGTTGGTTGGTTGGTTGGTTGGTTGGTTGGTTGGTTGGTTGGTTGGTTTGCTTGTTTGTTTGTTTATTTATTTATTTAGTCCAATACATAATACACTTTGAAGAGAATAGATATTTAGTAATATAAATAAAGAAAAGAATAGAAGAAAAGATATAAAAGTATAGGTGAACGAATTTGAAAGGAAGAAAAGATAAATGAGATAAGGAGAGACAATAGGCAGGGGATGGAAGGCACACTGGTGCACTTATGCATGCCCCTTACTGACCTCTAAGGAACCTGGACAGGTCAATCGTGGATAGTCTAAGGGAAAAATGTTGGGGGTTAGGGGTTGACTCTACTGAGTCAGGTAATGAGTTCCATGCTTCAACAACTCGGTTGCTGAAGTCATATTTTTTACAGTCAAGTTTGGAGTGGTTTGAAGTAGTCATTGACAGGTAGAACGTTGCAGCATATGATCTTGTGGGCAATGGTTGACCTGTGCTTGTCCAAGCGCCGGCCATGGCCTACCCCCTTCTGATTGCCTCTCCCTGTAGCTGGCCCCATAGGCCTGTGTCAGCCTCCCACTTGGGCAGTGGCAGTCTACCCCATCAGATTGCCTCAACCGGAACCCAACCCCATAGGCCCACCTCCCGCCCAGGCAGTAGTGGAATTACTTCTGTCAGATTGCCTTGGTGTACAGCCGTCCTTGTAGGCCTGTGCCTACTTCCTGCCCAGCAGGTAGCAGCCTATCCCTTTGTATCATGTCGCCCTGCAGTTAACCCCATAGGCATGCACTCATCTCTGGTTGGGCTGACCATCCACTTGACTGCCCACCCTGATATGCTGCTTCTGTCGCCTTTTGAGACAACTTCCAATTGCCTTGGCCTGCTGCTCCCGACTGCTTCAGTCTGCTATTCCCAACCACCTCAGCATGCTGCTTCCAACCGCCTTGGCCTATTGCTCCCAGCAGCCTTGGTCTACTGGTAGAAGATCTGCCTCAGCTTTTGCCTCCTGATTGTCTCAGTCACTTCAGCAGAATAGAATAGAATAGAATTATTTATTGGCCAAGTGTGATTGGACACACAAGGAACAAGCCTTGAGGAAGATGAAGATTTAAAATATTATTTATCTCAGCTAATTCAGAAAGAATTTGTTCCTTCGGGATTGGGAGGCGTAGAAGTCGAATAAATAAACAAACAGGGTGTTCGTTATGCACAATAATTACCATTAAGTTTAAAATATGTGGTACTTCTGCATAAAAGCTATTGTTACACATGTAAACAAAGACAAATATTTCCTTAAATTATTTCATTTAAAGTATTGAAACAGCATTTTAACTATTAAATGAAGATAACTTTTAAAATGAGCCTTATAATAGTACAATTAGTACAACAGAGTACAATTAGAACTTAATTTTCTTTTTATACTGTTTCATACTTTATAAACACTGGAATACAAAGCTTAGAAAAACTGAATACTCATTTAATTAAGAATGCATTTAGATAGCTTTGGATCTCTGATTAAATATAAAAAAGTAGAACTAATGAACTGAGAAACTAGAATTTAAATTTCAAACAAT
Organism: Erythrolamprus reginae; assembly: GCF_031021105.1. NCBI lineage: Eukaryota > Metazoa > Chordata > Lepidosauria > Squamata > Dipsadidae > Erythrolamprus > Erythrolamprus reginae. The sequence goes on from NC_091952.1 coordinate 205,231,698, forward strand.
CCTAAGAAAAATAAAAGTATCTGCTACAGTTAGCCTTACAATACATACATACAGCATAGAATAAACTGCTTTAAAAGATTATTACAAGTGTAATGTATGAAATACCATGGAAGCATTTGAGCTATGAAGCAGATCACTACAAAATGAAGAGCAGGATCTCTGAAGGAATCATATAAAGGTGGTATTATATATTCGATGAAATTGCTTCAGAATTGATTGCTTCATGGTGAATCCTAAAGAGCTGGAGGCTAAAACATACAATGAGCAATTGCAGGAACTGGGCCTGGCTAACTTAGTGAAAAGAAGAACCAGGAGAAACATGATAGCAGTCCTCCAATATTTGAGGAGCTGTCACGCAGAGGAGGTGGATCAAGCTATTGTCTAAAGCACCTGAAGAACAAACAATGAATAATGGATGGAAACTGAACAAGGAGAGGTTCAACCTGGAAATTTTCTGATAATAAGGAAATTAACCAACAGTGAGCTGGTCTTCAGAAGAGATAGGAGCTTCATCAATGGAAGCTTTCCATTGGCAGTTCAGAAAAAACTAAACTGCCATCTGCCAGAAATGATATAGAGCTGTGATGGGGAACCTATGGCATGCACACAGAGGCATTTCTGTGGGAACGCACAGCTGCTCTTCTGGTTTATGGCACACACATTATAATGAACAGCTGGAGCGCCTGAAAATGGCCCCCCAAACAGCCAAAAAGTAGGCCGTTTTTCAGGACATTTTTTCAGGACCAAAATGGCCTGAAAACTGCCAGGAAAATTTATTTATTTATTTATTTATTGGATTTGTATGCCGCCCCTCTCCACAGACTCGGGGCGGCTAACAATAGTAATAAAACAGCATATAATAATAATCCAATACTAAAAACAGTTAAAAACCCATTATTATGAAAACCAAACATACATACAGATATACCATGCATAAAATTGTAAAGGCCTGGGGGAAAGAGTATCTCAATTGCCCCATGCCTGACGGCAGAGGTGGGTTTTAAGCAGCTTACGAAAGGCAAGAAGGGTGGGGGCAATTCTAATCTCTGGGGGGAGTTGGTTCCAGAGGGCCAGGGCCGCCACAGAGAAGGCTCTTCCCCTGGGTCCTGCCAAGCGGCATTGTTTAGTTGATGGGACCCGGAGAAGACCCACTCTGTGGGACCTAACTGGTCGCTGGGATTCGTGCAGCAGAAGGCGGTCCCTGAGATAATCTGGTCCGGTGCCATGAAGGGCTTTATAGGTCATAACCAACACTTTGAATTGTGACCGGAAACTGACCGGCAACCAATTCAGACTGCGGAGTGTTGGTGTAACATGGGCATATTTGGGAAAGCCCATGATTGCTCTCGCAGCTGCATTCTGCACGATCTGAAGTTTCCGAACACTTTTCAAAGGTAGCCCCATGTAGAGAGCGTTACAGTAGTCGAGCCTCAAGGTGATGAGGGCATGAGTGACTGTGAGCAGTGACTCCCGGTCCAAATAGGGCCGCAACTGGTGCACCAGGCGCCTGGGGCAGAGCAACTTAATGGCCAAAAATGGCCAAAAAACCGGCTTGGACACATCGGCCAGATGGTCTTTGGGATTCCAGTGCTCCGGTGCACACACAAACACACACATGCACACACATTCCGTTTGGGCACTCAGTGCGAAAAAGGTTCACCATCACTGTTATAGGGTTTCCTGTTTGGGAGCGGGGAGTTTGTAATAAATAACCTATAAGATTCCTTCCAAATGCTAATCTGAATAGTAAAAAAATAATAATATCTGAATTAGTTTGGGGAGTTGAAGAACACCAGTGATTTCCACCAGCACTTCTGTGTAGATGTTAAGCAGCATCAGGATAAGAGAGGACCCTGGGGACACCAGCATAGGACAGTCCGTTCCTTCTCTTGTAGTGCACCTTGATTTGAAATACTGAAAGACCCAGCTTCACATTAGCAAGGAATCAGAGTCTATCCAGTGATTTTCAACCTTGGCAACTTGAAAATGGGTGGGCTTCAATTCTCAGAATTTCCCAGCTATGGGGATTTATGGTGGTTAGCCAAACACCATGGTTGTTAAGTGAAGCTTGTAGTCATTAAACAAACACTGTTAAACAAGTCAATTTCCCCCAATGAACATTTTTAACCGGAAACCAGAAGTTATTGTTGGAAACTGGCAAAAAACATAACTGTGTGGGATGTTGTAACTGGTCATAAATGTGTGTGTGTGTGGGGGGGGATGTGTGTGTGTGTGTGTATCAAAACTCCAAAAATAGGCAAAGTAGCTCTGGAGAGGTCAGTCATAAATTAGAACACTTGTTAAGCAACTGGACATTAAGTGAGGACCACTTATATTTGATTTGCCTTAAGGGATTGCAAAAGATCTGGTTGAGGAAATCCTCATAAGGGGAACTAGGATTGTGCCCACTGTTGTGTCCGTAATGGCTACCTTGTTTCAACTGTAAATAGTTTCTTCCTGTTTAAAGCGCTGTCTGAGCCGGAGTCAGGAAGTCGCTCCTGATTGGCTCAGACGCGGCTGCTCCTTGCTTTGGCGGGAACCGCAAATGTATAAAAGAAGCGGTTTCTCCCAGGCCAAGCAGATCGGTACTCGCTAAAGTCACTTGCCTTGCTGAGCTGTCACTTCTCTTTCTCTGAGCTGAATTAAAGTACCGTTCTAAGATTACTAGCGTCTGGATTCATTTCACTGGCGACGACGGAAGAAAGAAACCACGCTTGCACCATGAGCAACATACAAATCGGCCGGGCTCCCAAATTCTTTGATCCAGAAAAGACTTCATGGGACGACTACATGGCCAGCTTCGAAATCTTCCTCGAAGCTGCGGGCATAGAGGATGCCGACGCCGACCGAAGAAGGGCCATTTTTCTAAACTACTGTGGCCCAGAGATCCGAAACCTCGCCCAGACGCTCACCGAACCACAGCCAGCAAGAACCGTCGCTTGGGACGCCCTACAAACCAAGCTTGCGGGCCATTTCAAGCCCACGAAGCCAGCTATGGTTTTCCGGCACCAATTCTCGAGGATGGCCCAGACAGAGACGGAATCGATCAACCAATTCGCAACGCGGCTTCGAACGGTGCTTGCCAAATGCAAGTTTGACAACCCGGAAGCTCGCCTCACCGATGCCCTAGTTTTCGGCATGAAAAACGCCTCAGTGAGGAACAAACTCCTCACCGAAGACGAGCCAACGCTACAAACCGTGATCAAATTAGCTCAAACCGCAGAGGTCGCCGACGCCGCGGCCAAAGAGCTGAAGGAAAACGAACGGCGAGAAGTCATCGCCAAGATCGACTCCGCTTTTCACTGCGTCGAGGGATCAGACGACCTCAGCCCGTCAGCCCAGAACGAGGACAACTGCCTCCTGCTGCAAGACCAGCCGAGACAGCACAGAGCTCCTCAGCACACAGCCCCTTGCGCCGGCTGCCGGGGAAACCACCAGCGCCAACGATGCCCTTTCCGGGATGCCATTTGCCGCCGCTGCAACCGACGAGGCCACATCGCCGAAGCCTGCAGAGCATCGACGCCAGAAGAAACCTTCTCCACACCGCGCAATCAACGAGGCCAACACCAGGCGCCCCAACCGCGAGAAAACCGACCTGCCCGCTTTTCAAACCGAAGGAACTACTCAGCCGCTAACCGCGACTACTCAAAAGGTAACACTAAATTTTCCGTGAATAACACGGCAACAAGAAATGGGGGCAAAATTGTAATTTCATTACTGCTTAACAACAAACCATGCTCCATGGAACTGGACACGGGGTCTAAATACACCCTCATGCCATGGGAAAAGCTCAAATTATACATGCCTAATCTATCTAAAGATGACTTATTGCAAACCTCATTGGTGATTAGAGATTTTCAAGGGGGGGTAATCTCTGTGTTGGGCAAATTGAATGTACCTATTGTGTTTAAGGATGTTAAATGTACCTTCCCTATGATTGTGGTTACAGGGGCTAAGCATTCTCTCCTGGGTTTGGCATGGATGGAACCTTTAGGAATTGAAATTTCTGGAGTTTGTACTATTAATTCGAATAGCATGCCTGATTTCCTACAAGAGTTCCCCGAAGTGTTTAGCCCCACTCTAGGGACTTACAAAGGGCCCCCCATCTCGTTCTCTATTGACCCAAAGATTCCGCCTATTCGACTCAAACCCCGCAGGGTGCCCCTTCCGCTCCTTCCCAAACTGGATCTGCAGCTAGACAAGCTCATAAGTCAGGGCATTTTGGTTCCAGTGGAGCAGGGTCCCTGGGAGACACCCATAGTCACGCCTTTAAAGCCAGATGGCTCATTAAGAGTCTGTGCTGACTACAAATCTACCTTAAATAAGGCTCTCCAACATCACCCTTACCCCATTCCAGTTGTACAACAACTCCTGCACTCCCTGGGGGAAGGAAAAAGGTTTGCAAAGATTGACCTCGCCCAGGCTTACCAGCAGCTAACAGTCGATGAACAAACAGCAAAAGCGCAAACAATTGTAACCCACAGGGGTGCCTTTAAATGTACCAGACTGCAGTTTGGAGTGAGCATAGCCCCAGGCATATTTCAAAGTATAATGGAACGCCTATTAGCAGGCATTAAAGGGGCCATTCCCTATTTTGATGATATCTTAATTGCAGGGGAAAACCAGGAACAGCTAAACAAAAGAATAAGGGAAGTACTTAAGAGGTTGCAGGACAAAGGACTAAGAATTAAACCAGACAAATGTGTGTGGGGGACAAACAGTGTTGAATTCCTAGGGTATAAGATTGATGGAGAAGGTATCCACCCCACAACCGAGAAACTGAGAGCCATCAGAGAAGCCCCAGAGCCACAAAATAAGATAGAATTGCAAGCTTTCCTAGGCCTTCTTAACTTCTATTCCGTTTTCTTAAAACAGAAGGCAACAGTAGCAGAGCCTCTACACCATTTGCTCCAGAAAGAAGCCCTTTGGACATGGGGGAAAACTGAACACGAAGCCTTTACTCAAATAAAACAGCTGTTGACTTCTAAGAGTGTGGTAGTCCAGTATAGCACCTCATTACCCATCAGGCTTACGTGCGACGCCTCCCCGTACGGCGTGGGAGGGGTGTTGGCTCATATCTTGCCAAATAATACAGAGGCTCCAATTGCTTTCTTCTCCAAAACAATGACAGATACCGAAAGGAACTATAGCCAGCTAGATAAGGAGGCTCTAGCTTTAGTGGCAGGGGTGAAGAAATTTCATAACTACCTTTTTGGGAGGAGTTTTGAATTGGTCACAGACCACAAACCCTTACTGGGACTTTTAGCCCCCGACAAGCCTACTCCCCCATTTATGTATAATGTATAATGTTCTTGCGGATTTAAATAGTAGGGATGTTGTAGATATTAGCAAGGCCCCTCAGGCGGAGAATGAGGGGATGTTCAAAGGAGAAGTTGTTGTAAATGAGGAGCATAGTGTCACCATACCAAGTCCAGTTAGTAGAAATAAAGAGAGGACACATGTTCTTGTGGGTGACTCGATTGTCAGAGGTGTTGATTTGGGACAGAGGAAGGATGTAGTGAAGGTGATGAGGTGTCTTCCAGGAGCCACTGCCCACAGGGATAGGAGGCGGATTACAAACATTATCAAGGCTGTGAGTAAAGATAATAACGTTGATGTGGTGGTGCATCTTGGCACAAACGATTTGTCCCAGAGAAATGATAATGTAGTAAAAAGAGATTTTCAATGTCTAAGTGTGGAGCTGGGTAAAATAACTGATTCAGTGACCTTCTCAGAGGTGTTACCGGTTTGTGGCCAGGAGGGTAAAACAAGTTGTATCAGAGAGTTTAATGTGTGGTTAAGGCAGTGGTGTAAAGCTGAAGGTTTTGGTTATGTAAGTCATGATGTCAATAGGTGGTCTAATAGGGAGTTGTTTAAGAGGGATGGTTTGCATCCATCATACAGAGGTGCCCAGGTGCTCGGTGAGGAATTCAGAACTTTTTTGGACAGGCATTTAAACTAGGTAAAGGGGACAGAGATGTACCAGATGTGGAGGATTTCTGTCCCCGACCAATGAGGATAAATCAGTTTCTGGAAGCTTATGAAAAGGGAGCTGTAAATAAAATAGATGTAGTTGCTGATGATAAGGGGCAAACTAATAATGAAAATAATGTCCTTCGGGTAATGTACACAAATGCTCGAAGCTTGAGCAACAAGCTCTGTGAGTTAATGGCCATAATATCTAGAGATAATTTGGATCTGGTTGCCATAACTGAGACATGGTTTAGGGATTCTAATGAATGGGAAATATCCATACCAGGATATACACTGTATAGGAAGGATAGAATAGAGAGAAGGGGAGGTGGAGTAGCCATTTATGTTAAAGAAAGTCTAAAAACAATACTAATTCAAAATACATGTAAAGATCTGGAGACCCTCTGGATTTGCATGCAAAATAAAGACGGTTCTGTCATTAGAATTGGGGTGATCTATAGGCCTCCAGGGCAATCTGAGGAACATGACAACAAGATGGTGGATGAGATTACCCTAATGGCAGTAAAGGGAGATATTGTGGTTATGGGTGATTTCAACATGCCTGATGTTGACTGGAATATCCCCAGTGCCCTTACATGCAAAAGTAAGAATATAGTAGAGGCCTTTACAGGAGCAGCTATGGCACAGCTAGTTAAGACACCAACTAGAGGGGAGAATATTCTAGATTTAGTTTTTACCAATGGGAATCGGGTTTCAGAGGTCAAGGTGGGAGAAAATTTAGGTTGCAGTGACCATCTATGTTTGTGGTTTGATGTAAAAACTGATGGTGAGCAATCCTATACTGCAACCAAAGTATTGGATTTCAGAAAAACAAATTTTAATGCAATGGGGGAATATTTAAATAATGAATTAAAGGGGAGGGATAAAATGGCAGGAGCAAGCACCCAGTGGACTGTATTAAAAAAGGCCATCTTAAAAGCCACAAGACTTTATGTAAAGCAAGTAACTAAAGGTAAAAGGAAGAAGAAACCGCTATGGTTTAGCAATGATGTAAGGGCTATAGTCAATGAAAAAAAGGCTGCCTATAGGAGGTATAAAGAGTCTGGAAGTATAGCTGATAGAGAGGTGTATAAAATGAGACAGAAGGAGGCGAAACAGATAATATATGCTGCTAAAGCCTCAAAAGAGGAAGAAATAGCAAAATCTGTAAAGAAGGGGGATAAAACCTTCTTCAGATATATTAGTGATAGGAAGAAGAAAAACTGCAGCATCACAAAGCTTAGTACCGGGAATAATACATACATTGATGGGAATAAGGAGATCGCTGACCATTTCAATAGCTACTTCTGTTCAGTTTTCTCAAAAGACACGTTACAAAATAATAATAATACTATAGAGGGATATAGCATTGCTTCCAGCTGTACGGATTCAGCTCCAGTGATCTTAGAAGCCGATGTCTTAGAAGAACTTGAAAGATTAAAGATAAATAAGGCAATGGGTCCAGATGGCATCCACCCCAGAGTTCTTAAAGAACTCAGATCTGTCATTGCTACCCCCCTGACTGATTTGTTTAACAAATCCCTGTTAACAGGAGATGTTCCTGAGGATTGGAGAATGGCCAGTGTTGTGCCTATCCACAAGAAGGGCAGTAGAGATGAAGCTGGTAACTACAGGCCAGTTAGCTTGACATCAGTTGTAGTTAAAATGATGGAGACTCTACTCAAAAAGAGGATAAATCAGCATCTAAAAAACAATAACTTATTGGACCCAAATCAGCATGGCTTTACTGAAGGCAAATCGTGTCAGACTAATCTCATTGAGTTCTTTGACTATGTCACAAAGGTGTTGGATCAAGGTGGTGCCGTGGATATTGCCTATCTGGACTTCAGCAAAGCCTTTGATACGGTTCCACATAAAGAGCTGATAGATAAATTAGTGAAGATTGGACTTAATCCCTGGATAGTTCAGTGGATTTCAAGCTGGCTGAAGCATAGACATCAGAGAGTTATTGTTAATGGCGAGTATTCTGAGCAGAGTCAGGTTACAAGCGGTGTGCCACAAGGGTCTGTTCTGGGTCCTATTCTTTTTAATATGTTTGTGAGTGACATAGGGGAAGGTTTGGTAGGGAAGGTTTGCCTATTTGCCGATGACTCTAAAGTGTGCAATAGGGTTGATATTCCTGGAGGGGTCTGTAATATGGTAAATGATTTAGCGTTACTAGATAAATGGTCAAAGCAATAGAAACTGCAGTTTAATGTTTCCAAATGTAAAATAATGCACTTGGGGAAAAGGAATCCTAAATCTGAGTATTTCATTGGCAGTTCTGTGTTAGCAAAAACTTCAGAAGAGAAGGATTTAGGGGTAGTGATTTCTGACAGTCTCAAAATGGGTGAACAGTGTGGTCGGGCGGTAGGAAAGGCAAGTAGGATGCTTGGCTGCATAGCTATGGGTATAACAAGCAGGAAGAGGGAGATTGTGATCCCCTTATATAGAGCGCTGGTGAGACCACATTTGGAGTACTGTGTTCAGTTCTGGAGACCTCACCTACAAAAAGATATTGACAAAATTGAACGGGTCCAAAGACGGGCTACAAGAATGGTGGAAGGTCTTAAGTATAAAACGTATCAGGAAAGACTGAATGAACTCAATCTGTATAGTCTGGAAGACAGAAGGAAAAGGGGGGACATGATCGAAACATTTAAATATGTTAAAGGGTTAAATAGGGTTCAGGAGGGAAGTGTTTTTAACAGGAAAGTGAACACAAGAACAAGGGGACACAATCTGAAGTTAGTTGGGGGAAAGATCAAAGGCAACATGAGAAAATATTATTTTACTGAAAGAGTAGTAGATCCTTGGAACAAACTTCCAGCAGACGTGGTTGGGAAATCCACAGTAACTGAATTTAAACATGCCTGGGATAAACATATATCCATCCTAAGATAAAATACAGGAAATAGTAAAAGGGCAGACTAGATGGACCAAGAGGTCTTTTTCTGCCGTCAGTCTTCTATGTTTCTATGTTTCTATGTCCCCAAGACTAATAAGGTGGGCCCTTTTCCTCTCAGGATACCAATACGAACTCATCCATAAAGGGGGTAAAACCATCAACCACGCGGATGGTCTCAGTAGGTGCCTTATGGCAGAATTAGTAGTAGACCCTGCCCCATCTGCAGATGTATTAATGATAGAACTAGATGACAAACCGCTAGTCACGGCAAAGGAGGTGGCTACACACACACAGCAAGACCCCCTCCTAAAACAAGTAGTAAATTGTGTACTTAAAGGTTGGCAAAATGACTCGTTGAAACCTGAATTGTGTGATTTTAAGACTAAACGTTTAGAATTGTCATATGTAAAGGTTTGTTTGTTGTGGGGGGATAGAGTGGTCATCCCTAAAACCCTAAGGGTAAAAGTACTCAAAATGTTACATGTAGGCCATCCTGGGATTGTCAGGATGAAAGGCCTAGCCAGGGGACATTTATGGTGGCCAGGTTTAGATGCAGACATTGAGAACTGGGTAGCCAAATGTGACCCGTGCCAAGAGTCACGGCCTAACCCCCCCAAGACAACTCCAGCAGAGTGGGAGCAACCTGCAGGACCATGGTCCAGAATTCATATCGATTTTGCAGGGCCAGTGGGGTCACAATACTTCTTAATAGTAGTCGATGCATTTTCTAAGTGGGTAGAAATCATTGCAATGAGCAACATAACCACGTGTGCCACCATCAAGGTATTGAGTAGACTGTTTGCTACCCATGGTTGCCCGGATATCCTAGTATCTGACAATGGCCCACAACTAACAACCAGACAGTTTGAATTGTTTTTAGACAACCTAGGAGTCAGACATGCACTCATTTCAGTTTACTCACCCTGGGCTAATGGATTGGCAGAACGTTACGTTCGGGTGGCTAAGGAAGCCTTACGTAGGTCAGGCCCTGGGGATGTACAACAAAATCTGGACCAATTCCTGTTAACCCAACACATCACCCCAAACTCGCACACGCACATAAGCCCTGCTGAGTTGCTAATGGGTAGGAAATTAAGGTCACCACTAGATAGATTACACCCCAGGTTCTGTGAAAATAACCAAATGTTTGTAAAACCTGAAAGAGAAATGTATTTGGGACAAAATGTATTTGTTAAGAATTTTGATGGGGGTGTGAACTGGAAAAAAGGAATTATTGTTAAGCAAACTGCTCCAAAGACATATGTTGTAAAAATGGAAGATGGTCGAATGTGGAAGCGGCACATTGACCACATACGTAAACGTGCGGAAAATACTTTACAGCAAACCGCTAACACGGCCTCTCCCAACTCTACAGACGACAACACGCTACCCGAACTAATTAATACGCAATTGGACTTATCGGGACGAGGGGAGGCCTCCAGCGACGCCGAGCCATCATCGTCCTCCGAAATCAGCAACCAGCAGGCCGACGCACAAGTAAGGCCACAGCCGCACCGGGAGAGCAGCAGCGAGCCAACTTCCACCATCGAGACTGAGGACATAACTGAACTGCGCAGGTCCGAGCGATCCTCGCGAAGACCAAGCAGATTGGACGATTTTGTCACATGGCTTTCCTAATGGATGCATCCAAACTAAGGAGGGAGGGGTGTTGTGTCCGTAATGGCTACCTTGTTTCAACTGTAAATAGTTTCTTCCTGTTTAAAGCGCTGTCTGAGCCGGAGTCAGGAAGTCGCTCCTGATTGGCTCAGACGCGGCTGCTCCTTGCTTTGGCGGGAACCGCAAATGTATAAAAGAAGCGGTTTCTCCCAGGCAAAGCAGATCGGTACTCGCTAAAGTCACTTGCCTTGCTGAGCTGTCACTTCTCTTTCTCTGAGCTGAATTAAAGTACCGTTCTAAGATTACTAGCGTCTGGATTCATTTCACCCACCATTTTTTGAAAAGTCATTGTCTCACAAGTACATAGTCCTCAACTTACAACTACAATCAAGTCCATACTGAAACATTTTAAAAAAATAATGGGATAAAAAGGCAACAGAGGTTTGACAATTTTTTTTCAGTAAGAAACCAAGATCAAAACCAGTTGTATCAGAATTGGCCTTGGATGATACAACCCAGTCACAAGCAAAATCAGTCCAACTTGGAAAAAGCAATTGAAATAAATAGTTCCAAAACTGGAAATAGTCCTCCTGAATGCTGGGCAGTGCTACGATACACAGCAATTTTAAAGAAAAATATGATGGACTGGTAGTTTATAACAAAAAGATTGTTAGCATTGTGTAAAACATGACTTCATAAAAGAGAAAAGTGTTCATCTGTCAAAAGAATGGAAATATTTTCGGGCTGAAGCATCAAGGAAAAACAAAGAGCTATAACAGGGAAAAGAGAAAAAAATGAAAGAACATTTTTCATCCAAAGCTCATATTGCTTGTAAAGAGAATTTAAAAGAATATGAGCAGGATTCTGTGACCAAAGCAATAGATGACTGAGAAATACTTGTAGAGTATTTAATACAGTTTACAGTCTGGCACAAAGATGTAAACCATTTTCAGACATAAAAGATGAGATAGAATTGCAAGTTAAAAATGGATTAGATATAGGAATAGGATTGCATTCATGTAAAATTGCAGTGAAAATTTAATTGCAAAAGAAATTAAAAAAAAGACTTACTAAAATTATTGAAAATGATATCAAAATATGTTTGATTATTGATGAAGCCTCAATGATATCTTGCAAAGCAGTTGTTATACTTTTCTTAAAAGTTGAGGATTCAGCTAACTCACGAACAATTCTTGTTGAGCTAGTTGAATTTGAAAAACAAAATGTAGAGATAATATTTTCTCCAATTATGGAAAATTAAAATAATGTTAGGTTTAATAAGAACTACCTAGAAAAAAATAATGATATGCTTTTGCTCCAAAGGTGCAAAAATATTTTATATATATATATATATATATATATATATATATATATATATGTAGATTGTTCTGAGTTCGGGTTCTGCCCTGTGTAATGTTTTGCATGTCTATGCGACGTTTCGGTGAAATCACATTCACCATCATCAGGCTGGAGTTCCAATCTTTGTGTTTTTGCAATATATATATATATATATATATATATATATATATATATATATATATATATATATATATATATATATATATATTGGATTGGATACTGTAGCCTAGAGGATAATTCTCTGCCTTACAAGGCAAAGGTTGCAGGTTCAAGTCCCAGTGGGTATGGCTAGCTGATGAGGCCAAAATAAGGCCGAAATAGATCTATCCTAGTCTCCCTTAATTTTCAAATTCAGCTTAAACATGTGACACATACAGATAGAATTGTCGGCTATCAATAAAATTAACTGCCTTGGAAATGGCCCTGGGTTGGGCCGAGAGGCAAAAAAGGAGCTGTGATGTTCCTTCAATATACCAGGGTGATTCGACACAAAATGTAACCCTTCCCTGGTACAGAGCTGAAGGGATTGGATACTGTAGCCTAGAGGATAATTCTCTGCCTTACAAGGCAAAGGTTGCAGGTTCAAGTCCCAGTGGGTATGGCTAGCTGATGAGGCCAAAATAAGGCCGAAATAGATCTATCCTAGTCTCCCTTAATTTTCAAATTCAGCT